>NC_058407.1:162352885-162580695 GCF_002201575.2 Neomonachus schauinslandi | reverse complement strand
CCCTCCTTCCCTCCTTCCTTCCTTCCTTCCTCTCTGTCTCTCCCTTCCCTCCTTCCCTCCTTTCTTCCTCCTTCCCTCCCTTCCTTCCTACCTTCTTCCTTCCTACCTTCCTTCCTTCTTTCTTGCCTTCTTCTCCTCTCCTTCTTTTTCTTCTTTGGATTTTTTCCCACTGGCCCCTGCTCAATGTTGTGAACCCATATGTGACCTTTTCACAAATTCTTGCATCTCTGGGCTTGGTCTTGTCATCAGGATCCAGAGCTTGCCCAGAACACAGCATGCTTGGTGCTGATGCCCAGCGCTTCCAACAAGCACCACACAGTGGCGAGCACACCTGCTCTTGAATGTTTTTGTTTATGGGGGCTAAACTGAGTTGTCTACAGGTTTTAGAAAAACCAAAGATTTTAAATATTTGGTTTAGGCATAAAGCTGAATTATTTCAGAAATTCAGTTGGAAAGAAGACAAACAGATGGCCAAGAGACCCATGAAAAGATGCTCAACATCATTCACCATCAGAAAAATACAAATCAAAACCACAGTGAGATATCACCTCACATTGGTCAGAATGACTAAAGTCAAAAAGACAAGAAATAACAGGTGTTGGTGAGGCTGTGGAGAAGAAGGAACCCCCGTGCACTGTTGGGGGAAATGTAAACTGGCGTGGCCACTCTGGAAAACAGTATGGAGCTTCCTCAAAAAATCAAAAATAGATGGGCGCCTGGGTGGCTCAGTCATTGGGCATCTGCCTTTGGCTCAGGTCATGGTCCCGGGGTCCTGGGATCGAGTCCCACATTGGGCTCCCTGCTCAGCTGGGAGCCTGCTTCTCCCTCTGCTTTTGCCTCTCTCTCTCTCTCTCTCTGCGTCAAATAAATAAAATCTTAAAAGAAAAATCAAAAATAAAACTACCACATGATTCAATAATTCCACTATTGGGTATTTACCCAAAGAAAATGAAAACACTAATTCAAAAAGATATATGCACCCATATATTTATTAAAGTATTATTCACAGTAACCAAGATATGGAAGCAACCCACGTGTCCATTGATAGACGAGTGGGTAAAGAAGATGTGAGATAGATGAAGATCTTGTCACTCGCAACAGCGTGGAAGGGCCTAGAGGGTATTTTGCTAATTGAAATAAACCAGAGAAAAACAAATACCATATGATTTCACTTATATGTAGACTCTAAAAAGACAAAACAATTGAATAAACAAACAAAAAGAAGAACCAGACTATACATACAGAGAACAGACTGATGGTTGTCAGAGGGGATGGGCCTGGCAGGATGGGCAAAATGGGTGTAGGGGGGTGGGAGGTACAGACTCCCGGTTATGGAATGACTAAGTCATGGGGACGGAAGGTACAGCACAGGGAGGACTGTCCAGGGTATTGTAATAGTGCTATATGGTGACAGGTGGGAGCTACACTTGTGGGGCGCGTAGAATAATGTATAGAGTTGCCAAATCTCTACGTTGTACACCTGAAACTAATGTTACATTGTGTATCAACTATACTCGAATAAACATATATATATATTTTTTTTTAAAAAAAGGGGGCATTTTAAACAATTTAAAAAAAACAACAACCAAACCTTCAAGTGGCAGAAGGCTTGTGCCACCAGCTTGGTGGTACAAAGTCATCAGTAGCTCCCATTGTTCCATCTGGGGAGGTATTAAAAATTCAGATTCCTGGGCCCCACCCCAACCCTACTGGTTGAACCCCCTGGAGAGCATCCTGAGAAACTCTGACTCTATCCAATTCTCCAGTGATTCCTATGCAGAGAATCCAGCACTGGCTGGTAGGAGTTAGGGGTTGCCATGGTTCTGGTAGGCTGTGAGTGTGTATGTATGAGTGTGGGGGTGAGGACACAGTGGGAGGGATGGGGGAATGGAGAGCAGGCATTTCCCTCCAGGCTCCAGCTCGACCCCTCTGGCAAACAAACTCCATTCTATGATTTGAGCATGGTTCTCCAAACTACCACTGGGTCTGACCACTCGGGTGGCCTAAGAGGGTGTGTCCTGGACACTCAGGGTCTTCATCTCTGATCTGTAGGAAGAATGGCGTCCTGACAGCAGGTATGAACTCCTCCACTTGGGGCTTATTGGAGGCCAGCCGTCTTCAGCGCTTTCCTCACAACCTGCCCCATACTTACTCGGCGACCTCAAGACAGCTCTTCTCTCTTCAAGGGTTTGGAAAGCGATCAAGCATAATATGGATTAAGCATGATCATCAACATCATTGCCCTGTAAGGCAGTGTGTTGGGGGTCCCCCCTATCACCCTTAGGTTCAATGATTCACAAGATAGACACTCAGGATCCAGAAAAACTCATACTCAAAATTATGGTTTATTTCAATGGAAAGATACTGCTGAAAATCAGCAACAGAAAAAAGCAAGAGTCCAGGAGAGACCAGGAGAAGCTTCCAGTTGGCCACACCCAGTGGAGTCATGTGGACAGCACTGAATCCTCCCAGCAAGGATGTGGGGCAACATGTGTGAAGAACCGCCAGCCAGGGGAACCCACGTGAAATTTGTCCAAGGTTTTTGTTGGGGGTCATGTAGGCATGAAACACCTCACTGACCTTAGATGCTCAGTATCCAGCCCCTCGCCCCCACCCCCAGAGGTCAAAATGATAGATCCCAGACCAACAAAAGCAAGGGTTCACCAGAAATCCCACTGTTAGCTTAAGCACACAAAGACGCTCTTATCAGGCAGGATATTCCAAAGGCTCAGAGGTCATCTCTGGGGAGCTGGAAAGAGCCAGTCCTGAAGATCTTTGGAATGTCCAGGGTTTGGGGCCACCTTACCAGGCAGGCCAGGCAAGAGTTAACTGTCAACATCCAATACACACGGAGACTGAGATCGAAATATGACAATGTCACATAGAGGATAAGACGAGAAGTGGGGTGTCCTGCTGCCAGATCAGTGCTCTTGCATCCAGAGGGGTACAATTCAGGAAAGGGAAACCGGATGCAAAAGGGACTGAGTGACATGAGCAGTGCTAAGGCCCTGGGGCCCGGGGTTGCAAGAGGGTCTTGCTGGTGGAAAAACCCAGCAATGGGCAGCGGCTGTTAGAGATGCTGCTGGGTGGTGGGGAGTGAGGCTAGGGTGCTGAGAGTCTCAACCTGTGGCCGGGGAGGGGGTGGGGGGAGAACTGCTTAGATGTTCATTAGACACTGTTCTGCGAGCTCAGGAAACTTACAGCATTATTAGCTTCAGCATTTAAGTAAAAATGAGGGGAACATAGGGTCCTGATTTCTAAACTCGGGACAATCATAATTGTCAGTACCCGGAGGGCCAACCAAGGTAGCTGCTGAGTAAGGTTCAATGGGAGGGTTGAGTTGGGGCGCCTGGGTGGCTCAGTCTGTGAAGCGTCCCACTCTTGATCTCAGCCTCATGGAAAAGGTTGGGAATTATTCTATCTCTGGGGCATGAGCTCAAGGCCCAGCCTGGGGGTGGAGCCAACTTTAAAAAAGGACAAAAATGGGAGGGTGAGCTTTATAAACTAGAGCGGCCCAGAGGGCCAGTAGGGTTGTCAGGCACAGAGGTTGGCAAAGATCGTGAATTCGCCTGCACCATTGGCTGAGGTCCCTTGTGCTTCTCTGAAGATGAGCGTGGCCCTGGCCTTGAAGGAAGGAACCTTTCGATGGGCAGGGCAGAAGTCATCCGTACATGAAGGTGCCCACACCTGCCACCTTCATCCATCATGTTCCATCCCTCAGCCTTGCTGTAGCCTCTGGGGCTGTGTCTTGGTCATGGTTTCTGTCCTGCAGCCGGATCCACACCCCTGCCTTAGGGACTAAGACCCAGAGATGCCCGTCAAGCTTCTGCCTTACGCAGTCAGCCTCCTGGGGCCCCTTGCTACTTGCATGCCTACCCCCTTACCTGCTTCGATGCCTTGTCCCATGTCCGTCGGGGATCCCGGTGAGGGTTTCACTAATGCTTTGCTGGAAGTTAAGAGAGGGTTTTGTGGAAAGCTCTAGAGGATGCTCAGTCCTCATAAGGGTTTTCGGAGCCTGGGGCTGGCGATTTCTATCGTTCTCATTTAATTACCTGTGTGTCTGGTGCAGGGGTGTTACAAAGGTTCAAGAAAGCTGTTCTGATGTTTTCCTCAATCAATTAGATAGTGCTTACTGGCGCCCAAAACCCCACAGCTAACTCAACAGTTCTCCAAGGACGGCCCCAGGAGCAGCAGCCTCAGAAGGTTCTGGAAGCTTGTTAGAAATGCGAATTCTCGGGGTCCCTCCCAGGCCCACAGCCTCAGAGACTCTGGAGTCGGCCCAGAGAGCTAGGGTCTAACAAGCCCTCCAGCATCTCCATTTCGAGAACCACTGAGCCAGCCACTCCGCGTCCTTCTTCGTGATGTGCAAATCCCCTTCAGTGAGGGTGGGAGGTGAGGCCTAGTGCTCACTGTGGACCCGTGCGGGGGAGGACGGGGGGGGGGGGGGGGCGCGGGGGCGGCTCCTGGCCTTGGCAGGCGCAGGTGTGAGGGCCCAGGATCTCACTCCGCTATGCTGGCGGCAGCAGAGCCTAGCCAAATGTCACCTTTCTTTGTTTTCGGCTGCAAAATTGTCAGAGCAGATCCCTGGTGTCATACCTGCTGCCTGCCTCAGCTGATGTCACTCCACCTGGAATTCCAATCATTTTTAAAAGGAAAAATGCTAAGTATTATTTAATAAAAGCATAATCTTTCCCAGCACAAGGCCCAAGGGGGTGCAACCCAGCAGCAGCAGCAGCAGCAGGAGCAATGACAACAGCCCTGCAGTGATGGGCTAGGCCTCGGGGTGGGGGGTGAAGACGCTGGGCTCGCTGCCCAGCCCCGACGGCGCGGGCTCGGGGCGGGGTGTGTCCCCGCGGGGCAGGCGGTGGGCGGCCCGAGTCCCGCGGGGCGGCGGCCGCAGAGAGCAGTCATCGCCGCTAGAGGGCGCCCGGCGGCCGTCGCCGGAGGATCCGGGCAAGCGGCTGAGATCGCCGAGTCCTGCGCTCTGCCGAGGACCTCACTGCCCACTGCCCTGCCCTGCCCTGTCCCCCCATCCCCGTCGAAGACTTCACTGCCCACTGCTCTGCCCTGCCCTGTCCGCCCCCGTCGAGGACCTCACTGCCCACTGCCCTGCCCTGCCCCCTCCCCCCTCTCCCACGCCGAGGACCTCACTGCCACTGCCCTGCCCTGCCCTGTCCCACCCCCACCCCCTCCCCCGTTGGCCCTCGCTCTCTGGGCCACTCCAGCCAACCCAGCTCAGCCCCTTCCGTGGTCCCCGGCACCCTCCGCTCGGACGCCTCCTCCATGCCGCGCTCCATGCCACACTCCCGGGCATTTCTTCCAGACTCGGCTTGGTCCCAGAGGCTCCATGCTGGGGTCTGGCCATCCGCCTGATTCCCTGCTCACCGCGGGTTTCCACCTTTAGGGAGGACCTGTGAACACTGGGGACCCGCGACCGGCAGGGTGGCTCAGAGAAGCGTATTCCCCCGGGGTCCTGATGTGCCCAGGTTGCTGGTGTGGACAGAAGTCCGTCCTCCAATAGAAGGAGCGCCGCCGCCAGCCTGAGCCTGCCCTCCACCCTGTGGCTAACCGGGAAAGCAAGTGTCACGCCAGGAGGAGCAACCCCTCCAGCCCAGCGTCCTCCTTAACTCCTAGGCAGGAAGCCAAAGAGGGGAAGCTGGCAGAGGCCCCCCGCGGGCAGGAGCCTGGAACACCACCAGCCCTGAGAAGGGCCTGCTCCGTAACCCCGGGCAGGTCCCTCTGTCCTTCTGCGCTGCACACCTCATCTGCAAAGTCCTCACTTTAGGACATGATTTGCTGGGTGGCTGGGGGGAAAAACTCTATGAAGGCAAGTTTCATTCGATAAAGGCCATCTAGGGAAAAGGGGAAGGTAGAAAAGAGGAAGCAAGGGAGAAAAGAAGCTTTGTGCCCCCAAACCGCAATGCTCGCCAGGACCCTGTGGACAAAACAGTGACTCTGGGGGCTGTTCTCCTTGGTGTCAGTCTGGCGCTTTGCTACCCGTCGCACCCCAGAACCTCACACCTGCCTCTCCCATCCACCCCGTTCTTCTCGCTTCCCCTTCCTCAATACCATGTTCTCAGAGCTTCCAGAGACAGCTTTGATGGAGGAGGGAACAGAGTGACCCTGGGCACCCCTCCAGCCTTGGTCTCTGACACAGACTCCCCAAGCCTCAGTTTGCCATCTGCCAAAAAAGGCTCCCAAGATTTTTAACATTCCTTTCTGCTGACTTGCAAGTAGTCAAGTAGTCCAGGTTCTCAATCCTCCCTAGCTCCGTCTACAACTGCCTGGGGAGCTTTAAAATATTATGGTCTGGGCACTCTTCCCCCTCCCCATTCTGATGTAATTGGTCTGCGGTAGAGCACTGCATCAGTATTTTTTCAAAGTTCCCCAGATAATTAGAATGTGCAGCAGAGTTGGGAACCTCTGGCATCTAATTCCTGCTAAGAAATATTTGCATTCTCATAGGAGACTTCTGGAAGCTGAAAAGTCCCCACTCAACTTATATCTAATAGTGGAATAACAATTGTGGTCGCAGGCATGGAGTGATATTTGGGGGCAGCCCCCCTCGAAGACTTATGAGCCTGTCGAGCCCCTCTTGGATAATAGGCATGGCAAGCAGAGGGCCTTCATTCTCTCTCCGTCCTGGCTCTATCCCCCTTTCCCTCTGCTTCTCCTCTCCCCTCTTTGCCCACCGCCCCCCCCCAGTCTGGTGGCAGTTGTTTTGACTGATTGATAGCAGCTTCTGCCACCTGGAATGGCTTTCCCTTCAGCCTCTCTCCCCAGTTTCCATGTTGTTTTGAGAACCTTCCTTCTCCAGGACAATGTCCCTCTTCACCCTCCACAGGAATGAACTCATTCCCTCCACAGGTCCACAGCCTGAGCTGGCTGGCAATCAGAACCCTACTGCTAAGGGTTAGGAGTTTGGGCTGGAGGGCCCAAGGGAGGGGGTGATCTCTAACAGGGACATTCCCTGAGCTACATTTTGAGCAAACTCATCAACATCCTCATTGCCTGGATTCAGACCATTCTGGGAAGTGAGATTCTGTACCTTTCAGATTAAGTCCTGGCAGGGGGAGACATGGTAGGAGCCCCAGCAGTAGGATTCTGTGGAGCCCACAGAAGAGGTAGCGGGGAGTTGCCCTGTCGTAGCTTGTGGTTGGGGCAACTGAACTACTGGCAGGAGCTCCAAGCTGTAGAGACATTGAGGAAAGGGCCTGCAAGCCCAGAAGCCCCATTGAACCAAGAAAACTGCTACCAAAGTTGTGATCCTCCAGTCTTGCTAAAGTCTAGTTGCTTTTTCCGTAGATTTTATTAGATTTTCCACGTAGATAATCACGTCTTTTGCAAATAAAGACATCTTTCTTTTTTCCTTTCTAATCTGGATGTATTTTATTTCTTTTTCTTCCCAAATTGCACTGGCTAAAGCCTCTGATACAAGACTGAACAGAAATGGTGAGAATGAATGAGAATGAACATCTTTGTCTGGTTCCTGATCTTAGCAAAAAAGCATTCTGTCTGATACCATTATGTCTCAATATTAGCTGTAGGTTTTTTTTTTTTTTAAGATTTTATTTATTTATTTGAGAGAGAGACTGAGAGAGAGAGAGCATGAGAAGGGGGAGGGTCGGGAGGGTCAGAGGGAGAAGCAGACTCCCTGCCGAGCAGGGAGCCCGATGCGGGACTCGATCCAGGGACTCCAGGATCATGACCTGAGCCGAAGGCAGTCGTCCAACCAACTGAGCCACCCAGGCGCCCCAGCTGTAGGTTTTTGTAACTACTTTTTATCAGCTTGAAAAGGTTTCCATATATTTCTACTTTGCCAAAAGTCTCTATCAAGAATGGATTTGGGGAGGTGCCTGGGTGGCTCAGTCGTTAAGCGTCTGCCTTAGGCTCAGGTCATGATCCCAGGGTCCTGGGATCGAGCCCCGCATCGGGCACCCTACTCAGTGGGAATCCTGCTTCTCCCTCTCCCACTCCCCCTGCTTGTGTTCCCTCCTCGCTGTGTTTCCCTCTGTCAAATAAATAAATAAAACCTTTAAAAAAAAAAAAAAAAGAATGGATTTGGGTTTTTGTCACATGATTTTTCTTTTTTTTCATTATTATGTTATGTTAATCACCATACATTACATCATTAGTTTTTGATGTAGTGTTCCATGACTCATTGTTTGCGTATAACACCCCGTGCTCCATGCAGAACGTGCCCTCTTTAATACCCATCACCAGGCTAACCCATCCCCCCACCCCCTCCCCTCTAGAACCCAGTATGGAAGTTCCTCAAAAAGTTGGAATGTCACTTGATTGTTCTGCATCTATTGAAATCATTATATGCTTTTCTTTTTTAGTTTGTAATTATGCTGATTTTACATGGATTGATTGTCAAATGATAAATCAAGCTTGCATTTCTGGGATAAACCCCTGCTGGTTATGATGTGTTATTTTTCATATGTTATCGGATTTTATTTCCTAATGTTTCATTAAATTTTTTTGCCTGTAAGTTAATGAGGGATATTGGTTTGTCATTTTGTTTTTTAATATCCTCTTCTGGTTTTAGTGTTGGGGTAATTCTGGCCTCATGGAAAAGGTTGGGAATTATTCTATCCTTTTCCATTTTCTAGAAAAGTTTGTGTAGGTTTGGTATTAACGCTTCTTTAAATGTTTGGTAAAATTTACTACTGACGCCATTTGAGGCTGGAGTTTCCTTGTTGGGAAGATTTTTAACTAAAAACTCACCCTTCTAATACCTATTAAAATCTGTACTGATAATCACTTTTTCATTCCTGATATTGGCAATCTGTCTCTTCTTTCTTCTTTTCCTTCTTAGTCTGACTAGAAGTTTGTCAGTTTTATTAATCTTCTCCAAACACCAGCTTTCTGTTTCATTTATTTCCTCTACCATTTTTCTGTTTTCTTTTTCATTCATTTTCCTGCTTGATCTTTATTATTTTCTTCTGCTTTAAGGACCACTTTATATTTCTTATAGAGTATGTCTGCTGGTGACAAATTCATTCAGCTTTTATATGTCTGAAAACTCTTTATTTTGTCTTTGTCTTTGAAGGATATTTTCACTGCATAAAAAATTCCAGGTGAGCAGATCTTTCTATTCAGCATTTTAAATATATTTCTTCAAGCATTTCTACACTGCTTCCTGCTTCCCGATATCTGCAATTATTCTTATTTTGATTCTTTGTACATAATATCTTTTCCCCCCTGGATGCTTAAATCTCTTTATCACTAGATTTAAGCAACATAGTATAATACTCTTTGTTTCGTGTGTCTGGAGTTCATTGAACTTCTTGGATCTATGGTTTATAGTTTTCGTCAAATTTTGGAAAGTATTACACATTATTTCTTCAAATACAATTTTCTATTGGATGACCAATATTGTGAATTTTACCTTGTTAGTTTTTGGATATTTTTGTATTACTAACAAAATTTTTGAACTTTATTCTGGAATACACTTGAGTTAGCCTAAAAGAGTTAACATTTTGATATTGCTTTTAAGTTTTGTTAGGTGGAACCAAATCAGCATCTTAGTCCAGGGTTAACTTTTCCCCACTGGTGAGGCAAAACCCTGCTTAGTACTTTTTTTGGGTTGAATAATGTCCCCCTTCCCAAAATTCATGTCACCTGGAACTTCAGAATATGACGTTATTTGGAAATAGAGCCTTGGCAGATGGAATTCATTAAGATGAGGTCATACTGACTTAGGGTGGGCCCTGACTCCAATGACTGGTTTCTTTATAAGAAGAGGAAGCAGACAGACACAGGAATGACAGCCATGTGAAGATAGAGGGAGAAACTGGAGTCATGCAGCTGCAAGCCAAGGATTGCCAAGGAGTGCTGGTGGGACCAGAAGCTAGAAAGAGACAAAGAGCATTTTCCCCTCGGGCCCTCAGAGGAGCAAGGCCCCATCAACATCGTCACTTAAGACTTTCATCCTCCAGGGCTGTGAGGGAATAAATTTCTGCTGTATTAAGCCACCCAGTTTGTGATCATTTGTTACAGCAGTCCTAAAAAACTAATTCAGTACTTGAATTAATGTTCATAATTGGTGATTTATGAGGTTTCTACCCTGGATGTTGGGAACAGGCATTATTTGAGGATTTGACTCCCAGAATCTGATAGTGTCCTTAAAGACGTTTGATGATCAGCAACTGGATCCTGCAGGAAATGCTCTGCAGGCCCTCAGAGTCTTCTCTGTGTGGCTGTTTTCTCTTTGGTCCTCTGCCTGTGACCTGTAGCCACCCTGCCATCTGCAAGTGCCCTGCTCCAAATTTTCAAGTCAGGAAGCTCACGAGGCTCTGTCTGATGTCCAGTGTCTTAGAGCCAAGGTGTCCTTTTGTTTGATTTTGTGATGGTTTCATGGAGGATGATCAGTCCTAGTTACTCCATTTTGTCTCGTATATTTTTTGTTGATCTTAATGATGAGCATTTCCTCTCTCTAGTAGGGAGCTCATTTGTCATGTGGCTTTAAGATGTTTTTAAGTATATTTTTTATCTGCTTTTTATTATATAAATTTTAAGTACTGTTGTCCTCTCTCCCATATCTTTAAAGTTTTTAGACATATAGAAATATTGAAAGAAATAGTGAAATGAACGCACATATACGCTTGATCTAAATTCAATAATTAACATTTTCCCATCTTTGCTTTCTCTTTTCACCTCTCTCCTTCCCCCTCCCCAACTCTCTCTCCCAATGTGACTACTAACTCATAATTTTTTATTCATGGTGTTAAAAGCCATCATAGTCTCTCTTCTCTTTTTGATGTTCAGATTGTTCCAGATTTGGCCAGTGGCATCCCTTCCTGCTGAACTCTGGTGCATCCCCACTATTCTTTGAAATTTGCTTAATAAACTGGCACAACAATATGTCCTGGGTTCACTTTGTATTTTCCCAGCCCAGCCTCTAGAATCAACCTGGTTCCTTTTGGTGGCATTTAGAAACCAAACTCTGGTCACCAGGTGTCCTCATTTCTATAAGAACATCTTTTCTTCTATACCCTTTCGTGGAAAAAGTCAGGAGATATGGTTTTTTAAAAAATTGATTTATTTATTAGAGGGGGAGGGAGAGGGAGAGAGAATCTTAAGCAGACTCTGCACTGAGCGCAAGTCCCACACAGGCTCAATCCTATGACCCGGAAATCATGACCTGAGCTGAAACCAAGAGTCAGATGCTTAACGGACTGTGACACCCAAGTGCCCCAAAGCCAGGGGATATGTTAAAATGAAAAATCATGAGTTCATATTGACATGTCTGTTTCAAAATAATCATTACAGAGTTTCAGTCTACTATTACATCCTGCAATATTTTTAGATGTTTATATCTTTTTGAAACAAGTATTACATTTTAAAAACACATTCTTAAATTTTTATTTCTATAATTCCAAGTTAGGAAAAATCTGCAAGCGTTTTCTCCTTTTATATAAAATGAGGAGAAAAAGTGTCCTTTCTTAACATCTCCCCTTCCCATCTCTTCCTGGGTCTTCATTAATTTAATCTGAGAGTCACAGAGAATTAGATTTAAATCAAGGATCTGCTACTTGCATGATTTGTGTGACCTTGAGAATGATAGTTAAACTCTCTAAACCCCCATTGTTTTGACGACATACCGGGATTAATAATAAAATCTGCTTCATACAGCGATTCTTAGGATTAAATGAGATTAAAAAATACTTAGCAAAGTGCTTATAGTAATCATTTTTAATGTTATTACATTTTTATTGCTCTCATTTTACTATATAGATCTCTTTCAGTTTGGGGGGTTGGGGCCACAGTTATTTAGCACCAGCTCCACTAAGCTCTCCTGGGCTTCATCACTGGTCCTTTTATGTGACAAGGTCTTCATTTTTGAGGCAGATAAGTTTGAGTTCTCTCTCAGGTTGTTGATACACAACCTGATTGTTTTTAAGTGTACATTATCTCTGGTACAGTAACTACTAGCTACATGTGGCTGTGTAAATTTCAATTTAGAAGAATTAATATTAAGTAAACTAAATCATCAGTTCTTCATTTGCACTAGCCACATTTCAAGTACTTGGTAGCCACGTGATAGCCATGTGTGACTTGTGGTTTCTGTATTGGACAGCACAGACAGAGAACATTCTCATCACAGAAAGGTCTACCAGACAGCACTGATAGAGACAGCACTATATTGCTTTCTGATATCTAGAGGTTCTTAGAACAGCCGAATTTTATTTCGCTTTGGAGGTAAACCACCTCTTTTTTTATCATTTATTTGTAGACATATAAGACTTTTTACTTTATCCTTGAAATTCAAAAAAGAGAAGTCCTTTCACTAGGTAGACTCTTTAGCACAGCAATTTTTTTTCCCACTGCTTAATTTAATAAAAGAACACCAGTGATATAGGAATGTAATCATGGTGTGCTTTTATAAAATCTTCAACAAAAACCAATATTTTCTAATTGAAATAAAACATGAACTACAGAAGGGTAGGGAGATAAGAATTAAATCTCCTCCATTATCCCAACTCCTCTCCCCAGGGGGAATTACTGTTAATAATTTGGTATACATCCTTAGGCATGCTTTATATCAGTAGATATTCACAAATTAAAAGTGTATAATTGAGGTTTTTCCCATTAACTGGTTGATACAGCATTTACTGTTCTACAGCTTAACAATATTTATTAGAAATCCTTTTGTGTCTGTACATAAATGATTATTTCTAAAGCTTGAGAAAATTGCCACAGAATGGGTACACCATCAAGTATTTAATAATTACCCTACTGATGGACATTTGAATTTCAATTTTTTTTTGCTCTTCTGAAAAATGCCATGATGTGCATCTTCAACATGTACCTTTATGCCCACTGAGTAGGACAGATGTCTAAAAGCCAGAAGTGGAGGTGCTGGTTGAATAATACATATATTTCAATTTTTCATAAGTACTGACAAATTGCCTTCCAAAAAACCTTCTCCAGTTGATAGCTCTACCAACAATATATGAAGCTATCAATCACTGTCATTAACACTGATAGCATGACTTAACATTTATTTTTGGTAAATTATATGGTAAAAATGAACTCCCACATTGTATTAATTGGGTGGGGCCAACTTACAAAGTCATTCTGTAAATAGTCCTTTACATTCTCTGCATATCGACCCAGCATGTACTCTGCACATGGAACTCAGGCTTAGGGTCTCTCCATGTCCATCCAGCAATGTACATTCTCTTCCCTGCAGCTTTCTCTCCAGCCTCTGGTGCTTGGACACCCCACCCCTGCCCCCACCGAGTTCATTTACCCACTAATATAACCTCCCTTCCATCTTCTGGACGTTTGTCAAAACCACAGGGTCTCTGATGGCCTTTCTCTACCTCTGATGACATTTGACTAGGATTCTGAAAGTGGGAGAGGAGGGAGACATGGGTCCTCCATTTTAGTGATTAGTCATCAAGGTTCCTGTCTATACAGGGAAAAAACATGGATATGAAAATAAAAAAATATATATTATACACACTTTGAACATGGTTTTTATACATTATTTTGTAAATATTTTTTATGCATTAAATATTCTATAACTTTAAGAGCTGCACTATAATCTATTGTATGGATATTTCATAGTTTATTTAATATGCTCACTATTGAGACATATAAACATATAAACTGCTTCCCAAATTTTTATAGCAGAAATAACACTGTAATGAATATTCTTGTAACAAGAAGTGAAATAGTTGGGTTAAAGTGTATATATAAATTTTTTTAAGACTTCATTTTTAAGTAATCTCCACACCCAATGAGGGGCTCAAATTCATGACCCCAAGATCAAGAGTTATATGCCCTACTGACTGAGCCAGCCAGGCACCCCTAAAGAGTATATATAAATTTAAGGCCAAAGACAGCAAGCTTTCTCTGGATATACTCTACCAATTTATGATCTCCTCGATTATTTGTGAGGTCCTAAAGAATTTTGCTGTATTTTCTTACTGAAGATTTATTACTTAATCTTCCACAGAGAAGACTATGTATGATCCATTTCAAATTAATGTTTTTAATGGTGTGAGGTAAGATTTCTTATACTTTTTTCTTTTTAATTTTGTAAATAGTGAAATTGAATAAGCATGGAAATACAGGTTTTATATTACTGTCAAATGAACATTGTGTGGTCTCTCACCTATTTAGAGAAAAAGAATATAAGCAGCACCCTAGGCTTAGCCCAAACCAAGGGTCACAAAGATTTACTCTTATGTTCTGAGAATTTTACAGCTTTAGGTCTTATACTAAGGTCTTTGCTCCATTTTGAGTTAATTTTTCTGAATGATGTGAGGTAGGGGAGCAAATTTATTATTCTGCATGTGTATATCTAGTTGTCCCAGCACCATTATTGGAAAGACTATTCTTTTTCCCACTGAATTTTATTGGCATCCTTGTTGAAAATCAGTTGACCATAAACATAGTTTATTTATGGACTTTGAGTTCTATTTCATTGATATCTATGTCCATCATTGTGCCAGTATCACTGTATAGTTTATTACCATTTAATTGTTTTGAAATGTGAATTGGTGAATTCTCCAACGTTTTTCTCAAGATTGTTTTGACTCTCTGGAGGTACCTTGTATTTCCATATGAATTTTGGGATCAGCTGGTCAATTTCTGCATGAAAGCCAGATGGGGATTTTGGTAATTATTGTGTTGAATCTGTAGACAATTTGAGGAATTGCCATCTTTACAATATTAAGTCTTCTGATCATTAAACATGGAATGTCTAGAGAGAGTTTTACTTCTTCCTTCCTAGACTGGATACTTTAAATTTTTTTTCTTCCCTAATTGCCCTGACTAAAATTTCCCGTACAATATTTATAAGAAGTGGTAAGAATGTACATCCTTGTTTCATCCTGATGTTAGAGGGAAAGTTTTTGGTCTTTCATCATTAAGTACCCTATTAGCTATGGATTTTTGCAGGTTGAGAAAGCTCCCTTCTATTCCTAATTTGTTGGGTGTCTTTAACATAAAATAGGATGTTGAATTTTATCAAATGCCTTTTTTACAATTATTGGCATGATCACGAGGATTCTATATTTTATGCTATTGATATGGTGTATTACACTGATTTCTTTGATGTTAAATCAACCTTGCATTCTTAAGATAAAACTCACTTGGTCATGGTGTATAATCCTTTTTATATGCTGTTAGGTGTAGTTTACCAATAGTTTGTTGAGGGCTATTGTATATTTATAATGAATATTGGTTGGCAGTTCCCTTTTTATTGTGAACTCTGACTAGCTTTGGAGTCAGGTTAATGCTAGTCTCATACAATGAGATGTAAAGGCTGAGTAGTATTCCATTAATTCATCCTTTCTGATGGCTGAGTAATATTCCATTAATTTCTGATGGCTGAGTAATTAATATTACTTATAGTAATTAATATTACTCAGCCATCAGGAAAGGATGAATACCCAACTTTTACATCAACATGGATGGGACTGGAGGAGATTATGCTAAGTGAAATAAGTCAAGCAGAGAAAGTCAATTATCATATGGTTTCACTTATTTGTGGAACATAAGTAATAGCATGGAGGACATTAGGAGAAGGAAGGGAAAAATGAGGGGGAGGGAATTGGAGGGAGAGATGAACCATGAGAGACGATGGACTCTGAGAAACAAACAGGGTTTTAGAGGGGAGGGGGTATTGGTTAGCCCAGTGATGGGTATTAAGGAGGGCACGTACTGCATGGAGCACTGGGTGTTATACAAAAACAATGGATTGTGGAGCACCACATCAAAAACCAATGATGTAGTGTATGGTAACTAACATAACAATAAAATTTAAAAAAAAAAGCAACAGTGAAATGTGAAGTGCTTCTCCTCATCTACTGGAATATTTTGAAGATGACTGGTGTTAATACTTCTTTAAATGTATGATAGAACTGACCAGTGGGACCATCTGGTCCTGGATTTTCTTTATGAGAAGTTTTAAATTTTTTAATTCAATCTTTTTTTTTTTTTTAAAGATTTTATTTATTTATTTGACAGAAAGTGAGAGAGAGCCAGAGCACAAACACAAGCAGGGGGAGTGGGAGAGGGAGAAGCAGGCTTCCCGCTGAGCAGGGAGCCTGATGCGGGGCTTGATCCCAGGACCCTGGGATCATGACCTGAGCCAAAGGCAGATGCCCAATGACTGAGCCACCCAGGCGTCCCTAATTCAATCTTTTTATAAGTTTATTTTATCTTCAATTTCTTCTTGATTCTGTTTTGGTACTTTGTGTTTGTCATACAGTTGTTCATAGTATTTCTTTACAATCCTTTTTATTTCTGTAAGGTCGGTAGTGATGTCTCTTCTTTCACTCCTGATTTTAGGACTTTGAGGGGTTTTTTTTCTCCCCCCTCTCTCAATTTAGTTAAAGATTTGTCAATTTTGGTTGATCTTTTCAAAGAACCAAATTTTAATTTTATTGATTCTACTGTTTGTTTTAATGTGGTTTTTTTGGTAATTTTTTAGGTAAGATAAAATCCACATAATATAAAACTTAGCATTTTAAAGTAATAATTCAGTGGTATTTTTGTATATTCACAATGCTGCATGACCATCACCACTACGTAGTTCCAGAATATTTTCATCACCTCACAAGGAAACCCTGTACCTATAACAAGTCATTCCCATTCCCCACTCCTGCCACTCCTGGCAATCACTAACCTGCTCTCTGTCTCTGTGGATTTGCCCTTTCTGGACATTTCATAAAAATAGAATATGATATATGATCTTTTGTTACTTCATGACTTGTTTCATTTAGAATAATATTTACAAAGTTTATTCATGTGGGAGCTTGTATCAGTACCTCATTCCTTTTTATAGCTAGATAATATTTAATTGTGTTGATATGCCACATTTTGTTTATTCGTTGATCAGTTGATGGACATATGTGTCATTTCTTTTTTTTTTTGGTAATTATAAATAATGCTACTCTGAACATTTTTGTGCAAAGTTTTGTTTGAACATATGTTTTCAATTCTCTTGGATATATACCTAGAAGTAGAATTACTGGGTCATATGGTAACTCTATGTTTACTACTTTGCCAAACTGTTTTCCACAGCAGCTGTATCATTTTACATTCCCACCAGAATGTATAAAATTGTTGACAATTGAATTGCCGAAATTGTTCCAAATTTTCCATGTCCTAATCAAATCTTGTCATTTTCATAAAAAAAATTATAGCCATCCTAGTGTGTATGAAATGATACCTCACTCAGGTTTCACTGTGCATTTCTCTAATGACTAATGATGTTGAGCATCTTTTCATGTGTTTATTGACCATATCTTCTTTTTTATTTTTATTTATTTTTAAAGATTTTATTTATTTATTTGAGAGAGAGAGAATGAGAGACAGAGAGCATGAGAGGGAGGAAGGTCGGAGGGAGAAGCAGACTCCCCGCCGAGCAGGGAGCCCGATGCGGGACTCGATCCCGGGACTCCAGGATCATGACCTGAGCCGAAGGCAGTCGTTTAACCAACTGAGCCACCCAGGCGCCCCTGACCATATCTTCTTTGGAAAGTTAAACATTTAAGTCCTTAGCCTACTTTAAAAGTTTAATTATTCCTCTTTTTCTTGTGAAAGAACTATTACAATGGTGGTAGTTCTTCATATATTCTGAATACTAAATCCTTATCAGATATATAATTTCTAAATATTTTCTACCATTCCTTGGGTTGTCTTTTCATTTTCTTGATAGTTTTCTTCAATGTATAAAAGTTTTTATTTTTTATGAAGTGCAATTTATCTGTTTTTTCCTTTGGATGCTTGTGCTTTTGGTGTCATATCTAAAACAATGTTGCTTAATCCAAGGTCATGAAGATCTAAACCTATTTTTTTCTCCTAATAGTTTCATTGTTTTAGTTTAGATCTTTGATCCACTCAAAATGGATTTTTCTATATGATGTGAAAAGAGACCAGCTTCATTCTTCTGCATGTGGCTATCCAGCTGTCCCCAAATCATTTATTGGAAAAACTGTTCTTTTTCCCATAGAATGGTCAACACCTTTGTCAAAACTCATTTGGTTATAAATGTATAGACTTATTTATGGGCTCTCAGTTTATTTCATTGGTCTATATATATATCCCTATGCCAGCATTACACCTTTTTGATTACTGTGATTTTGTGGTAACTTTTGAAATTGGGAAATGTGAGTCTTCTAACGTGATTCTTCTTTTGCAAGTTTGTTTTTGTTGTTTAGGGTCCCTTGCATTTCTATCTGAACTTCAGGACCAACTTATCAATTTCTGCAAAAAAGGCAGTGGAATTTTGTTAGCAATTTCATTGAAGCTGTATTTGGGAACTTTTACCACCTTAATAATATTAAATCTTCTTTTTTTTTAAATTTTTTTAAATTTTTTTAATTTTTTTTATTCTTATGTTAATCCCCATACAATAATATTAAATCTTCTAATGCATGAATATAGAATAGTCTTTCCATTTAGATCACTTTTATTTTTTTTAAACAATATTTTGCAATTTTCAGACTATAAGCCTTGCACTTTTGTTTTCTAAATATGCTTTACACCCAACATGGGGCTTAAACTCATGACTCTGAGATCAAGAATCACATGTTCATGGGCGCCTGGGTGGCTCAGTTGGTTAAGCGACTGCCTTCGGCTCAGGTCATGATCCTGGAGTCCCTGGATCGAGTCCCGCATCGGGCTCCCTGCTCGGCAGGGAGCCTGCTTCTCCCTCTGACCCTCCCCCCTCTCATGTGCTCTCTGTCTCTCTCATTCTCTCTGTCTCAAATAAATAAAAAATCTTTAATAAAAAAAAAAAAGAATCAAATGTTCTACTGACTGAGCCAGTTGGGCACTCCCCATGCTTTGCACTTTTCTGGTTAAATTTATTTTGAAGTATTTTCTTCTTTTTGATATTATTGTAAACAGAATTGTTTTCTTGATTTCATATTTGGACTGTTAATTGTTAGTGTATATAAATACAATTTTTATATATTAATACTGTATCTTGCAATTTTGCTGAACTTATTTGTTAGTTCTAATACTTTTTGTGTGTATGGATTGTTTAAAGTTTTCTACATAGAAGATTATTGCATCTGGAAACAGAAATAGGTTTACTTCTTCCTTTACAATCTGAGTGACTTTTTCTCCCTTTCCCAATTCTCTTGGCCCAAACCTCCAGTGCAGTGTTACATAGAAGTATCAAGAGTGGATATCCTTATCTAGTTCCTGATATTAAAGAAAAAGCTTTCAGTTTTTCACCATTAAGTAAATTTTCAGATGTGCGTTTTCTCTAGATGCCCTTTATCAAGTTGAGAAAGCTCCCTTCTATTCTTAGGTTTTTGAGCTTTTTTTTTTTTTTAATCATGAAAGGGTGTTAGCTTTTATCAAGGCTTTTCCTTTTTTTTAAAAAAATATTTTATTTATTTATTTGACAGAGAGAGAGTACAAGCAGGGGGAGTGGCAGGGAGAGAGAGAAGCAGGCTCCCGCTGAGCAGAGAGTCCAATGTGGGGCTTGATTCCAGCACCCTGGATTCATTACCTGAGCCGAAGGCAGACGCTTAACCAACTGAGCCACCCAGGTGCCCCATCAATGCTTTTCCTGAGAGTATTGACAAGATCATGAGGTTTTTTCCTTTGTTATGTTGACATGGAGTATTACATTAATTGATGATTTTGGATCATAAAACAATCTTGCATTCCTAAGATACATTCACTTAGTCACAGTGTATAATTTGTATTATATGCTACTGGATTTGATGTGCTAGAATTTTGCTGAGAGTTTGCATGTCATAATCAAAAGGAATACTGATCTATAATTTTTTCATGGGATGTTTTTGTCTAGCCTTTGGAATCAAGATAATATTGGTCTTATAAAATGAGTTATGAAGTACTCTCTTACCTATTTCACAAAGATTTTGAGAGGGATTATGTTAATTCTTCTTTAAACATGTAGTGGAATTCACCAGTGAAACCATCTGGTCCTGGACTTTACTCTGTTGGGAGGTTTTTTATTACTGATGTGATGTCTTATCATAGAAACGTTCAATTCAAAATCTCAAGTACAAGGGGACCTGGGTGACTCAGTCAGTTAAGTGTCTGCCTTCAGTTCAGGTCATGATCCTAGGGTCCTGGGATTGAGTTTTTGCATCAAGCTCCCTGCTCAGCAGGGAGTCTGCTTCTCCCTCCCCATGCTTGTCTGTGTGCGCGCGCGCTCTCTCTCTCTCTCAAATAAGTAGATACAATCTTTAAAACAAAACAAAATGCCAAGTTCAGAAAAGATTTCTGTTTTTTCTTGAGTCAGTTTTGGTAGTTTACGTAGTTCCAGGAATTTGTTCATTTCATCTAGGTCTTCTAAATAGTTAGAAGGCAATTGTTCATAGTGTTCTGCCATAATCCTTTCTGTTTCTTTTTTATCCCTGATTTAGTAATCTAAGACTTCCCTATTTTTCCTTGTGGTAACTCTAACTAATGGTTGTATATTTTGTTGATCTTTGCAAAGAACTAAACTGATTTTTCATGTGTTTTCCCATTGTCTATTTACTTTATATATGCCCTCCATCTTTATGTTTCCTTCCTTCCTCTGATTTGGGTTTAATTTCCTCTTCTTTTTCTGACTTTTTAAAATGGAAGTGTAGGTAACTGATTAGAGGCCAATATTTTTTAATGTATGCATTCACAGCTATAAATTCCTTCCTAAACACTGCATTCACTGAATCTCATACATTTTGGTATGTTACATTTCCATTTTCATCATCTCAAAATATTTTCTAATGTCCCTTGTGATTTTTTCTTTGACCCATTCGTTATTTAAGAGTATGTTGTTAAATTTCCACAAACTTATAAATGTTCCAAATTTCTTTCCTTCTGACTTCTAATTTCATTCCACCGTGGTCAAAGAACATACATGGCATGATTTTAATTTTTTTTTTACATTTTATTTAAGCTTGTTTTTTAACCTAATAAATGGCTTTCCTGGAAAATGTTCCATATGCACTTGATAAGAAGGTGTATTGTGATGTTGGGTAGAGTGTTCCATAGATGCCTAATAGGTCTACTTATAGTGTTTTCAAGTTTTCTATTTCCTTGTGATCTTCTATCTAGTTTTTGTTCCATTAATGAAAGTTGGTTATTGAAGTCTCCAAATATCATTGTAAAATTATATATTTTTCCTTCAATTCTGTTAGTTTTGCTTCTTCAAATACTTTGGAACTCTGCTGTTAGGTATGTGTATATTTATTTTTGTATCTTTTTGGGGAGTTGGTCCTTTTTTTCATTATATATCCTTTTTTGTCTGTAGTAACAATTATTGTACTCATACCTGTTTTGTTTGGTAGCGGCAGGGTATGAGGGTTCCAATTACTCTACATTCTCAGCGACATATGTTATTTTCTGTTTAATTGATAATGGCCATCATACCGAATGTGAAGTGGTATCTCATTGTTTTGACTTGCATTTCCTTCATAACTAATGATGTTGAGCATCTTCCCATGTGTTTATTGGTTATTTGTATATCTTCTTTGGGGAAGTGTCTATTTATGCCTTTGCCCATTTTTAAATCGGGTTGTTTGGTATCTGGTCTTTAGTTGTGGGGTTTTTAAAATATATATATATGTTCTGATTATTAATCTTTTATTGGAGATATGATTTACAAACACTGTCTCCCATTCTATGGGTTGTGTTTTTACTCTCTTGATAATATGCAGAAAATTTTAAAATTTTGATGAAATCCTGCTTATCTATTTTTTCTTCTGTTGTTTATGCAATTGGGGTCATATCTGAGAAATCATTGCCAAATCCAATAACATGAATATTTTCCCTGTTTTCTCATCCAGGAGTTTTATGTTTGACTCATAATTTTATGTCTTTGATCCATTTTGAGCTAACTTTCATATATGGTGTACAGCAAGGATCCAACTTCAATCTTCTGCATGTGGATATCCACTTTTCTCTACACCATTTGTTGAAAAGACTGTTCTTTCTCCAAGAATGGTGCTGGCATGCTTATCAAAAAGTCAATTGACCATGTATGTAAAGATTTATTTTGAGGGTTAATTATTTTATTTCATCGGTTTATATGTCTGTTTTTATGCCAGAACCATACCCTTTTAATTACTGTAGATTTGTAGTAAGTTTTGAAATTATTTGGGCTATTTGAGATTCGATAATTTAAGAATGCTTTTCTCATTTCTGAAGAAAGAAAAAGAAAAAAGAAAAAACACCATTGGTATTTTGATTAGGGATTGCATTAAATTATTTATGTCTTAATTTCTTTCACCAATTTTGTAGCTTTGAATGTACAAATATTGTACTGATTTCATTTCATTTATTCCTAAGTATTTTATTCTTCTTGATGTTATTGCAAATAGAATTGTTTTCTTTCTTTTCTTCTTGAATCATTCATTACTAGGGTATAAAAATACAACTGATGTTGCATGTTGGTTTTGTATCATTCAGCTTCACTGAATTAATTTATTAGCTCCTACAGTTGTGTGTGTGTGTAATCTTTAGGGTTTTTACATAAAAGATAATATCTTCTGTGAACAAAAATAATTTTACTTCGTTTCCAGTTTGGATTCATTTTTGTTGTTGTTGTTGTTGCCTAATTCCTCTGGCTAAAACTTCCAATACTATATTGAATAGAAGTGATGAAAGCCAATATCCTTGTCATGTTCCTGATTTTAAAGGAAAAGCTTTAGTTTTCCACCATTGAGTGTAATGTTAGCTGTGAGTTTTTCATACAAGGCCTTTATCATGATTGAGGTAGTTCCCTTCTGTTCTTAGTTTTTTGTTCTTGTTGTTGTTTATTTTCTCTTTTTTATCATGAAATGGTTTTGAATTTTGCCAAAAGCTTTTTCTGCATTGAGATGATCATGTGTTTTCTCCTTCATACTATTAATGTGGTGTATTACATTGATTGATTTTCATTTATTGAACCACCCATGCATTCAAGAATAAATTATACTTAGTCATGGTATATAATCACTTTAATATGCTGCTGAATTTGCTTTACTAGTATTTTCTTGTGGAGATTTTTGCATCAATGGTCATAAAAGATATTGGTCCTTAGTGTTTATGTGTGTGTGTTTTCTTTGTCTGGCTTTGGTATCCAGAAAATGCTGGCTTCATAAAATGAGTTAGGAAGTATTTTGTCCTCTTCAATTTTTTAGAACATTATAAAAAGGGTTTAGGTTAATTCTTCTTTAACTGCCTGGTAGAATTCATAAAGCCATCCACTCTAGGTTTTTATTTGTTGGGATATTTTTGATTGCTTGTTTAATCTCCTTCCTATAGCTTTAGGTCCATGCATATTTCTATTTCTTTATGAGTCAGTCTCATAAATTATGCATTTCTAGGAATTTTTCTACTTCTTTAAGTTATCAAAATTTGATATTAACAATTGTTCATAGTTTTCTCTTATAATCTTCTCTCTTTATGTAAAATTGGTAATGATCCCACTTTAGTTTCTGATTTTAGAAATTTAAAACTTCACTCTCTTCTTTTTGCAGTTAATCTAGCTAAAAATTTGTCCATTATAAAAAAATATTGTCACAGAACCAGCCTTTGGTTTCATTGTATTTCTATATTGTTTCTCTACTCTCCATTTGTCTATGTTCTAGTCATAATTATTTCCTTCCTTCTACTTTTGGGTGTATTTTACTTTCTCTTTTTAGTGCTTTGAGATATACAGTTAGGTTATTGACTGAGATTTTTCTTTCTTAATGTGTGTGTGTTTAGAGCTAGAAATTTCCCTTTTAGCACTGCTTTGGCAGCATGCCATAAATTTTGGTATATTGTGTCTTCACTTTCATTTGTCTCAGTATATTTTCTAATTTCCCTTGTGATTCATTTCTTGAAATTGGTTGTTTAGAAGTGTGACATTTAATTTCCACATCGCTGTGGATATTCAAGTTTTCCTTCCTTTATTGATTTAGTGTCATTCCACTGTGATTACAAAATATACTTTTTATGATTTCAATTTTTAAAAATTTATGAAGACTTGTTTGTTTTGCATCCTAACATATGTTTAAACCTGAATAATGTTCTATGTGCACTTGGGGGAAAGTGTATTCTGCTGTTGTTGAGTGTAATGTTCTGTATGTGTCTTTAGGTCTACCTAGTGTATAGTATTGTTCAAAACCTCTATTTCCTTGTTGATCTGTGTGATTGTTCTGTGAATTATTGAAAGTGGGGTATTGAATTCTCCAACTAGTATTAAAGAACTGTCTAGATCTTCCGTCAGTTCTTCTTTCTTTCTTTCTTTCTTTCTTTCTTCCTTTCTTTCTTTCTTCTTTCTTTTTCTTAATATGTTTGGGGGCTCTGTTATTAGGTCTGTATATGTTTATACTTGTTATACCTTCTAGATGTATCAAACATTTTATCAAAATATAGTGATATTCATTGTCTTCGTAAACTTTAAAAAAAAATTAAAGCCTATTTTTTAAATTTAAAGCCTATTTAAATCCTCATATTAGTATAACCAGCCAGCTCCCTTTAGGATACTATTTTCATAGAAGATCTTTTTTCATTCTTTTGCTTTCAATCTGTTTATGTCCTTATATCTAAAATGAGTCTCTTGTAGATAGCATTTGGATGGATCCTATTTTATTATCCATTCTGCTTATCTCTACACTTTAACAAGAGGGTTGAATTCATTTACATTTAATGTGATTACTAATAAAAGAGGATTTACTTCTGTCATTTATCTATTTATTTTACGTGTCACTTACATGTTTTCTGTTCTTCAATTCCTCCATTATTTCCTTTTTAGTTGCTTAGCTTTTTTTTATAGAGTACTATTTTGATTCCCTTGTTTCATTTTCTTTCTTTTTTTTTTTTTAGTTCTTTTCTTAAGAATTACTTTGGGATTATAATTAATACCTTAAGCTGATAACATCCTAGATTGAATAATAGAAAATTAGTTTCAATAGTATATACTCTTATTTTTCTACATTTTCTACATCTCCTTCCCTTTCTCTTTATATTTTTATTGTCACAAATTATGTCTTTATGCTCTGCATGTCCAATGACAAAGATTTATAATTTTTATTTTATGCCTATTATTTATTGCTTATTAAATCATATAGAAGAAATAGAAGTTGCAAACCATATCAAAGTACAATAATACTGGATTTCATATTAACCTATGTAGCTAACATTACTAGTCTTTTTTTTTATAGTTCAAGTTAAGGTTTACTGTTCTTTCAATTCCTCATGAAGGACTCCCTTTAATATTTCATATATGGCAGGCCCACTAGTAATAAGCTTCTTCAGCTTTTGATTATCTGAAAATATCTGGATTTCTTCATTCGTAACAGGTAGTTTTGCTACATATAGAATTCTTGATTGAAAAATATTTTCTCCTTGGGCTTTAAAGGAGAATCATCTGTTGGTCTCTATCTTCTAGGGCTTCTAAGGAGAAATCAGCTATTAATCTTACTGGAGATTCCTTGTACGTGATGAGTTGTTTCTTGCTGCTTTCAAAATTCTCTTCTTGTCTTTGAATTTTGACAGTTTGAGTATGATGTTTCTTGATGTGGATCTCCTTGATTTTATCCTCCTTGGAGATGGCTGAGGTTCCTGAATGTGTATATTCATGTTTTTCCTCAGATTTGGGAAATTTTGGACCATTCTTTCTTCAAATGTTTTTCCTTCCCCTTTATCTCCCTCTCTTCTCCATCCGGGACTCTTGCAGTACATATGTTGGTATGTTTAATGGAGTCCTACAGGTCTCTTTGGCTCCGTTTGTTGTTGTTCCTTCTTTCTGTTCCTCAGACTGGATAATTTTAAAGTTTTTATCTCCAAGTTTGCCAGTTCTTTAATCTTCCAGTTCAGATCTGCTGTTGAACCCCACCGGTGAGGTTTTCATTTCAGTTATTGGACTATTCATCTCCAGAATTTGCTTGATTCCTTTTTATAATTTCTCTTTAATGATACTCTCTTTGTTCATAACACTGTTTTGTTGATTTCCTTTAGTTTTTTGTCCATGGTTTTCTTTAGCTATTGAACCTAGTTAAGTCAATTGATTTAGCAATCTTGGACTAATATTTCCAATATCTGTGATTCCTCAGGGATTGTTTCTGTCAAATTCTTTTTTTCCCCCTGTGAATGAACTAAACTTTCCTGTTTTTTGGTATGTTTTGTAATTTTTGGTGGGAACTGGACATTTGCAGTATTATGTTGTTGAAACTCTGGAGATTTAATTCTTCCATTCCTCAGAGATCGCCAAGTCTTGCTTGTTTGAGGGTTGTAGACTTCCATTTGTGACTTTTCCAACGTTTATTTCCAAAGTATGTATTCTTTGTTGTATGTGGTCATTGAAGTTTCTGTTCCATTATCTCTATGGTCAGCCAGTGACCTGATAAGAATGTCTTTCAATGTCTGGTTCCAAAAGGGGGAAATGATCTCACAAGTACTATCTCTTTAAATTCCCTGGGAACCATTTCCATCTGTGAGGTTTGAAACAACAGCCAGCCTCTGTGCTGGCCCCTCAGCAATCAAAAGCAACTATAAGAATTTAAAACACACAAGCCTGTATTTGGAGGACAAGATTCTTATTGCCCATGTTGGTTCCAAGTAGCCACATCCAGAACGCTGACTGCTCTCCCCACAGCTGCCTACTGTGGGGCTGGGGGCTGGTAACCACTATGCAAACGGCCATAATTCACTAGAATTTATTGAAGGTTACTACCTTCTTTATCAAGCTCTTCCATGGACACCACAAATGTTCAAGTAGATGTCGGAGTTCTAAACTAGTTATTTCAGACAGTTTCGGCCAGCTCAATAGTTGTTTAGGTGGAAGACAGATTTCTGGATCTCCTTACTCCACCATGTTCTGTGATATCTTACATGGGATAACTTTTTACATCCTTTTACTTATCATTTGTAACTTTGAATCTATAACAAGTCTCTTGCAGACAGCCTATGGTTGGATCATTTTTGTAAATCCATTCTGCCAAACTCTACCTTTTAGAGAGTTTAATCCATTTATGTTTAATGTATTTACCAATGAGGAAGAATCTCTGTCATTTTAGTATTTATTCCTATATGTCTTTTTTGTTCCTAGATCCTCCATTACTACCTGCCTTCTTTTGTGTTAGAGATGATTTTCCAGTACACCATTTTAATTCCCTTATCATTTGTTTTACTTTATTTTGGGGGTTATTTTCTGAGAGGTTTCCCTAGGAATTGCAATTAATATCTTAATTCATAATAAACTAGTTCAGATTAATACCAACTTAGTTTCCCAATAGTATACAAAAACTTTGTTCCTATAATATCTTGGTTCCCCCATGCTATCATTTTTGCAAATTATACCTTTACACATTATGTGCCCATCAACATAGATTTACGATTATTTCCTTTATGCAGTTGTCTTTTAAATCAGATAAAAAAAGAGGACTTACAAACAAAAATGCATTTATACTGTCTAGTTTCTGTAGCTATAGAATTTGCAACTGAGGTTTTTTTTCTTTCAGCACTTTGAGTATATCATACCATTACCTTTGGGCCTTCATGGTTTCTACTGAGAGATCAGCTGTTAGGCCTTAGTCTGTGTTCCCCAGATGAGTTCAAGGAGAATATAGCAAATATCCCTATGATGGAGAGTTTCCGGCTCCCCTAAACCACAGTTGTAGGGAGTAATGAAGAGAAGGGACCTTTATTAAATCAGAGAGATGGAGGTGCCTGGGTGGCTCAGTTGGTTAAGTATCTGCCCTCAGCTCAGGTCATGATCCCAGGGTCCTGGGACTGAGCCCTGCATTGGGCTCCCTGCTCAGCGGGGAGTCTACTTCTCCCTCTGCCTCTCCCTCTGCACGTACTCACTCTCTTTCTCTCTCTCAAATAAATAAAATCTTAAAAAAATAAATCAGAGAGATGAGACATAGCTTGTTCTACTTTAAGCTGACTGTAGACTCCCTACCACTTGTAGTTTCTCAAAGTTATTATGACTCAGAAGGTGGAATGTGAGTTGATAATCCATTATATTTCTTCATTTAGTCTCATTGGTTCTGCAGTTATTAGAAACTTCCCTCCAAACTCTTATCTTTGGTTTCCAGTATTATATTTTCCCTTCTATTTTTACATCTTCATGATTATTTTAATGGTAACTCAGGAGAAGGACAATGAAGCATTATCTTTTAGTCATGCATATAACTTCTTGAGTGGCTTTTACACTAAGATTAAACAATGAAGTAAGGAAAAGCATGAGGAAAAAAAAATACCATGATAAGACACTAGAAGTCCCTCATGAATAGCTGTCTTTCTTTGCTTTGTGGAATGGCAGACGGGTAACTTGCCAGACAGTTACTAGTAAGTAGTTAAGCTAAGATATATAGTAGTTTCCCCTTATCCATGGTTTCACTTTCTGTTGTTTCAGTTACCTGTATCAACTGTGGTCTAAAAGCAGATGATAGTACCCCAATGCTATGTCATGATGCCTACCTCATTCCCCTCACTTCATCTCATCACGTAGGCATTCTATCATCTCACACCACCACAAGAAGGGTGAGTGCAGAAAAATAAGATATTTTAAGCAAGAGAAAGAGAGGCCACATGTATATATTTATTACATATATTGTCATAATTATTCTATTTTATCCTTATTATTGTTAATCTCTTACTGTACTTAATTTATAAATTAAATTTTATCATAGGTATGCATGTATAGAAAAATCCATAGTATATATAGGGTTTGGTACTAAATGTGGTTTCAGGCATTCACTGGGGGGTCTTGGAATGTGTCCTCCACATATAAGGGGGACTACTGTATTTGGAAACTAAGGAACATCCACATAAAGCCAGAAGTCATTCCAGTAATCAAATTGTGTTGTGAGGGTCTCATATTTCACATCAGTTTTCACACTGAAGGTTTCTATCCTGACAAGTGGGTGTAAACTGATTCCCAGGGCTTCAATATGTGACATGTGGTAATATGTGGTTGCAGTGAGGACACTTGAGAAACGGCTCAATGCTCAAACACCCTCATAAAAATTCTGAAGTCTCCAAACTTGCTGAGAGAAGACAGGGGCAGTGGTCTTGCCAAAATGAGTCAACCAAAGAAATTTCACGTTTTTTTTTTTTTTTTTTTAACCTCTGGGAAGGGAGTTCAAAGCATATTATTTCAGAAAGTCAAGCAAAGAAAATTCGCTCCGATGATATGGATACTTGATTTTATATTTCTTAGGCAAGATAAACTATTCTTTAGTGTGGGCTGATGCTGAGCCTCTTGCCAACATTCTATTTGGGTTTAATAGGATAGATTACCTCGGAGCTTCCCAGAGTCAAAACAAGCAACCAGTAGAGGTTGCTGAAGTCAGAGCAGCAAGATCTTCCAGAAATCACAGAGGAACCTCAAGTTAAAGAGCAAAACCACATGAGTTCAACTTGATTTCAACCCTCACATTTCCTGGAAATCATTTGTGAAAACCCAGGTTTGGCAAAGAATCTGTTAAATAATTGAGCTAAGGTCAAGATTAGCCATGTGTGTGGTGGGACGGTGGGCTCATGGTTGAGAGTTTGATTGACTGACTGCTTAGGTGTGCACATTGTAAAGGGGCTTATACGGGGCTGTGCTGGGCTGTTCAGAACAAGGCTCTGAGCTGAGCAGAACAACGCTCTTGGGATGGTGTTCTGATCACACAGCAACCACCGCTGCCTATTTAGACCCTAGGAAGTCCCTACAGAGTTTCTCCCCAAATTTTCTGGTAAGTTGGTGGCTACAAAGGAAACAAGGACAAAGTCCAGCAGTAGCATTTCTTGTAATGTGGAAACAGGCACGATGCCCTGTCTCCATGACACCAGCCGGTTTCCTTCTCAGAAATGGCTTTGATTTTATTCTGACCTTCCAGCCTGCCATTGGCACGAAACCTCCTCATTTGCCCAGTTCCTGGAGGGGCAGGCTGATGCTGGGTCTATATGACACCAAAGAACTGAAAGGGAAGTGAGCAGTTTACCGGAACTCTGGGTATGGGGACGTCCCAGCGCTTGAATGGTGGTCACTAACCCAGGCAGGCTGCAGTTTTCTCTCTTGCCACAAGGTGGAGAAGGAAGGAAGACATGGATCGGAAAGGTATGAAAACAAACTTGTTTAGGTGGCTGCCTTTTTCTCCAGCTTTTCCAGGGCAGACAGACCAAACTGCCACTTGTTTTTCTGCAGCAAAAGCTATTGAGCCCAAATCTCTCTGTCTGCTATCTGATGTCAGTTGGATACCTTAAAAGCTCCTCAAATTAATCATGACTTAAATTCAATGACGCCTGCACCCCTTCTCAAACCAGAAATCTAGGTGTGCTTTAACCATTCTTCTCCATCAAGCCACATACGAAATCAACCACCGGGCACTGTGGACTCATTTCCCCAAATCTCTCCAGGTCCTGCCTTCTTTCTCCATCCCCACTCTCACCTTCCAGGGCCACCATCATATATCTCCCTTGGATTAATATGAAGTCTTCCAACTAGTCTCTCAGCCAAGTAACGCCATGCCTTGGGTTTTGCATATGCTGATCCCTCTGCCTGCAAGGCACTGCCCCCCTCTGCCTGGCTAACTTCTTTGTCTTGCCCCTCTAAGAATTCCCCTGCAAAAAATATAAATAGGGGCACCTGGGTGGCTCAGTCAGTTAAGCGTCTGCCTTTGGCTCAGGTCGTGATCCCAGGATCTTGGGATCGAGTTCTGCATTGGGTTCCCTGCTCAGTGGGGAGTCTGCTTCTCCCTCTGCCCCTGCCTGTGCTTGCTCTCTCTCTCAAATAGATAAATAAAATCTTTAAAAACATATATATAAATGGGAACAAGCAATTTCAAGTAGGTGGTCATATCAGAAAAGGGAGGGGAACAGTGAATGATAGAATTGAACTGCAGTATCCACAGCATCTTGAGGTTTGATTTCTTAAGAGAGGGAGGGGAGGTAGAAGAAGGGGAGGGAGATAGGGTTTGAGAGTGAGAGAGAGAAATCTCAATCAAAACATTGACGTCTATCAAATGTGGATGATAGGTATACTGTTGTCTGTTTTATGTATGTTTGAAATATTTCATAATTTAAAATAAAAACATGTTTTAACATGAGTGATGCCCCTTCTTTGTATTGCTGTAATCTTCTGTGGTGAACCCTTCCATAGGGCTCTTGACCCTGGGCTGTAATCACAGGCTTATTCGTCTGTTCCTTCTACTAGACCATAGGCTCCCGGTGTCTGGTTAACGTTTCTATCTGCATCCTGTTAGTACCCGGTCAACACTTGCCAGTTACCCAAATGGGTCTCTATGTGGCCACTATGTGGCCAGTGCTACCCGGTGGGATTGGCGGTCAGCAGGTGTTGAGGGAGACCTTGCAGAGGTAAGAGGAGGGAGTCTTGTAGAGCAGGGGGCAGGCCCGCATCCACCCCAGCCCAGGAAGGGCTGTGCGTTATGCCTATGAAGACCTTGATCCCAGCTGAGACCAAGCCAAGGGGACAGATGCTGTGGCTTTCAGGGAGGGTGATGGGAGAGCCAGAGGAGAGCCCCGTTCTTTGGCACCAGATGCCAGCTTCGAGAGGCTAAACGGGCTGAACGTAGCTTCTCAAAGAGGATGAAGAATTCCTAGACAGGCTGGAAAAACTAAGAAATCAACAAACATGGAAACCCAGGCTTACCTGATTTCGACAAAGGCGTGGGAACCAGGGTGCAGGGATGGGGGATGAAGGAAGGTGTTGGTGGGAAGGGAGAGCACAGGAACCTTGTGCCAGCAACGAATTTGGATATCTGGGCAATTTGAGGCAATCCGGTGTATTTATTTAGCAGATATTTATTGAGGACTTACTATGTGCTGGGCACAATATTAGGTGCTAGAAATAAAATGACGAGCAAAGTAAGTTGTTGTGTGGCTAAGAAGCTTGTTTTAGTCACAGGGCTGAGGTCATCTGTTCATCCACGGTTACAGATGACCTGGAGTCTGCATAACCCGCCCCTGCCCCGCACACAACCACCCATTCCTCCCTTACATGATGGCACTGCAGACACCTCCAGTGCTGCCCCCGACCCAAGTTCTCTTTGCTCGACTTGACACTTCACCCTTGGAAGAGAAGCCTGGTGGAAGGAACAGGGCTGGCGCTGGAGAGACACTGATCAAGAAGAAACCAGGCCACGTGGTTCCTGGACCACGGAGGCTCAAGCACGTGAAGATCAGGTCTGCTCCTCTTCGTGCCGAAAGGCTGGGGAGAGCCGAGCCTGTTCAAGGGGGTGTGCTCATGCCTGGTCTGCCATTGCTTCTGAGGTGCAGGGCTTTCTGCCCCAGGCAACTGGGAGAAGCCAGGTGCCCTAGATCACAACCTGAGGCTCACGCACATGTAAGAGGCTCGGAGCCATCCCCGTGCGACCACCTCTTGCTTCTTTTTCTGGTTCAAGGCTTCTTTTGTGCTCATTTTTCGTAACAGCTTTATTGAGATATCGTTCACACACTAGACAATTCATTCCCTTTTTCTGCTCAGTTTTACCCCGCTGCCATCCAGATGAATCTCAGGGAAAACGGGGGAAGGGGAAATGTCATCTACTCGGCATACACCACGCCCACCCCTCGGCTTCCTAGGGACAGCCTGGCGGCCATGGCTTTGGCATTGGAAAGGCAGGAGGGAAGCCCATCAAGAGTCTCCAGTTTCTAAGCCGGCGGCACCTCCCTGGGAGTGAGAGCAGAGGTCTCTGCAGCCCCACACACGTCTCTACTGCTGGGCACAGGGCCTGTGGGCTACAGCTGCAGCCCGGAGCCTGGAGACCACTCCCAGCAAATACCTCCCGAGATCAATTCTCAGGGGCCACTGGAGGAAATGGCTCCTGATCCCTGGCCAGCCACTTCAGGCAATGCACCCCATAGGGTCTGAGCCAGCATCTTCCCACAGCCCTGAAGCTCTTCGGCACGGAGGCACCTGCCTCTTCCCTCTTCATCCTAGGAAACTTGAAAGTGAGAGCAGGGTTCTGGCTGACCCTGAGCACAGCTGCAGGGCTGATTGCGGAACATCTCCCAAGCCAGAAGAGCCTTCTGGCCACACAGTGGCTGATGCTTGGGGGCTAGAGCATGGCCCCAAGTGCGATGCTCCAGGACCTGGGGGCGCTTAGCAGTGTAGGCTGGAACGCGTTGGCTTCCTTCCTCTGCCCATTGCTCAGTGATTGAAGCCTAGGTGCGCTGGGTTGAAATAAAACCAACGTGTGTAAGATACGCCTGGAAACATGGCAGGTCCACACGTCAGCCCAGGCAGCCCAAGGCTAAGCTACTTACTACAGGTGGACCTTCCAGAATTGGCAGGAGAAGCTATGGGAACAGCTTTTTCATTGGGCACATGGTTGGATCACAGATGAACAAAGAAAAGCCTCTGAAATTCACTTATCACGAAAATTATGGAAAAATCCCAGTGGGATTCAAAGGTATGTTCACAACTTGAGGGAGCACTTTGTTTTACCTTGGATATGACCAGGGTTGGGCCAATGTTCAGGCTTCATTATCTCTGTGGTCAGGGGTTTGTCAGCCCCCTAGTGGGACTTTTATCCTGTAGGACAGTCCCTGCTGGGGTAATTACCCCAGGAGAATAAATATTCATGACTAAATGCTCCTTTATAATAAAAAAAAAATAAAAAATCAGATCAGAGAGGATAAAATCCAAGTCATTATCACTGGAATTTGCCAGAGACCCCCTTCAGCAGAGAGAAAAACGTGTGTTTTATGTCTAGAACACTCTATTTTTAGAATTTTTAAACAATAACAAATGCTTAGTGATTTTACCTTGTAACTTTCCCCTGAGAAGGTATATAAAATGCAACACTTAACAAGAGGGTCTCCTGGGAGATTCTACCCAAATGGAAACTCAGCTTTTTGGCTTAAGTGCAAGACATGTGGGAAAATGTGGGATAACGTTTTTGAAAAGTAAAGAAAATGTAAGATGCCCTCATGGTGTCTGGGGTCAGGAGGCCAAGGTTCTGGTCCAAAATGAAGCAGGATCTCACTTAGTGTTCTTAGTCAAGCCATTTAGCCTTTGGTGGCCATTGTTTACTTCTTGATATAAGGGAATGGGTGTCTCTTTTTGTGCCAAATAACACTGCAAATCCCAAAAGTTGAAGGAAAAGTGCTGCCATGCCCCAGCGCTAATCTAGGGAAGAATCTGGCAAATGGAATCCCGAGAGGATGATACCATTAGCTCGGGTGTCTGCAAAGTTTTCTTAATTATCATGTCTGCCCCCGGCCAGAAGATGTTTCCTATTTCTCACCACATGGCCCATAGTCAGCTTAGTTGCCCTGATGTCAATCGTTCTCTTCCAAAGCCCCACCGTGAGACCGGATCCCCTTGCCGGTGGCTTCTTGCAAGCGGGTGATGCCGGACTGGCGTCCAAAGAGATCTGGTTAACCCTTCAGGGTCACAGGAACGAATTTCGTGGCAGGTTTGCAAATCACACCACCGATAATGAACTGAATCTCTCCTCAAAAGAAAAAAAAACTTTTATTTTTTTCTATTGCATAAATAATGGTAAATTAGACTCTTTTTTTTTATACAGATTATATATTTACAGACAAGTTTGGTTACAGAAAACATTTGGTAAATATGGCAGTCAGTTTTCCTTTATACACTAAGAGAACATATTAATAATATATATTTCATTGGGTTAGTAAGTTGCATGCCAAGTTAATTTATATTAATATTTACATTTTATATAAAGATTTTCTTTTGACTAGTCTGCTGACTCTCTCATCACTTAATAGCAGAAATCATCACCTAATACTGAATGGAAAAAAAAAAAAGGAACATGAATGAGGTAAATGGGAAGACTGTGACCCAGGATTTCAGTCTTAGTGGCCCATTCTGGATATGAGAGCTGCCAGGCTCCGGGCATACTGGTCCTAACAGTCCTTGGCTGGGCTCTCATCTGCATCCAGCCACTAACTATACTGTGCTTTGAGAAACAAGTCACGTCTCAAGTCTAATGACTCCTAGGCTCACTGAGGACCCCCGCCCCCCACCCCCAATCCTCAACAGATGACAGTTCGCCAGCCCACTGCCTGACCAGACTTTCTGGATCTGATTTCCATCCAAGGGCACTGTCTTTGGTTAGTCCTTGGAGAAGGAGCTTCTTCCTGGATTCAGAATTGGGGGGACAAAAAATCAAACTTCACTAAGAAACCTTTCAAGGACCCCTGAAACCAGATTTCCAGGTCAGAAAGGAAGAATATGAGTTGATTTTCCTTGGAGAGATCTGGGAGACACTGGCTTGCCAGGAGCAAATTTCTACCAGGAGCTGAGGACCCTTTCCTGACCAATCTGGGTCTTTCCAGGGAAGAACTGTAGGACTTGTATAAAAACAAGCTTGTATAAAAGCCTCAGTCCACTTTAGGAAGAGGAAAAGGGACAGAGACCTAGGATGTTATGTTGTCATGGGGCAGAAGGATTGGGGACTTTTATGGGTCCAGCAGCCACTCGTCCTGCCCTCCACCCCTCATCAGGGTTGGGGTGCATCCAAACCAGGCATCTGTGCTCAGCACCCCTCAGTCTTCAAAAGACTGCAGTGGCTGGTCTCCCCAGACTGCTAATGTTATTCCTGACAATCATGAGACAGTGACTCTCTTCCTTCTGCAGTGTTACGAATAATTATAAACCACTATCACATATATAGGAACGGCCAGAAAAAAAGGAAGGAAGGAAGGAAGGAAGGTCAGTCGGTCTGGGATTTGTGCTCTTTATTCAGTAGCTTCCAGTTAGGCTTTCTCAGATGGAGAAACACACATCTTTTCCTGGGATCTGGCTTTGTTTCACCCTACTTATTCATGAATTCTGATGCACAAGATCTGCGATAAAGTGATCAAATCCCCTTACTTTTCACACTGGCTAAGATGAGGGCACAAAGCCCATCTTTGATGTTCCCTTGAGTCAGCAAGACCTTAGGGAGTAAACAAAACCTCTTACTTGCAAGACACCACACATTTGACATAAATCAATTTGCATTGTTTCATCTACAGACATGGACACCAAAAGTGATACTTTATTACAACTGCCTCTTGGGAGCTGCCATGTAAAAAGAACTGCCAGTCCCTGACACCATTCATGGGGGAATAGGGACCCTCTCAAGTCTAGGCATCGTTTTGACTCGTTTCAGACAGAGTCACAGTGGGGCGGGGAGGGGAGCTCTTCTGGTTTACCTTTCCTCTCGCTTTAGAGATGAGAAACCCGCGGCCAGGAAGAGAACGTCACTCAAAATCATCAGGCTGGTGGGTGGCAGCAACACGTGGGGTCCTGCACGTGATCGTGCTCCCATATTTCTGGTTCTAAGCTCTGCTCTCCTGGCCTAATTCAACGGGTCTGAGCCCAGACAGAAAACCCTGGGAGACGCATTTTGAGCTTGGCAGATGTCCTCATTCCCCAAGGAGAGGTGAGCTACCCACCAGCCTCCTCTTGACGCTTGCCCCACATGTCAGAGGGATTGGGTTGATGGGCAGCAACCCTGTGGCCCTCAGTCCCTTGTGTGTTACCAAAGTAGGCCAGACACACAGGGAAAACGTCCAGAGACCAGCCTCTGCAGCCCTTTACAATTTTTCTTTTGCTCTTACAGGTCCAGCGATGGAGAAACAGCACACTTGAATTTTTCATTCCCTGGAATATTCCTTCCTAATTAGCCTGCTTTTCTACTCCACTGGGAAATTCCAGCCCCTGCAACCCTTTCTCTTGGACAGTAACTTCGAACATTGTGAGAAGCACGGTTCTGACAGCCAACCCACCAAGCTCAAGGAAAAGAGGTGGATGAGGGCTATGCTCAGCATGGGTGTTCAACCGATAAGCTACCAGATGTAGGGGCAGGGGGCAGGGGCTGGGCAAGTATTTTCCAGTTTCAGAAGACGGCCTTTCGTGGGACTGGCGACACCTGATTCTTGGTGGCTATTATTTCAAGTCAATGGAATCAAATTAGTTTTGTTATGAAGACTTTCTGAGCTTTGTTATCATGTCCCTTGAGACCATATAAAGAGGGTCCCAAACCAATATAAAGTAGAAACCATAGCCATGCACCACGGTCATGCGTATGAGCAATGGAGCCCAGGCTACTAAGAGAAATGTTTGGCTGGTTTGTGCATTTGACCTTATTCCTCCCCAAACCAAGTCTATGGCAAGGCCACATGACCGAGGACAGTCCCCTGAGTGACTTAGTTGAAGGAAGTATGAAGTGAAGCTGAACAGTTCTGACATTTAAATTGTCGTGGAGACAGGGTCCACAAGGGGCAGCCCGAATCCTCCTCTACTTCGCCATCGCTTTAAATAATTCAAGTTGAAAACCCCAGCTGGTGAATAATGTTACTTTTCTATTTCTGATGGCTTCTTCCCCTGCCCCCCGCTTTGGGACAGTTGGGTAATGAGGTGGTGAGGGAAAATGGCTATGGCAAGGCCTTTAGGTTATGGACCCTTAGCCCTGTGGGGATCACTGAAGAGGCCAACGGGAAAGTTCTGATCTCAGCTCAAAGCAGACAGCTGTTCTCCAGACAGTCACCGTGGGAATAGGACCAGTACGTGCTACAGTCTGGAAGTCTAGGCTCAGCCCATCTGTATCGTCATGACACTATCAGAAAAGGGGCCCCTCCTCGCAGTGGGGTTCCAGATCTCCCTACATCTCCACGGAGCAGGGTGAATAACACCATCGCTATGGGCTTTCGGAGAAATGGTGCAGTAGATTGACCCAGTATGGTTTGGGACCTCCAGCTGGGAGGAGCAGAGCTCAGCAGCTTCTGCAGGGATGGAGGGCAATGACATCACGGAACGGGGTTTCATGACATGCAGCCACACATGGCCAGGCCAGCCAACCCAAGGACCTGTGCTTGGCGGTCGCCCCCTTACTCTTCTGTCATGGTCCCGGGGAGGCTGCCAGCTACGAGTTAAGAGCAAAACTCTCTTTGATTTATAACCTGAGTCTGGACTAAAGCCTAGAGAAGGCATTTGGAATAAAAGAGAAATTTCTCCCTCCCCTTCTTAGATATATCGCTTTATGATTCTGTAGAGGGGAGGATGGGAGGGGCATCACTGTCAAAAGGAGCTAGCCATCTTTCACTCGGTTCTTTTCGCTAACCACAAGATAGACCATTTGTCATGTGAAACTGGAGACAGGAACGGGTATCGGGAAAGAACACATCTCGTGGCGCACATCTTGTTCTCTGCAAATAAAACACCTAGAAAGTTCTGAAGCCTCTGGGCTTGCCTAAGACCACATGTAAACCTCAGTTCACTCCAGTTCACATTTCTGGCTTGTGGGAGAGCGTCTCAACAGGCAAACAGATGCTTTTAAAGATTGAAGCTTAAAATATTTTTTGCCTTCCAAACGACATTTCTGCCTTTTTGCCCAGATGAAGGGGTCTTTGCTCCGGGCCCTGGGAAGGGGGAGAGGAGGTGGGGTGGGGAGAATACCACCCGGCTCTCAGGTATCTCCTGTTCTCCTGAGCAAATGGAAGGGTGGTTTCAAAACACAAGAAAAGGCAGAGAAACCGCCAGATTTTTGGAGTGTAATTTACTCCACCAGTGGGATGTGGATGCGGGGAGTCAGGTTGCAATCAGGCAGAGCCCAAGTGTTCTTTAAGAAAATGTTCCCTATTTTTGTGTGCCTTGGCAAACTCAGGGTGGAATGCAAGGGTTGCCATAGCAACATAATCCCCCCCCCCCTTTCTTTTACAGATTGGTCACGTGGGACCCACGCACATTCTGGAAGCCACTTCTAATAGTTCCCATGCTGGGTCCTGTCTGGGGGCTCTGTCTGCGTCTGGAGTGATAGGAGACAGCTTGCTGTGGGGCCAAGGGGATCAGGGTCTACGTGCCTTGTCCCCCTAGCAAAATGCCTCCCCGATCGTCGCTTGTGTGGTCTGGGGGGGCAGCCGTTCTTACAGCAAGAATGAGCCACACTTTATCCATGAGCATCATAAGTAACTGTGGCGAGGACCCGAAGTAGCTCTGGTATGGACGGTATCTGCTGAAAGTCAACCTCTTAAGCCTTACAAAGAATCCCAACACCTTTGACAGAGGGTCCAGGCAAAGCAGCCAGGGGTCACGGCACAGGGACAAGCTCTTAGCTCCCAAAGTCTCAGGAATGCAACTAGCTTTGGGCTATCTCCCCACACTTCAGCCCCTGGGTGCCACGCGTGTGGAGGGCACCATGGCGGAAGGTCAACTCTAGCCCACCCAAGATAGTTCTAGAGCTTCCATGTTGTCCTCTCTCCTCACAAGGGATGCATGCTTCTCGAATCCCTTCTGGGTAGGATGGGCTTGCTTACTGGTCACTGGGAGGGGAAAAGTGTCCTCTTCAGGGAGAGGATGCTGAGGCCTTGAACAGGTTGTTGCTGCCTCTCTAGAGCTCCTTTTAATCCCTGACCCTGCCTCGTGGCTAAAATCTCTTCTAAGTCTCACATCCTTCGGGGACCCCGTTCTCCGGTGAGAGGCAGAAGAATTTGCAGAGAGCCAGCCTTTGAAGAAGCATCGCAATCCCTTCTCATGGGGCAGGCTCCTTTAGAAGTCATCCCTTGAGGTCTTTATTCAATCTGCTTTGGCTCCCCAGGAGGACATGGTCTTGTGGTTCATGGGGTCCTTCCCATCCAAGTCCAGTTGGGGGGTCGGGGGAGATAAGCTGCTTTGGGCAAAAACTAATGACGAAGTTGTCTTATGTGTTAGTGCTCTGTGTTCGGACCTGTCCTCATTCCGGAAGCCGATCCTGAGGACCATGGTGAGTCGGGCAGGGGGAGAGAGAGAAGAGGCAGATGTGCAGTGTGTACCGTGGCAGGGCAGGGTGGGCGAGAGGGACAGGCAGGCTGCTGCCTTCCTTGGCCTGGATGTGCGGGACTCCAGGCATTTTCCCAGCGGGACCCTCAGCCCCCAGGCTCTTAGGAGCTTACACCTGCTCCATCCTCCGGACTATGGCTCAAACCCTAGTTTTACTTGTGCTCATCATGAATATTTGCAGTCTCCCACAGTGGGGAAGTTTCTACAGCTGCCCCCTGGCTGTTGCCTGAAGCGCTTGCAGAGGTGAACGGGAAGAAGACCCTAAAAGGACGAGTCAGAGAAGGCAGTAAGGGAGAAAACTGGGGGGGGGGGGGGGACCGGGGGGAGGGGACTGGGGACACACACCACACCGCAAAACCTAGAGAGGAAAGATTCTGGCACCTCAATACTGGAAGAAAGGGGAAGAGGGAGCGGGAAAAGCATGTAGCCTGAGGATGCGATGGAGAGAAAGAGGAGCGAGACAATTCCATTACAGAACTGAAGACCCGAGCTCGGAAAAGTACAAAGGAAAGCATCACATGGAAAGATGATCGGCCAATCAGACTATGCAAGCTTGAATCAATAGTGGTGGCTGATGGGGCCTCTGGGAGAAGTCGGGGAATTACAGACTTGAAATGGTGTTGAACACGGACCACGGGATCCAGGTCTCTTCCCCAGCAGAAGTATTCTGCAGGCAGGAGCGAATCACCTGTCGTTCTGGCTAAGCTGATACACGTCTTTTTGTTTCCTCATGAAAATGAGTCAGTTGTAGAATCTGAGTGCTGGAAGGTGTTATGTAAAATAGTCGTTTGATCTTTCCATCTTTCCACTGTGGATTGTATTTCTCTTTTTATCTGGGGAAGACTAACAAAGCATATTTTAGGACGAGAAGAAGGAAAGATGCTCAAGGACCTGAACTTACAGGGGTCTTCTGGCATGGATGGGTGGGTTCAGGCTCCAGGACTCCTCTGACGGCTGGGGGTGGGCTGCAACACCACCTCCCCACTGGTCTCGGTCCCTCCCTGCACCCCCCTCGCCCCGAAACTACCTGGCCCACCCAAAGGAGGCAGGGACGTGTGTCGGAGGACAAGCTTATATCAGGAGTAAGCGAGTAGGAGAGAATGACGTCACACGTGAAGAAGCCCAATGCATACGTCTGTCTATGTGTCTAGGTTATAGAGATGCCCACGAGTATGCTTCTTTTTTCACTAATGGCAGCACAGGGGGCAAAGCTGGGAGAAAGGCTCTCTGCAGATTCCAAAATGCTGGTGCGCGATGGGCTCTAGGAACAGAAAGCCAAGTGCCAACGGAAACTGAGAGCTCCCCAACTCTGCCAACAAGAGTCCTGTAGAAAAGGCAGTAAGAACGGAAGCGAGGGGTGCTGCCTGCACACCGACAGGCGCTGCACCCCATTCGATGGCTTTCCCCTCACGCCTTGGGGGGGGGACGGGCTCCACTGGGTGGAGGAAGGAAGCCAGGGTGGAATGGAAGGCCCCCTCTTCGGGAGCGAGCCGGAAGGCAGCCTCTGGGGACTGAGGGTTCCCTCAGCCGGGAGTCTTCAGCTGACCCTGGGGGGTTGAGACAACGGGGCATGGAAATGACTGCACGTCCACGCCTCCCTCTTGCTCTCCTACACCACCAGCCTGGATGGCCACTGGAAAAGTCCGAGATGGGAATGAAGTCTCTCTTCCGAGTTCCTGGGGGTGATTGACGCAGTCTTTGGGAACTCCTGGCTATTTTATTGCATTAGGAAACAAAACCATTAAAGCATTTAAGACAGCCCTTTTGTGTCCCTGCCAAGGAGATGAAGTGGACTGGCAACACCCGTTGCACCGCAGCCTTGGGTTCTTCACTCCACTGTGCCCTGTCTGCATGGTCCATGTCTGCTTTCGGAGGAACAGCGTCGGCCCGCAGGGCATGCACATGCACGGTGAGCCGGGGACACAGCGGTGGGGGGAGGGCACTACTCCATGCCGCTCCGGAGGATCTGGTTGGCTGCGATCAGCATGACGCTTATGATGAAGGCCATGGCGAAGGCGCAGATGAGGCTCTTGCGGACGCAGGTCTGTCTGTTCTGCTTCTGGGAATGCACTGGGGTTGCAGGGGGAGCAGAGGGTAAGGAGACAGGGAGGGAGGGGAGGGGGAGAGAAGAGAGAAGCGACACAGTGAGACAGGCTGACCTCCTCCTCCGCAAGCCCAGTCCATAGGCTGAAGACTGGTCCCATCAACAAGCGTCTCGGGGACCGTTCTCGGAGCCTAAACATCACCTCTTCTGGCAGATGGTAGGAAACAGTAAAACTTCTATAACAAACACCATGAGAGATGTGATGTTCAGAGGGAGGTATAAACTTCCAGATCCAGTGGAGTTATAGGGACTTTCTGAGTGAGAAAATACTAACATTTGAGGGTTTCACAAAAGGCATCATCCAGGCATGACGGTGTCCCCCTCTGCAGAGCACCGGGCTCCCGTTTCTGAGTCACCTGCTGCAGGCACAGCCAGGTTCAGATGCTTCCCTACCTGTTGGCACCGGGCTGGAAGCAACTTGCCGCCCCCTCAGAATTGTTCTTGGTGGCCGCTGGTCGAAATGACTCTAAATGACTTCTGGTATGATTTCAGGTATGCATACCAGTGGTTCTAGAGAGGGGTTCCCAGGCAAGCAGCATCCACGTCACTGGGAGCTTGTTAAAAATGCAGGTGCTCAGGCCAGACCCCATGCCCAATCTACTGAATCAGAAACTCCAGGGACAGGGCCAGCGATCTATGTTTAACTAAGTGATTCTGGTGAAATCTGAGAAGTGGAGCCCACATGCTCTGTGGACGGGACCAGTGTGAAGGAGGGAGGGAGGCACAAAACCCTCTCAGACGTTCCAGAGACACGGTGTCCCTGCCCCCATGTCCTGTTGCACCGGGGAGGTCTGACCTTGGGCCCTAGGGTTGTGTTCTCTTAATCCTTTTTGTTGGGCTTGGTCTTGTGCCCCCATTTTCATAAGGCCCTTGAGAAACCATTAATAGGTCTGAATCAGTGGGAAAGTAATTGGGACTAGACACAGGGAAATGGCAATCACCAGAAAGAAACGCTTTGATAAAGTGTGTTGAGGAAGAACAGGTCTCTTTTCCAGGAATTGCTTTCCCCTGCCAGAACTTCTTTTCCTTCTTTTTCTTCTGTTAGTCTACACCTCCTCCCTTTCCCATCTGTCTGTCCATCCGTGATCTTTGCACACAATTTACCACTTAGCATATGGCCGAAATCTGTGCCCTGGAGGCAGGTGGGAAGCTATGGACACCAGGGCTACTCACTGGACCAGCAGTATGGCACCATCTGGGAGTTTGACGTACATGTGAATGCTTGGGTCCCACTGCAGAATTACTGAATCGAAAATCCTGGGGCTGGGGCCCAGCAATTCCCTAATCACCTGGAGAACTTATTAATTCATGAATTCCTGGCCTCCGGCCCCAGAGATTTTGATTCAGTAATTCTGCAGTGGGACCCAAGCATTCACATGTACGTCAAACTCCCAGATGGTGCCAAAGAATCTGATGGAGTTTGAGTTGCTGGGGGACCTGACAGGTGTCTGTGTGTGTGTGTGTGTGTGTGTGTGTGTGTGTTAGGGACATAGGGTGGGGAGTTTTGGGAAAGATGGTTCTTTAGATTCAGATGTTAAGAAACCCAATGCCAGGACAGAAGAACATTTTTAAATCACCTTCCATTTTGAAAAGGGGTCCTTCAACCTTTGCAAACCTCCAGTGGAGGGAAAGTGGTTGTTCTTTAGGTCAGATTATGGCCCAGAGAAGGTTGAGGGCGGGGTGGGGGGGGGGGGAGGAGAAATGCAATTTCCTTCATATTACTTGCAGTCTCTCTCTGTAGGAAAGAAGACTGGCAAAAGAGCAAGGTCAAGTTAGGGTCCACATGTCTTTATTTATTTATTTTTTTAAAGATTTTGTTTATTTGACAGAGAGAGACACAGCAAGAGAAGGAACACAAGCAGGGGGAGTGGGAGAGGGAGAAGCAGGCTTCCCGCTGAGCAGGGAGCCCGATGTGGGGCTCGATCCCAGGACCCTGGGATCATGACCTGAGCTAAAGGCAGACACTTAACGACTGAGCCATCCAGGCGCCCCGGGTCCACATGCCTTTAAAGAACCTAAAAATGGTTCAATTTCAAGTACGTCTTCCCTTTGACATTCAGTGGCTTCTCTGAGATCCCTGGAAATAACAGGGAAGTAGTAGGAAGCCCGTTGATGTTTCCAAGGACAAACAGAGCTTTCCCTGAGGGAAGGGGTCTCGGGGGGGCTTGTCAAGGGGTTTCTAAAAATTGTATCAACCAGGAAGGTTTCTCCGGCAAGCCACATTTCACAGAGAGCCAGGGCCCCCTGGTGCAGCCTTGGGCTCCCTCTCCAATACTTGGTTATTTCTGCCACCATCTCTTAGATGCTGTCTTGTTATCTTTAATCCTGGATCCACTGGGCTTCTGCTTCCCTTGGGTGATCGGGAGTATTTTCAGTTCAGTTCTCAACTTGCTGATCATGTCTGGGTCTTAAAACTTACAAATTCTTACCTGGAGAAAGAAAATTTCCTTGGTGCAGAGATGTGCCTCCCCCCACCCCCTGCCTCCAGGAGTGGGCTAGATGTAAAAGGGTGCCAGCCCTCAGGAAGGGAAAAAGATGTGGTGTTTAAGAACGAAAAGGACCAAAGCAGAAAATAAAATGAGGATACGGAAGTAGCGTATCTAACACTTTCTGAGGACTGGCTAATTTATTCTGGGCAGCTCCTCAGCATAAAAATGCTTCCGAAGGCAGTCATCTACCTTTCTGTCCTGAGGGCTGGTGAAGGCCAAGAAAAATTGTGTGATTACGCAGAGGGAGAAATTTTTGGCCGAAGCCCTTCTCTGTGAAGGACACTAGGAAAACAAGGTTACAGGCAACAGGATTATCCCCCTGGAGAGTGGCTGCACCTTTGATCTGAAAATCCTTCAAGGCAGTGGGAGGGGAGAGATAAGGAAGGAGGAAAGGCCTGGAGAACCTAACAGTTTGTACTTGGGGCCATGCAAGTCGGAATCCAGACCAAAGTCCGGTAAAACAGAGTGGTGCTTGCAGCTCCTTCCATAGCTCTGAAATACATCACCATTTGAGCCCATAATTCAGCCTCTGTGTCTCCACGAGTGCTTTGATCTCCAGTTCTCACGTTGTCATCAGTGGTGTGGCAGAGTACAAAAGTAATGACCTCGGAGCCAGACCCAAGTCTGAAACATGGTTATCCCACATCTTGGCTGTGTGACCTTGGGCAAGCGAATTTCCTCCAGCCTCAATCAATTCCCTCATCTATAAAATGGGACCAATAAAACCTACCTCGTTGTGAAGATTAAGGATATATTGTTTGCGCCCAGTGAATGCCAATTCTCGTTTGTGAACCTTTTAAAAACTCCCCTTTGCTTCTCGAATACCGCCTGAGTGGGCTAGGCATGCATTGTGTGCTTTATATACGTCATTGTAAAATTACATAGTGGCCGTCCTGGTGAGCTGGGTGTGTGACCGTCACTTGACAGGTGAGCGGTCTGAAGCTCGGAGAAGTGGGGTCCAAGTTCATTTGGCAAATGGTGGAGGTGGGGCTGGAGCCGGGTCTGATTCTAAGACCCAGGTTCAAAACCTCTGCACAAACTCTGTCTTCTTGATCTTTTGCTTAGCAACAGAAAGCTCAGCAATAGAAAGATCCAAAGAGAAGGCATTTCAAACACTTGATGTGGCTGACGGAGTACAACCCGCCACGAATTAATGTGTTTGTTGATAATCATTTAAGGCCTGTCTTTGGCTAGCATATATTTGCACTGCGCTATAGTTTGGGGGTTTTATTTATTCTCTGTGTCTACGCTTTGCTTCCTCAACAAGGCTTACAGGTCAGCCTAGGATGAACTGTGAGCCCAGGTTAGGGCTTCTCTTAACCACCACTTAGGAGCAGCCCCGGGCAAGGGACCGAACTTCTCTGAGCCTCAGTTTCTCTCTCTGTAGAAGGAGCTAGTGATAACGTTCTGCCGGTGTCAAGAATTATCTCAAAGATGAATGAGCTAATAAAAAAAAAAGTGGAAGCTACGGCCAACTGTGAATTGCTAAAGAAATGCAAGACTTGCTCCTATCCCCTCAGGGCTGGAGAAAAGTTCTGCTCATTTTTCTCCTGTTCCCAGCACCCTCCAGCTTGGGAATGCACATCCAAGCAGTGCTCCCAGACCTTTGCTGTGGTCCCTTCCCTCATTAACTTGTCCCGGGCAGCAGCGAGACTCACCCCCCTACAGCAGCACTTAGGATGTACCACCCATGCCTGCAACCTTTCTGCAAAGGCCTTCTTGCTGGGGATGTGCGTTCCATCCAGCTCCGAAGCTCAGCAGGGAGATCAACAGACCACCTCCGATCCCTTTCCCACCTCTGCTCCTTGAGCCACTAAGCCTCCCTGTCCAGCAACCTCTGCTTCTGGTCATCCCCACACGAGACTCTGCTTGCTGGCCAAGACTCAAGGCGCCCGTTCTCGCTGCTAGGGGTGCCCGCTGACCTCCCCTCTCATTTCTTCTGGGCCTACCCCAAACTTTACTTTCCTAGGAGGCTTCTCCTGAACATCTTGCTCTCAAAGAGCCTGATCCTTTAACATTTTTGTAATGGTCTAACTCTCAATATTTATTTATTCCTCATTGAGATGGCATTCCCATACCAGCACATTCACCCTTCACGGGTGACCAATTCAGCGGCATTTAGTACATTCACGAGGCTGTGAAAGCATCACCACTACCTAATTCCAGAATGTTCTCATCACCCTAAAAGGAGACCCCATGCGCATTAGAAGTCATGCTCCATTCCTGCCTGGCAGTCACCAATCTACTTCCCGTCTCTGCGCAAATACCTAGTCCGGGCATTGCAAATACATTATACAACATGTAGCCTTTTGTGTCTTCTTCTTCCACTTAGCCAGGCCCATGCATGCTGTAGGGAGCTTTCCTACTTTCTTTCTTTCTGTGCCACATTTTGTTTATCCATTCACCTGCTGATGGACGTTGGGGTTGTGTCCATTTTTTGACTGTTAATGGGTAATGCTGCTAAAACACTCGTATCCACGTTTTGGCTCTCTTGGGGACAGATCTAGGAGTCAAATTTCCGGGTCAGATGGTAACTCTTTTTGAGGAACTTGCAACTGAACGTGAAAATGGCAAGAATGCATCATGCTGCTGGCAATCCTTTTCATGTCGGTCTTCCCGTCAGGCCTTGGGCTCCCTTTCTAGTCTCTTGGGTTGACAGAGTAGGAGCCCTGGAAGTACATGGGGATGAAATGTGAGTTGGGGGAGGCTGACACAGGAGGACATAGAAGTGAGGTCTCTAGTTTTCTTGAAAGCTTGTTAGCAAGTCTTCAGCACCTGCAGACTCCTGGCTGCTACGGCAGGACCTGGGTTTGTGAGCTCTAGCAACAGATTGTGCCTTTTGCTTTCTCATTTTCACAGAGATTCACACCGCTCCACTAGGCAAACAACAGGCAGTGACTCCTGGATTTTCTCCTGGAGGCGGGAGTCCATACGGATTTTGCCACTGACCAGCTGGGTGGACCTTGGATATATGGGGTTCATAATCCCTCTGGCTTCAGTCTCTTAGAAATGGGGCTGCACATCTGGAGGCACTGGCTCCCAAATGAGGCAAACCAGAATCATAACAATTCTGATTAATTGCCCCAACACAGACCTATGTAAGTGATATTTCTGGCAGGGAGCTTGGGGCTCAGGAATGTTTAAAAACAAAACAATATAAAACCCATCTTAGGTGGTTCTCACAAGGAGCCAGAACTACCAGGTCTGGGAGCTATTATTGCTCTGTGATCCTTCCAGGTCCAACATTTTATGATTTTATGAAACTGAGTATTTCCAAAGCCTAAGGCGGAACTAATTAAGAGCCTCTGAAAGAGAATTTTCTATATATCAGTGAAATCAGGAATGCTCAGGTACCCCAGGTGAGACCTGAAGACAAGATGGACGAGGCTGGTATGCTTTATGATGCCCTTTAAGGGGAAGAGGGGCCACCTCTCCTTCTGGGGGTGGGAGCTGGTTCCTTCTGTACCACAAAATCATCTCGGGTTTCTAGCCATCAGACAGCTGTGTCTTGCTTTGAGGGTTCCACTGTGGACCAGGTGTTGTTTTAGCCTTTCCAACAGACCTTTCCTCTTCTTGGAACAAAATTCATCTTTTGGTTTGGGGATCTGTACCTCTCCACCTAATGGAACTCTCAATCCAGCGCTTCAGCTTTCCCACTGCAGCAAACCAGACCGGCCAAGTAGAGTGTGCCAAGCTCTGGGCTTGGTCCAGGGCAAGGCACATGGGCCAAGCACAATTGATGGGAGCCCCATCTTGGAATGGAGATGAGTCTTCAGGGAGACAATCCTGTCCCTTCGGGGAGAGAGAGCCTGCCCAAGAATGAAGCTGACAGAGAGGAAAGAAGGACAGAGAGGCTGGGAATAAGACAGTGCGAGACTGGGGGGGTGGGGAGGGGAGGATGTCGCTTGAGCTCTTTGGATCCAGGTCAGTCAAAGTTCATCCCTTTGACTTCTTGTATTATCTGAGCCAGTGTTTTTTTTAGTTTAAGGGGTTTCAGCTACTTGAAACCAAGAGTATTGACCAGTACCTTCAGTAAGTTCAATGTTGGTGATGATGACTCTAGGAATGAATGTGTCAAGAAGAATGTTCAAACCCTGCAAATTTGGTCCCTGTCCCATCCTTCAAAGATGTGGCATTCTAGCAGTGGGTGCTCATGACATCTCCAGGAAAAAAACAAAAGAAGAACAGACCTGGGGCTAGGGACCAGCTAATTTTGTTTTTGTTGTTGTTATTTGTTTGTTTTGAATGTTTACTACTGTGTTAAGCATCGTACAAAATATTCTCATGTGTTACCTCACTTAGTCCTCCTAACAACCACATGAGGTCATCATAGGATTCCCATTTCACGGATGAAGAACATTAGGCTCTGAATATTTATTTAAGTGTCTCGGGCAAATGACTGAATACACGGTGCAGCAGGATTTTAAGCCAGGCTTGTCCAGACTGCAGAGCTGGAGTTCTTAACCACCAGATGTATTTATCAAAAACAGCTCTCCAGCTCTCTGTCTGGTGTCTCAGATTCTCATCCCTCCTCACCAATGGCTCCAGAAAACTTTCCTCCAGGATTGCTGGGACGGATTCCCGAACAGAAGAAAAATCCCTTTCTTTCTGAAGCCCCAAATCTCTTCGCAAACTCTCTCCTGTCTCACTACCTGCCATGGACCTCAGCTACACCTTAACCTGATACCTTTACCCAAGGAGAACAGGGTTTATTTAAGGAAAGTCATAGCACCGGGAAAAATGGGAGCAGATGGTAGAGATGACATCTTATGCCCTTTTCATTTGGATGGGCCTGAAATACCCAATGTGCACGGCCAGGTGATGGGGCAAGGCTCCCCACCTGGGTGTGAACTTGACATCCTGAGAGGAATACTGCAACTTTCAGCAGGGATGGCTGAGCTGGAGACCTTGAATTTGGCTGCAAATTCTTTCTGACCTTCCAGTGAGTCCAGAAATTGTCGAATCTGGATGTGACTGTCATTGTCCAATCTTTGCATTGGACAAATGAAGAAAAGAAGACCCAGGGAGTTTTTAAATAACTTCCTCAGGGTTGGGGCACCTGGGTGGCTCAGTTGGTTGAGCGTCTGATGCTTGGTTTTGGCTCAGGTCATGATCTTGGGGTCATGAGATCGAGCCCCGCATTGGGCTTCGTACTCAGCAGGGAGTCTGCTTGAAAATTCCGTCCTTCTCCCTCTGCCCCTCCTCTCACTCTCTCTCTCTCAATCTATCTATTTTTCTCTCTTTCAAATAAGTAAATACATCTTAAAAAAATTAATAACTTATCCAGGAGCACATATCTAGTCTACACAGGGCTGGAAACATGACCCGCACATCCATGCAGTGATGCTTTGGGGGCTACCTGGCCAGTGTCACCTCCTTGGACATTTATTTCTCTTGTCCATCATCCCATCACTGAACGGTGCAGGGCTGTTCTGCCGTGCCTTTCATAGAAACTATCCCCCCGTTGATGATTTTGCTTTACTTCCTTCTGTCGTGCGTGTTGTCAGAATGTCTAGAAAAATCTGACAGCTGGTATTCCATTTAGGGACAACATTTGGGGGATGTGTCTTGAAAGGGCTCGCACACAGTCTTCCTGCACTTCTACTCAACTTCCAAATATAATATGATTTCACTGGCGATGAAATGGAAAATGAGTAATGACGGAGAGCCATTCTGTAAGGAGTCTGAAATGCCTACGTCTGGCTGAAGGACCCAGAAGAACAAATGAAGAGGCCAGGGCAGGGCTGTGTCAGAGAGCCCCGGGTTCAAATCCCTACCCGTGATTTGACTTTGGGCAAAGGACACCACTCTGCTGAGCCTCACTTTCCTCATCTGGACCAGTGGGGCTGCAGAACTAATCTTGCAGGTCAGTTGCACATGTTAACAAATGACCAGCACCTGGCCGGCATGCTGGGCAGTTTCCTCCTGTCCCTTTACCTCCTGGACTGTATCAATTTGAATTAAGCAGTAAACATATTGGAGGCAGTAAATCAAACTTAATATATAGTAGAATTTGTTATGCGAACCCTTAAATAAGGAGCCGGTGACAGGCAAATAGATGATTCAACCACAAGACCACTCAGTTTCACATATGTCAGCAACTGGAACCAAATAATGAAATACGAATGTGTCTCTCAGTGTCTGTGAGCTTATGTTCCCCAAAAGCTAAATGTCTGGTGATTATAAGGGGTGAAACAGAAGCAAAACGTCTTAAAACTCTTACGTAGCACAGATAGTGAATGCGCATTGTGGGGAGTCACATACTCTTGTATCTAACCCATTTGGGTAGATGCTGACCTATTTATTTTTCCAAATGGTTAGAACACAAATAGTGAAAACTGCCACCTCAGAACACTGAGCATAATTTATCTGAATAAGGGAATTCAAAAAGATCAGGGGTTTGGGAGGGCCTGAAAGTCATACTGAGTATTCTCATGGGATCCGGGCCCTATCGGATTCGGGCTCGTGGGTTATGCCAGAGAGGCCCTGACTTCAGTGCTGTTCAATGACCTCATGCCCAGAGCACCCTGCACGGTAGGTGACAGCTGGTCAGGTGCCTGACTCAATCCAAGTAACTTCTCATCCAGAAGCCAGGTGTGAATAAAGGTAAGGTCTCCTTCAGAGCCCTTGAATTAGATTCTTCTAGTCTCTTCCCTGCCTTAATAAGGGTTTCTGTAAATGACTTCTTTTGGTGCTCCAGGAAAATGGGTTCTACACGTGACATGAACCCCCATCTCAGAGTTTCCTGAAGAAGTCAGGAAACCTTTCCTTCTATGTAGCTTGGAGTCTCATCCTGTTGCCTCTTGTCCTTCACCTGGGAGAAGATGGAAAAATTCCTGCTTCTTTATGCTCCAGAGCCCTGTCTTCCGTAAAGATAAGGCAGATTAGAATGTGTCAGGGGCTGGTGTGTGTGTGTGTGTGTGCACGTGTTCGTGCATATATCTGTGGTCTGTGTTGGCTTAAAACTTAAACGAATAAAGACAACAACATCAAGCCAAAAGGAAAACTAAAAGGAGAAAAAGAAATCCAGAAACCTCTCCCATCACGGGGGCCACAACCCCCTGGGCTCCTGGCCTATTTCTCCTTTATGCTTCCATTCATATGGAAAGAAGGATGTTTTTGTCCTCATTCAGTGGACAGAAACGGAACACCTCTGTACAAGTCCCAGACCCAACATCTATAAAAGTGAAGAGTATAATCACTGACGTAAAACGATGCTGGTGGCATGTGGAAGGTCTCCTGTTAATGTCTAACTGGCTCTGCGTCACACGGATTGTGCAAATCCACATTTCCAAAGCTGTGTCACACTCCAGAATCCCAGTCTTGACCCTAACCTTGCTGTGCTCTGAGCTATTCGATTAAATTCTCCCTCTGCCACACAATATCAGTTTCTTTCTTTCTTTCTTTCTTTTTCTTTTAAGATTTTATTTATTTATTTGACAGGGAGAGAGAGCATAAGCAGGGGGAGCAGCAGAGGGAGAGGGAGATGCAGACCCTCTGCTGAGCAGGGAGCCCGATGCGGGGCTCGATCCCAGCACTCTGGGATCATGACCTGAGCCGAAGGCAGAAGCTTAACCAACTGAGCCACCCAGGCGCCCCAACACAACATCAGTTTCATTGACCACCTCCTCCTTCCTTGCTCAGAGATAGATAGATGTGCCCTTTCATCTTTTAAGGCAAAGACCTACACTTCTAGGTTTTTTTCTTTCTCATTGATGCCTTCCTCTGACATAAGGGGGGCAAGACTCCCAATCCCCATGGATTTCCCGGCTTTGGGTACACACTTGCTGCAGCAAAGTTTTTTGTTTTGTTTGTTTGTTTCTTGCTGCAGCAAAGTTTTAACAAGAGAAGGAGGGAGGAGCTCCCTGGGCGGGAAGGTCAAGGTCAGCCACTGAGTCTCAAATGCATTCTTCTAGGGCACAGGGGCCTCAATGCCTGTGTGGCATCTCTTCCTAGACAACTCTGCCCAAAAATACAATCAGGGAAGCCCCTTCTCGAACAAGGAGAGGGCTGTGGGCATTAAATATATCCACCAGTGACTCTGATCCTATCCGAGATTGGAAAAATCTTAAACCTGAACACAAAGCAATGAGCTTGCATCTGGGGCCAAACAGCGCTGACATAATATTTAAAATACAAAACACACCAAAAAAAACCCAACTCTCTGATGTGAAAACAAGCAAATGGATTATGTAATCAAGGTTGCAGAGGTCATTCAAAAAAGCAATCTACTAATTATAAAGCAATGTTTCTTTTCTTAAATAAGACCACAAAGTTGAAGGCATTTAGTACAGTGACTGGAACTTATCAATTACCCCCGTCCCCCAAATGGTAGCTGTTGCCAATGTTATAAGTCTGAATCAATGAAAGCAGACTCTGTAAGACTTCTATTTGGAAAAATCCCTTTCTCAGTCACTTACTTTATTAATGTATGAGCTCTTGAATAATAAAAAGACATTGCTTAGAGTTCAGATTACTTCCTCGTGCACAGTCTGACCTTTCCCAAATTATTAAGACTTGTGACATTTCTCTGAACAAAACAGTGATCCACAGACGAAGGCTCCTGTGGAAAATAAAATGCCCAGAAATACTCTTCCCACCCATCTCAAGAGTGTTTGCTGACAGTGGGGGGCTGGAGCCCCTGGGTGCTTCCATTGTTTGAACAGGGAGGAACGAGAGGGATGGGGGAGACCAAGGAAAACTTATCCAAGATCCAAGTTTTCTCCCATCTCTGCCTCCCTCCCTCTACTGACACTCCCAGTGTCCCCCCCCCCCCGACCCCGCCCCCACCCTGCTGCAAATGGCCTTGGCTGTGACCATCCCACTCTGGGTGTGCAACTCCAAATATGGCCACTGATGCTACAGCCCAGGGGTCACATTGAGGCTAAGCAAGGCAGCCTCTGTACAACCACTGGGTTACGTTTGCCATTCCAGCATTTTTGAAAAATTTAAATTTGAATGTGTTTAGAAGGGGCATTGCTCTCAGGTTTACGCTCGTTCCCACCCACTACTCCCTATTTCCCAGGCTTGAGTTAATTTCATTTATCGCCTCGGAGTATGAGCATCTCTTCCTGTTTCCTCTTGCCATGGCCTTTAATCCTGCACACGATGCAGCCCAGACAGGACCCGTGGGCGTGTAGGTCTGAATGAGCCACTGTGGCCACCTGGACTAACCCCGCCCCGAGTAGACTCCCTGCCACAGTGCTCTGTCGGCTTGAAAGAGGCAGCTCCAAGACCAGGCAGCCGAATCTATTCTGGTGGCCACATGACAGCTTACCCACTGTGTACATTGATTTCTTTAAGTGTTCATAAAAAAAGAACGGAAAATAATCGTTTGACCTCTTTAAGAAATCTCAGCACTGAACAAGTGAAAAATTGCTGGTAGCCTGATATCCTGTTTTAATGTAATTAAAAAATTTTTTTTCCGATGCATCAGCGTTGTTATAGTAGTTCTGATTTTCAAAGTTGGAAAGAGGGATTCGATTATTTAGCTTACCTGGAACTTTCTACTAATTAGGGGATCAGGTAGGTGGGGTTTTTTTTTTCTTAAGTTTTCTTTCATGAGCCCCCCAAAATGGCCTCTCATGGGTCTATATTTTGGCCCCAGGAAAACCTTATTTCTTCTGAAACTCCATGGTTACGTTCACGAGAGTCCTTTCATGAAGGGGGCTCTTTCTGAGCAGCGCCCTCAGGGAGCAGAGCACAGAGGTAAACCATTCCTCAGGGTCCTGAGAGGTAGGTGTCATTATCCTGATGTTTCTAGGCAAGGATGCACCCTCAGGGAAGGCACACCTGGTGTCCAAGGTCACACAGTTAACCACTGGACTGGATCCAAGTTTGCCACCAGCCCAAACAGGCTGTGGGTACCACTCCACGTGGCCCCCAGTAAGGAAAGGCAAACACCACAAAGCTGCACATCTAATCACGGACCTCAGAGGATCACTGGAGGAAAGACAGGGTCACTAGAGGTCCTGCAAAAATGCAGAGTTTGGGGAAAAAAACAGAAAGGAAATAAATAACCTGCTGCATCTTTGCACCGAGGATCTTGTAACCTGGGTCCTGGATTCTTGGCTTCAGTACAAGGCACTCCAGCCCCAACTGTAAACACATTTTCCATCGACAGAGGATGTGGAGGCATGCGCTGAGCCCAGAGCAGGAAAGCAGAAGCAGGGGTACCTACCTCCTTCAAACTCTGTTTGGCAGTTCTCCGACGTCTCCTGCAGGCTCTCCTCCTCATTGATGATGATGTTCTCAATGTCCTTCATCGTTAAATGGTCCCGGAAGGCATGGTAGAGGATATGCTTCAACTCCTCCAGAGTTATCCTCTGCATGTCGAACTGTGAAGAGAAAGAGGAGTGAGATGGTCTCAGGCACACGGGGCTGAGAAGCCAGCTTGGGGCATGACCCATGGCCCTAACACCCCAAAGCTCCTCTCTAGGAGCTTCTCCCAGCTTTGCTGGGTAGCAGCTGAGCAGTTTGTCCGTCACGTTCAGCTCCAAGCATACTCGAGAACTTGCAGGGGACTTAGTGGGAATACAGCGAGTGCAACATATCCCCCTCAACTGAGAGTCCTGGAGAAAAAGATGCCAGCTGCTAGTTTGGCTTCCTACTCACCCAGCCATCTGCTGCTGTCACCTCCTCACACCCTGCACACCTCACGGACTTTGGAGTTGTGTCGCACTCAGACAATGCACATGTCTCTAAAGATGATACAGCTCCCAAGGAGCCAGCCATTCCCATCTTGCTTTAAATATGTACCTTGTTTGGGGCGCCTGGGTGGCTCAGTCGGTCGAGCGTGTGACTCTTGGTTTCGGCTCAGCTCATGATTTCGGGGTCGTGAGATCGAGCCCCGCATTGGGCTCAGTGCTCAGTACAGGGTCTGCTTCTCCCTCTCCCTCTGCCCCTCCTCCCCCACTCTCTGTAAAATAAATAGATAAATCTTAAAAATAAAGATGTACCTTGTTCTAACAAGATAAAATACAAGTTCAAAGCCATGTTTATGAGGAAGAGAAGCTAAAGGACAAGTGTAGCTTCCCCAGGTATGTTCCTCCTGTCCTAGGGAAAGGATTATACTCTCCCACTCCATTTCTATCAGGTTTGGTCCTATCACTTCCTTGGCCGATGAAATGTGAGTACAAGTCACATATGCCACATCCAATGAAAAGCTTTAAGAGCCATTCTGTGGTTCGATCATGTGCTCTTTCCCCTCCGCCATGAGAACAGCATGTCCCACGTGGGGGCTATTCCTTCTGTCTGGGCCCCAGAACAAGGATAAAGTGGAGAAGACCTGCAGATACCCCATAAAGGAAAAATAATGTGGGTAAGAAATGCCCTCTGTTGTGATCAGCCATAAAGATTCTGGGCTTGTTTGCTAAGTTGGTTTAAGTCAACAACACAAAAATTAATACACGGAAGTAAGAGGCTACCCTAACAAACTTTCTAAAATAGGATGTTCCAGGGCCAAATGGTGGGAAATGAGAAAAATGTTACTGGAGGCTGGAAAGATAAAGACCGATGTATGTTATGCAGAAGCACAACTTTTGGTAAGTCATTGCCTGTGAGGACTTGAAGAACATATATATGACGAATGAGTCTGTGGCTTTAGGTAAGAAGTTTGGGGAACAGCATGGTTGCAACTGGTTGTATCTACAGGGTCCCACAAGAAAGAGGTGAGCTCAGAGTGAAAGAAATTATACAGAAAAAGACAAATACTGTATGATTTCACTTATGTATGGAATCGAAAACCAACCAATGGAAAAAAAAAAATTCCTGAACTCATAGATACAGAGAACAGACTGCTGGTTTCCAGATTTGGGGGTGGCCGGTGGGTGAAATGGGTGAAGGGGGTCAGAAGGTACACACTTTCAGTTATGAAATAAATAAGTCATGGGGATCGAGTGTACAGCATGGTGACTATAGTTAATAACACTATTGCATATTTGAAACCAAAAGAGTAGGTTTCTCATTAAAAGTTCTCATTACAAGGAAAACAGTGTGTAATTATGTGTGGGGATGGATGTTAATTCAGTTTATTGTGATGATCATTTTGCAATATATATAAATATTGAATCATTATCTTATACATATGAAGCTAATGTAATGTTATATGTGAATTTTATCTTAATTTTTTTAAAAAGGGGGAAAAAAAGAGATATGTTCAGGAAAGAATTGGTTGGTTTGCAAGCCAGGAATAGAGACAACTCAGAAATTCCTGGTCTTACAGAATGGAAAGAAGCAATTGTTTTTCGTTTTCAACTAGGAAGAGATAAAATTGAGAAATGCTATAAATAACAAAACAAATCTAAGCATTCCTTATTAAAACCTCTGAATATGTTAAGTGACTCTCCGAGGAAGCTGGTTATTAAGTTTAGAGAGAGTTACGTCTGAAAATAATTGTGGATGTGGCTATTAGCAGAAAACAACTGAAATCAAATAGATTTTAAAAAAAATGACTATGGTTTTGAGAGAGCTGTACTGGGCAAGAGCCAATGGCCTGGAATAAAAGACTCTATGACTGCTCAAAACTTAAAATGATCTTTGGGCTCCCAACCTTTTATGGGCACAAGCCATTAGGAGAATAAGCTACAGAGGCCCCAAGCAAGGCATATTCTCTAATGCCCTCATCAGATGAGTACTAGTTGACTAGTGCAAAGGGATGGATCTCCCAGATGGCAAAGCTGGGAACCATGCTTGAAATCATGCAGTGAACTCAAGAGCAGTTTCCAGGAAGCAGAACTAGGGTCTAATCAAGGAATATTCCTTGCTCCAAGGTCTGTTCAAAAAGAGTTTAGAATTGCTCCAAGTACCCTTTGATTGCTATGTGTCTTCCATTTTTTTTTTTTTTTCTTTCTGGATAGGATTGTTTGGGGTGGTTAGCCTGGGTCTTTTCTGCCTTTATATGTTGAGTGTGGTGGGGGGATGGGGGGATTTTTTTTTTCTTTTTAGTTATATAGTCTCCAATCAGGAGGAGCCATACCCAGATTCAATGTATATCATGAGATTCTAGATCTTGAGTCTTATATGTTATAATTGGATGGGACTTTTGGGTGTTTCCCTTGGGGAGGGAGGAGTATATTTTGTGGCTGAAGGGAAGAAAATGAATATTGTTTTGCAAAGGTATGGGCTGTAATAGGTTTTATTATGTCCAACTATTTCTTTCCCCAACATGTGAGAGGATTCTATTTCCCTGCCCACTGATGTCAGGCTTTGGCCAATTAAATGCCAGTGAAAGTCATATATGAAAGTGATGGATGTCCAAAGAGAAGTCTCAAAGCCATCTTGTGTTCTGCCATGTCTTTTTCCCTTCTATCACAAAAACACCTACACCAAATAGGGGCTGCTCCTTCATTCTGGTTCCTGGAATAAATACAACGTGGGGCTAACTCATAAAGGGCTTTGACTTAAGAGAAATAAACCCTTATGTTGGCCACGAAGACTTTGGGATTTCTGCAGTATAACTCAGCCAAGAACGAATACAGAATAATATTTTATGTTAGTCTGGATCGCAGTGAAAGAAAGTTCTAGACATTTTTCTTTCTCTGCTTTCTTTGTAAGCAAACCTTACCTTGCTTTAAATATGCCCTTATTCTAACAAATGAAACAAGGTCACTGAAATTTGCTGGAAATCTAAATGACTCAAGTTCAAAGCCATTTATATAAGAACAAGTGAAATAGGTGTGTAAAGTGGATTTGTTTTCTGCATCATAGTTTATTGACTATAGAGTGAATTATGAGACACACTTAGGGTTGACCTGCAGTCTTACTGCCCCTTAGATTTGATAGGGGAACATGTGGTTGTTAGCCTGGGTTCTGGGAAAAGGCTGGCAAAATGCAGGGTGAGGGTGATGGATGTCACAGACGAGAAAATTCGGACACCCTCCCACCCAGTGTGCCACAAGCAGAGACAAAGATTAGCATGTAATCACACGCATTAGTACCACAGTTTTAAATTTCTCTCAGTACTTCTGATATCCCATTTTGTATTTATAATCGTACTTGTTTTTCTTTCTTCTAGCTTTGGTTTTTTTGTTTTATTCTGTTTGTAGGGATCATGGTTAAAGAATGCAGCCTGTACATCTGTTAGTTTCTAGAAACAGAAGGAGTTTTCCATTATGATATCTCTGCAGAGTCAACTACACAAACATATTTATCTTCATTAATTATATTATGTAGCCTTACATTTATAATCTGCTGTTTCCTATAACCTTATTTTCTGGGGACTACTTGATTTGTCAAAGACCATGGGTAACATATTAAAATCTATGAAGAGAACTGTATCTTACAGTCCTAATATTTCTTAAATGAGGCTATTCCTTAGTGCAAAATTTCTTAATTCAATAAAGAGTTACTGAGGCTGACTCCATGCCAGACACTGATGGAGATGCAAAGGTGAGCAAGACATGAATCTTGCCCTCCAAAGACAAGCCAATAAGTGATTTTAATTCAGTGTGTTACGAGCCATGATAGGGGAAGCACAGGATGGCTTGAGAACCCCTGGGGAAGGCAGCAGGTTCTAGAGGGCTTCCTGGAGGACAGGCATGCAAGCTGAGACCTAGAGGAAAGAGGTTTGCCAGGTAAGTGGGATGGGAGGAGGGTGAGGGGAAGGGAGGGGAGAAGGACATGATGGCCGCAACTCATGGCTATACCAAGATCTAGGGTGTGAAAGCTGACATGTTCCATGAATGGCTATAGGTTGGGTTCTTCTGAGAACTGGGAGCAGTAGAACGTGGTGGGGGGTGAGGGGAGGGCCGTGGGGAGGGTGCTAATCAGTAAAAGCATACATTCTGTGACAAGAAGTACATTCACATTATTGTGTAACCGTCACCACCATCCATCTCCAGAACTTTTTTGATCTTCCTAAACTGAAACTCCACACCCATTCAACACTCTTCTCCCCATCCCCCTCTCTGCTCCCCCAGCCCCTGGCAACCACCATTCTACTTCCTGTAGACAGTCTAACATGAATCTGATACATCATATAAGTGACATCATACAGTGTCTGTCCTTTTGTGACTGGCTAATTTCACTTAGGTTCATCTGTGTTGCCTCCACCTTGTGGCTACTGTGAATAATGCTGCTACGAACCTCGGGGTGCAAATACCTGATCGTGTCCCTGCTCTCAGCTTTCTTGGGTATATACCACCCAGAAGTGGAGTTGCTGAGTCATATGGTAATTCTAGATTTAATTTTTTGAGGAATGGAGCTTTGTTTTATCTTTTAGGTAGAATGGGGTGCCCCTAAAGGATTTTCATTGGAGAAATTGCTTCATTGAGTTTGAGCTTGAGAAAAATTATCCTTGGTGTATAAGGGGCAAGATAACCAGATAGGAGGCTATTGAAGCAATAGGTTTAGAAACCTTGGTGGTGTTGACCTAACGTTCTAGGTCCAGGAGGAAGCTACTCCCGCCTAAGATGCCATATCAGCAAACCAGAACTTAGATAAATTTTGCATCCTTGTAAATGTTCCTCTTGAGAAGTGCAGTGCATCCAGTCAGTCAGTTCCCCAACTCCAAGCCAATGCTGGGCCTTCTCACCCCAAACAGGGCTAACTGTGTGTGTCCCCAGCCAATCAGATATTTCCAATTTTTCTCTTCCTTGTTCGTTATGCATTAACCTATAAAAGCTTCCTGTCTTCCGCCCCATTTTGCATTCTCCGAATGTAAACTGTCTGCTTCACGAAGTGTGAAAGTTTGCTTTCATCACCTAAATTGTCTTCTTCAATCATTTTTTAACAGTGGGCTATGGTGACAGAGAGAATGAAGAACCATGTAAGAGAGCCACGTAAGAGCGTGATTGGCAAGACTTAATGATTCATTGTGTGCAGAGCTTGAAGGAGAATGAGCCAATCAGGATGACGCCCATGCTTTCTGTTCAGCTGGATGGGAACAGAGAAAGAACAGGCCAGAGAGAAAGGTGACCAGGTGAATTCTGGATGTGTGCACTGGAGGTTCCTGAGGGACAGCCCAACAGAAAACCCAGGGGGATGTCTAGATATGGGCTAATGATATGGCTTTGGAAGTCATTTGCATACAGGTGATAATAAAAGTCATCAGAAAGGAAGAGGGTATGGAGTATGAGAAAGCCCAGGAAAGGCATTGGGAGGACATCAAGATAAACAGGTTACAACCTCCATTACAGAATGGGTGTATGTGATACTGTGATTTATAATAAATGCATATTTTGGTCTTCCATTTATTGTTCCTGGCTCACAGCTCCCAAAACTCTTGGAATTGATAAGAGCAATGGGAGCATCTTTTGTTACGATATTTCGTCTCTTGTCCTCAGTTCCTGCAATCACTTCCGAGCCACAAATGAGTGTCTTGTTATTCACAAGCCCCTTTCAACCCCAACTGAGTTTATGTTACTGAGGCAACTTTTGGAAATCCCTGTAAGATGAAGAGCTGGTTGCCAGGGGAACCAATCATGTATAGAGGGTTGTAAATTTCAGTCCCACCCCCCGATTTCCAGGGAGGAGTGAGGGACTGGAGGTTGACTCAGTCAGCAATGGCCAAAGGACCAACTGTTCCTATGTTATGAAGCCTCCATAAAAACCCAAAGGGAGGGGATTTAGAGAGCTTCTAGGTTAGTGAGCCAGGACACTTCCATGTGCCCCAAACTCCATGAGGACAGAAGCTCCTTTGCCATCTCACCCTATGTATCTCTTTATCTGGCCATTCATTTGTATCCTTTAATAACCTTTGCAATAAACCAGTTATCTAGTGAGTAAACTGGTTGCCTGAGTTGTGTGAGCCACTCTAGCAAATTAATGGAACCCAAAGGAGGGTGTCCCAGGAACCTCTGACTTATAGGCAGCCAGTCAGAAGTACAGGTAACAATCTGGACTTGCAGTTGGCAAGTGAAGTGGAGGGCAGTCTTGTGGGTTGAGCCCTCAACTTCTGGAATCTGATGTCATTTCCACATAAATAAGGTCAGAATTGAGTTGAACTGTAGGACACCCAGCTGATGTTGGAGAATTGCTTGGTAGTGTGGGGGAAAAAACCCACACATGGGAATTGGGTACAGGACTGTAGTATACCTTCTATCAATATACACTATCAGTCATTAAAAAAATATTCAAGTGCCACAGAGAAAGACATGTATCATATGATCTCACTGATATGAGGAATTCTTAATTGCAGGAAACAAACTGAGGGTTGCTGGAGTGGGGGGTGGGGTGGGAGGGATGGGGTGACTGGGTGATAGACACTGGGGAGGGTATGTGCTCTGGTAAGCGCTGTGAATTGTGCAAGACTGTTGAATCTCAGATTTGTACCTCTGAAACAAATAATGCAATATATGTTAAGAAAAAAAGAAGAAGAAGAAGAAGAAGTAGAAGAAGAAGAAGGTAGCAGGAGGGGAAGAATGAAGCGGAGGAAATCGGAGGGGTAGACGAACCATGAGAGACAATGGACTCTGAAAAACAAACTGAGGGTTCTAGAGGGGAGGGGGGTGGGAGGATGGGTTAGCCTGGTGGTGGGTATTGAGGAGGGCACATTCTGCATGGAGCACTGGGTGTTATGCACAAACAATGAATCATGGAACACTACATCTAAAACTAATGATGTAATGTAGGGGATTAACATAAGAATAAAAAAAGAAAAAGAAGGACAAAAAAAAAATATTCAAGTGCCAAAAAGAGACCAATAAAAAAACCCAACTCTTAAATAGAGTGGTTACCAGAGGGGAGGGGATGGGCGAACTGGGTGAAGGGGATTAAAGAGTACACTTATCATGATGAGCACCAACTAATGTATAGAATTGTTGAATCACTATATTGTACACCTGGAACTATATATAACACCGTGTGTTATAATTACACTGGAATATATATATAATTATACTGGAATTAAAAATAAATAAAAATTTAAAAACAAAACAAAAACCTAGGAGCCTAAAGTTTTAAGATATATCAAATTATTTTTCAGATCATCTGTGCTGTCAAATGATACTGAATTTATCAGGCATATATAATCCAAAATAATTTTTAAAAAATTTAAGTGCCTTCTATTTGAAAAAAATCTGTTTTTACATCAACATGGCTCTGCTTGTTTTCTTTTTGAATGGGTTTTCTGCTAAATCTTTGTCTCCCGTTTGGTTCTTAAACTTTCTGGGTTATATTAAATACATGTCTCTTTATTTTTATTTTATTGTTAAATTTTTTTAGAGAGGGAGGGGAAGGGGCAGAGGGAGAGGGCAAGAGAGAATCTTAGGCAGGCTCCATGTCCAGCATGGAGCCCAGTGGGGAGCTTGATCCCAGGACCCTGATATCATGACCTGAGCAGAAATCAAGAGTCGGATACTTTAACCAACTGAGCCACCCAGGTGCCCCAAATACATGTCTCTTTAAAAAGGCATGTGTCGGGGTACCTGGGTGGTTCATTCGTTAAGCGTCTGCCTTCGGCTCGGGTCATGATCTCAGGGTCCTGGGATCGAGCCCCGCATCGGGCTCCCTGCTCAGCGGGAAGCCTGCTTCTCCCTCCCCCACTCCCCCTGCTGTGTTCCCTCTCTTGCTGTGTCTCTGTCAGATAAATAAATAAAATCTTTAAAAAAAAATAAAAAAGGCATGTGTCTTATAAAGAGAATGTCTCTTGTCTCTTATAAAGAGAAGAGAGTTGGATTTAAAAAAAAAAATCTAACTGGAGATTCTTTGCCTTCCAGTGGTGGAGGCTAATTAGATTTTTATATTTTATAAACATGTTTGGCTATACTTTTCTTATTTCATCCTCTGCTTTCTAGACTTCAGCTTTCCTTAAGGTTTCCTTGCCTTTTGTCTTTTGCAAAAAATAAAAAATAAAACCACAAACCTACAGTTGTCCTAGTTTTGATTATACTGGTGGATATCTTTCCATTTATCAAGTGCATTACTTAAGCCATAATTTCTTATGTTATTAAATTCAAAAAATTAAATTGCATTTTCTCATCTTTCCTTGCAAATGATAAGAAAGTTTATAATACCTTTATTTCCGACCTCTTATCCAACACTTTACAGTCTTGGTAAGTTTAATTGGAGATTTATTATGACACATTGCCTACCATGTGCATTTTTTCTAGAATAGTATTTGGCTTCTGCATTTAATTTTACAACAAAATTTCTAACAGCTACTGCCACTTCATTGTATTTAATTGATTTCAATGCTCATTTCCATTTTTCTGTGACTGTCCCATCCCTGATTTTCATCCAAATATCTGCTAAGAGAACTTTTAAAAATAGTTTGATAATGAAGCATTTGTGAACACTACATTTTCTGAGTTCTTACAATCTGATAATACTTTGGTCCCACCATCTCCTATGACAGAAGACTTAGCTTGGTATAAAATTCTAGAATCACACAAATCTTCCCCTCAAGGCTCTGTTGAAACTTCTCTGGATCTTCTATTGTTTAATGTGGGGGAGGAGCAAAGAGGTCAAGTGATGGTCTAAATTTGTAGTTGGCTGATCATTTCTTTTTTCTTCCTGGACCCCGGTAGGAATATTGCATTATCCATGAAATTTTAAAAATGTTTTCCATGCTGTGTTAAGTTATATGTTTTTACAGTGATCTCGGCTGGAGTTTTGTGAGGGGGCTTTTAATTGTTACACCAATGTCATCTTCTGTTTCCTGCTGTTTCTGGACAGCCGTTTGATTGTTTCTGAACAACCTGTTCCAGCGAATAGGTCCCTTCCTCTGGAACACACATGATTCTAAAATCTCTACCCATTGTTTCCATATTTCCCACCTTTTCTCTGATCGCTTTCATCTCTTTGCTTTGTATTCCACAACACTAATTTTTCTTCCATTGTTAATTCCACTCCTACTCTCTCCAGTGAAGGTTTTAATTCTGCAGTGTTGTTTGATTCCTTCCACGCTCATCCTTTTAGTCCATTTCCTTTGTGCCCAGACTATTATGGTTGCTTTTTTTAAAAAAATTGATCCAAAATGTCTTGCATTGCTTTTAAAGATTAAAATATTAAAGAACATCAGGCAGGCATCTTCTATAATTTTTCCCTGATGCACTTTTCAGAGGCATGCTCCTCCTCTGTATCCTTTTCCTTAGGCATGCTCCATTGTAATTAATCCGATGTTACAGTTGCTGTTGGTTCTGCGTACCTGTAAGTGAATGAGAACATGCAGGACTTGCAGAAGGAGAGACCAGGTGGGATGTCTTGGCCGCTCACTGCCTGGTGGGATCCGTGCTAAGCATCAGGAGCTGTGGGTATCCCCAAGCTCCATCTGCAATTCCTGGGGCCATTCTTCAGATGCCACTTTGCGGATGCTGATTCTCTCTTGCTCAGGAAGCATGGTTCTTTCAAGGTGGGAAAATTGTTGCCCATCCTCCTTTAGCCTAACACCAAGGTTCTAAAGTGTGTTTCCTGGGCCAGCAGCACCAGCAGCACCTGGAAACTGGTCAGAAATGCAATTTCCCCAACCCCTCCCCTACCCCACCCCAAGCCTACTGAATCAGAGATTCTGGGGGGTGGGACCTAGCAATCTAGCAACAAGGCTCCAGGGGATTCCCATGCTCAGGCAAGTTTGTACAAAGATACATGAAGTTCTAGTACAGAAGGGAGACCCAGGGCATGCTGCCCCCATGTGGCTGTCTACCATGGTGATGGAACATGCCAGTCCTTCACGCTCTGCTCTCCACATCATTGAACCCTGGGAATCATAGTCTCTAAACAGCTGCATAAACAGAGGAGCTGGGGGGACCCATCGGTGCCTCAGGCTTCCTGGAACTCCTTATCACTGCTCTTCCCACTGGGAGTTCTTTGTCTGTTCATGGGCGTTTGCCAATAGATGCCGAGCACTCTGAAGGCACTGTGCCTTACACGGGGTCTACAGTCAGTCCCATCACAGAGCCTGGCCCCAGCCCGATGAAGGACAGATGTTTGTTGAATGAATAAATGTGAATCCTCCGTTTGTTCCAAGCAGAGTCTTTCTCACGTGCCTTCCCTCCCCGCTCAAGGTCCCTAAACCCAAAATCCAACAGAAGACCAGGAAGAGCCCCTGTGCAATGGGACTTCCCATGTTCAGCTTCTCTCTCATTGCAAGGTGCACAAGCAGAGTAATTGAATGTATTTTCCTGCTGTGAGAGGAACCTCAGGGGTACCCGGGTCTTCAGTGAAGTCCTGAATTCTTTTTTTTTTTAATGTTTTATTTATTTATTCATGAAAGTCAGAGAGAGAGAGGCACAGGAAGAGGGAGAAGCAGGCTCCCCGCCTAGCAGGGAGCCCGATGCAGGACTCGATCCCAGAACCCTGGGATCATGACCTGAGCCGAAGGCAGACGCTTAACCATCTGAGCCACCCAGGCGCCCCTGAAGTCCTGAATTCTTGATAAGATGAAATACCCGGCTGCTGGAAGGACAGAGCCCTCTGCTCTCTGCTGGGTGCTCCGCTCTGTAGGGAGACGGCAAGGCTGGGGGCCCGGGGTTCCCTGACCAGATTTTACATGGATCCAAACTCACTCATCACAGAAGGTGTGAGATTAACTGGATGACATAGTTCCTTCTCCTCTGGAGAGAAGAATGGGCCGAGTAATCCCTGGAACATTGCCCACTACCATTCTTTTCTCTACCCATCTGCAAAAGGCATCATCTCACCAAGAGAGAGCTGCGCGAATCAGTGGGATAGAGCTGCTCCATTGTCTAAGTGTGACCCGAGCACCAATGTGGCAAGGCCACACAAGGTCATTAGATCTGCAGAGTTTCCTGCCTGTGCCTTCCCTTTCATTCCCACACCATGGACAACACAGCTTCTCCGGTCTAATAAGCAGACCTCCCCCCAAAAGGGTGCATCTGGCCATCAGCCTGCGGTGTCCTGTAAGTACAGAAGACACCAGTGTAACCAAGGAGACTTCCCAAGTCCTTCTGGGCTCCAAGATTTTCCCACATGGAGAACTGAACAGGGAGACTGGAACGTAAGGCGTTGTGAGACCCCTCCCCACCGTGAGCAAAGGGGCGGACACATCTGGATCCTGGACAAGATGAGCAGGCTGGGCACAGGAATGGGTGGTGGCTGGAAGCCCTGAAGAGCAACAGCGGGGGTCAGGCTGTGATGGATCCATCTGACTTGTGTGGTTTCCCCACTCTTGATGTGGGGGGCATGAGGACAGAGAGAAGGAGTGTACCGTGTTCTGTAGTCCTACAAGGAATCAGTTCAGGTTAGCGTGGGGAATGGGTCGTAACACATGGCTTAGCCCCTGCAGACACCCCCTGGAACACAGTGGTGATGCAGAAAAACATGAAGACCCATCATCCCACCAGAACTGAGATGGAGTACCTATTTGCTGCCACATTCCAGAAGAAAGTTTACTAACTGCCAGACCTATGGGGCAGACATGTGGCTCAGAATCAATGGCTGACATGGAAAAAGCTTTGCCCTGTGGAAAAGACTCACCATTCCGAATGCAAGCAAGGAGTGCCCTGACCTGCCCCGGCTAGCACGATGGCAAGGGTCCCTCCCCCGTCCCTGCTCCTGGAGGAACTCGGACCCGGCTCCAGCTTCTCCCGGCGGGTGCTTCTCCTTCTGCTCTTCCTCAAAGGCCATCTCCCACAGGGCAGCTTAGAGGGGACACTGAAGTGGCCCATTTCCCACTGCCCACCCAGCACTCAACGAAGCACGATGTGTATTGGTTGTCCCTGCCTTCACCCTCATTTGTCCTGGGCTCCCATGTGTGGCGGCTCAGCCTGCCAAAGGAGGTAAGGTGCCAGGTCCTTATTGCTTATACAGCATGGCCCTGAACAGAGAACAGCCACAGCAGTGCTGTGAGCAAATGAGCTGGTCTCCCAGCCCTGGAGGAAACGCTGGCCCTGATGCACATCCTGACATGGTGTGGCCAGAGTCCACGGCCACTTTGACTCCATGTGGCTTCTGTCTCGTCACAGAACCCAGGCTCCACAGTAGATGTGTTTCACTGCTGTGTGGGTAAGAAGGGGTTGCATTTTAACTGGCTCTGCCCTTCTAGGTGAAGATCTGTAAATAGAACTTGCTTGGGATCTGTGCCCATTGCTAGGTCCGCTGGCTGCAAATCTGAGACAAGACATTCAGTAGGACTGGACTGTTTGGATGTCCAGTGCCTAGTTTCCAGTTTGACTGTCCGGGAGCAGGTAGGAGAGGCTAGATGGAGGGTAAGCTTCCCCTGTGACAGGTGCATGGCAGACCTGGCCTCACTGGAGCCTCACGTGGGTTACTGCCCCGAGGAAGGGCAGGCTACCTCATGCCCATTTCACAGATGAAGCTGTTGGAGCTCAGAGAGGTTAAGTAATGTAGCCAAAGATAAGGAGCAAGGGAGTGAGATTTAGGATTTCAGATTTAGCACATGCCTTCTGTTCCCCTCTGCCAGGGCCTCACACTCTGCTCTTTTAATCTGAACTTGGATTTGGGGTGTGCACCTCGCTCTTCCCAGTGTGGTTGTTAAAATGGTGCCGGCCAGGTTCCCCTGTGACAGGGGACAGCCACAGGTCAACCTCAGACTCTGACTATGGCTGGGTTGTTTATTTTCTCTGTATGCTTTTTTTTTTCACTTATTCAACAAATGTATATTGAGAACCTACTAAGTGGTAGGCATTGTTCTAGACCCTGGGGATACATCAGGGAATGGGACAGAGAAAATTCCCTGTCCTCATGGAGTATAGTTGAGACAGACCAACAGCATGGAAAGAAAGAAGTGACCAGAATGTCAGATGGTGAGATGTGTCGTGGGTCCAGTGAAGCCAGAAGGAGGCTGGGGTGTTCTTGGCAGGGGGAGGGTGGAGGTGGTGGTGGTTGTTCACTTCTAAATGAGGGCATCAGGGAGGTCCCCGTGAGATGGTGCCATTTGGGCAGAGACATAAAGGGGGTGAAGGTGGCTGGTGTGGCTGTTTGTCGGGAGCATACTCCAGGTATAGGGAATGGCCCTGAGGCAGGCACGTGCTTGGGGTTTGGGCTGCAGGGGCTGGAGGGCAGTGGGCGAGGGCACACTGTTCTGTAAGTAACACGTCTCACAGTCAGAATCAGGAAAACCTTTCTCCTTTCAAAATGGACATCACTGCAGTGTTGCAGTGCCTTCCCTAGGGTAAGATTAAAGGTATGGTATCCGAGTGCAGTTCAGAGCAGAGGACATTAACAGCTCTCTGCTCCCACTCTCAACTGTCACGGTGATTGGAGCCTTAGACTGAGTAGCAATTCACTCATCTCAGTACCGTTCCACCGGCTTGATCTGTCCCACTGGAGTGAGAAGCTGTGAGGACTCCAGAGCACAGAGTTTCCAGCCCTCCTAGAAGTGGGTTCTGTGGAAGGCTGAATCACGGCCCCAAAGATATCCACATCCTGATCCCAGGACTTGCAGATCAGTTCCCTTATGTGGTCAAAGGGACTTTGCAGATGTGACCAAGTTAAGGAGCCTGAGATGGGGAGATTATCCTGGATTCTCTGGGGGGGCCCGAAATGTAATCACAAGGGTCCTTATAAGATGGAGGCCGAGGGAGGTTGGACACATGAGGACAAGGTAATATGATGAGGTAACAATGCCTTAGAGATATAGGAAGGGCCACATGCCGGGAAGACAGGCAGTCATCAGAAGCTAGAAAGACAAACAATGTCCCCCCAGAGCCGCCAGGAAGAACACAGCCCTGCGGTCATCTTGATTTTAGCCCAGTGAAACTGATTCCAGACTTCTCATCTCCAGAACACTAAGGGAATACATTTATGTTGCTTTAAGCCATAAAGTTTGTGGTAATTTGTTATCACAGCAGTAAAAAGGTTTATGTTTGGGTTTTGTTGATAAAATAAAGGTATTTTGCTAAGAGCTCACCTCAGGTGTGGGAAGAACTCATCTTCGGAAGCTTGGACACAGGGGATGCTGTGGTTTGTCAAGCCGGGGTGGCCCAGTTACTGGACCATCCAGTTTGGGGGCCGAGGCTAAACTGTGAACACTCTCCTAAAGAGTGGGTTCCCGTGAGACCCAGGTGGAGGGTCCCCAACTCTACGCAACCCCTGGGAGATGTTTGACATCTGCAGTATCTGTGGATGATGAAGTGGGACAATCAGAAACAAGCAGGAGGCCTAGGAAAAATGTCTGTGTCCTCATAGCAACTCTTGAGAATAAAAAACACACACAATTCCCTTTTGCACATCTAAAGGGATGTGGTGAGGCTCCAAGTGGTTCATGTTATTAATGTGAACTAGAGTGTTAAGGTGAGCATGTATAAAGCATCTGACTGAAGGTGAAGGCATAATGAAAAACCAGTATGTGTGTGTGTGTGTGTGTGTGTGTGTGTGTGAATCCTCAGTAGAAATACATTGAGAAAAATCCCATGACCTTGGTTTCCCTCCAGACACTGTCATGTAGTGGCTGTGTGACCCAGTCAAAGTTTCTAAACTTCTCTGTTCCTTAGTTTTCCCCTATGAAATATATAGTGTTATTTATATCATACAGTTTTTCTGTGGATAACACTCCTTTTATTCTAAAATGCACAGCTCCTTGTACTTTATACATTTTGCTTGCCTGTGCCTTGGTTTTGTTGTGGCAGGAAAAGTTAAGTGTATCCAGTGTCACCTGGTCATATATCACACAGGTAAGACTCAACTGATTCCAAGTCCAGAGTCTGTTTACCACCCCTTAGTTGGCTACTATGGCAGTTCCGGAAAATGAGATTAATCAGCTGAGTTCTGCAAATAAATGCAGAAAGGGGTTGATAGAAATGTCCTCCATGCGGGGACTAACAGAATTATAATCAAGGATGGAGTCTGCCACTCACTAGCTGAGTGTCCTTAGGCAGGTCACTTAATAGCTTGGAATGTGTTTCTCTATCCATTTAATAGATAACAATAATATTAATAATAAAATGATCAGAATAGTAATAATGACGTAATAATAACAATAATTGTAAGCAGCCACCTCATAGAGATTTGGGGAGTATCAAATAAGAATGTTCAGTCTTTTTAATGAAAAATGCAAGGTAATACAAATATAAGACATCATTTTGATAGGCCTATTAATGATGTGCTATCCAATTCCATCTCTGTAGTTAGGCTCACAGAATCCATCTCTGATCTAGGCTGGAAGCTGAAGTCGGCCGACACATAATTCTGTCTGAGAGCAGGGAAATTTAAGCTCCTCGTGGCTATAGCATACGTGCTTTTTTTTCTCATTTAAAGACTGTCATTTAGGCTTTTAGGATTCTCTTGACAGCTTCCATCTGGCATTCAGCAAAGCAATAGGATGAGATGTCATTGCATTACTTATCTCATTCTGGAGCATTCCTTTTACCATGCCCATGACCCCAGACAAGTAATTCTTAGTGACCATCTTCAGATAGAGAGGAAAGCCATGTCTGATGGGCTGGGAGTTGGGGGGAGAAGAGTTAGGCAGCAACCACCTGTAAATGTAGATCTGCTCAGCTGGAACAATGGATGAGGTTTGGCTTCACTTTGATCCTGTCTACAAGGACTGGAACCTTTCTGGATACAGGCACTCGTTGCGAAACAAGGTCCCAGAAGCCAAGGTGACCCGATGTAAACCCTCCGATAACTCCCTTGCTCTTTCATCATTGATCTAAGTTCTTCAACACAGCTTCTTATGTACTTCTGTGATCTGGCTTTGCCATCATATCCTGTCTCATCCCACCCCTACATCAGAATCTTCAACATACTGACCCTCCTGAGCACCCAGAGGCTGCTGTATCTGGAACACCATGCTCTGGCCCGTGTCCTCCTCTAAACAAATTCCTCCTTCAGGTCTCACCTTCTCTGACATTCTTGTGGTAAGCTTTCTTGAGTCCCCTGAGGTTGAATGTGCTTCCCCTCACATGTGATCCATGTTATTTCATACCCAACTTTGTTATCACACCTACGACGGTGTATGAAAATTGCCTGCTGGCATTTCTGTTTTGTCCAATAGACCAGAAGATCCTTAAGGATAGAGATGTAGCCTGTTGGTGGTTTTATTTCTACAGCACCTAGCAAAAGTTAGCCCTAGCTTAGTATTGGTGGAATGGAAGAATGAGCACATGTTGTCTTAAGAAATGCGTGAGACAACCAGTGTGTTGAGGAAAGTCCCCACGCACAAAGAGAAGCATGGCAAATGGAAATACTCAAAAAATGGGCCATAATGGAAGTTAAAGCAAGAGGATGAACTGAATAAAATCCAGGGATAATCATCACAGTTAAAGAACGGAAAATACGGGATGCCCAATGGATGAAGAAAACGTGACCAGATACAGGATGAAGAATCAAAAGACCTCCCTAAAACACACAGAGATCAATGGAACATACTAGAAAACCCACAAATGGACCCACAACTATATGGTCTAATTAATCTTCAACAAAGCTGAACAGAATATCCAATGGAAAAAAGACAGTCTCTTCAACAAATGGTGTTGGGAAAACTGGACAGCCACATGCAGAAGTATGAACCCGGACCACTTTCTTACACCGTACACAAAAATAAATTCAAAATGGATGAAAGACCTAAATGTGAGACAGGAAACTCAAAATCCTAGAGGAGAACACAAGCAGTAACCTCTTTGACATTGGCCATAGTGACTTCTTATTAGATATGTCTCCTGAGGCAAGGGAAATGAAAGCAAAAATAAGCTATTGGGACTTCATCAAGATAAAAATCTTCTGCACAGCAAAGGAAACAAATAACAATACTAAAAGGTAACCTTCAGAGTGGGAGAGGATATTTGCAAATAACATATCTGAAAAGGGTTAGCATCTAAAATCTATAAAGAATTTATCAAACTCAACACCCAAAAAACAATCCTGTTAAAAAATGGGCAGAAGACATGGATAGACACTTTTCCAAAGAAGACATACTGATGGCCAACAGACACATGAAAAGATGCTCAACATCACACATCATCAGGGAAATACAAATCAAAACTACAATGAGATATCACCTCATACTGGTCAGAATGGCTAAAATTAATAACTCAGGAAAAACAGGTGCTGGCGAGGATGTGGAGAAAGGGGAACCCTCTTATACTATTGGTGGGAATGCAAACTGGTGCAGCCATTCTGGAAAACAGTATGGAGCATCCTCAAAAAGTTAAAAAAAAAAACAAAAAAAGAACTACTCTACGATCCAGCAATTGTGCTACTGGGTATTTACTCAAAGAACACAAAAACATTGATTTGAAGGGGTACATGCACCCTGATGTTTATAGCAGCATTACCAACAATAGCCAAATTATGGAAAGACCCCAAATGTCCACCAACTGATGAATGGATAAAGCAGGTGTGGTATGTGTGTATATGGGTGGGTGTGTGTGTGTGTGTATAATGGAATATTAGCCATCAAAAAGAATGAAATCTTGCCATTTGCAACACCGTGGATGGAGCTAGAGTGTATTATGCTAGTGAAATAAGTCAGTCAGAGAAGGGCAAATACCATATGATTTCACTCATACATGGAATTTAAAAAACAAAACCAATGAGCATAAGGGGGGAAAAAGAGAGAGGCAAACCAGAAAACAGACTCTTAACTACATAGAACAAAACTGAGGGTTGCTGGAGGGGAGGTGCGGGAGGGATGGGCTAGATGGAGGATGGATTAATATCCAGGGCATTTGTTATGATGCGCACTGGGTGTTGCATGTTAAGTGATGAATCACTAAATCCTACACCTGAAACTAATATTACACTGTATGCTAACTAACTGGAATTTAGGTAAAAACTTGAAAAAAGGAACAACAACAACAAAAAGAAACAGAAGACCAAAATTTAATGGGTCCCAGCTGAATGGAGGGCAGAAAAGAAGCAAGTATGCAGAAGTGAGAGAAAAGAACAGCAATGTAGGGCTGTGTGTCCCTTCCCGGCTATAGAACTATTAGCATCGGTGGTTGAAAATTAAAAGAACTAAGGTACTTTGTTCTGAGATTGAGAATGGAAATGAAGGTGGTGATTTTTCCCTTAGAATCCAAAATTAGTTAGAATACCATTGACCCAATTTTAGTTCCCAGAGGAAACCCCATGCAGTTCAGAGACCTTCCTCCTCCAGGAAAACAGCCCGACAGGAGTCCAGAGTGAAGCCCATGGCTCTCTGTTCATGAACCAGATCACAAATGCAGACTGTGTTAAGCCATATGGCCCTTTGTTTTAGTAACCGGAACCCAATCATGGTGTGTGGGAATGTGGCGCAGCACTCTGTTTTAGTAACAGATCACAAATACAACATTCGGTTGGGCTGTATGCTCCCCTGTTTAGTAACCAGATCACTAATATGGCACTTGGGTAAGTTATGCATCCTTCTGTTCGTCTCACCAAGTCACAGCTAAGGCATGCGGTTAGGAATTACAACTCTGTTTTAGTAACCTGAGCACAGAGATGGCACATGGGTAAGTGGTATAACTCTCCAATTTAGGAACCAGATGACAAACTCAGACTGTGGTTAAGCTGTAGCCTCTCCCTTTTAATACCCAGGTCACACACATAGCAGGTGGCATGGCCTCTCAGATCACAAAATGAGCACACAGCTAAGCTGTGCAATGCTACATTTATCGGATTCAATTATACATCTCGACCTCATCTTTAAAAATTTTATTTGTTGCCTATGAAATTTTAATCAGCTAAAGATAAACAAACATTTTATAGAAACAAGATAACTGAGGCCATAAAATCAGCAGCTCCATTGAAACACTTAAAAAGGCAGGCTGAGATCATGTCAGGACAGTTAGGGAGTCAAGAGGAAGGATTCTGGAGGAAGCACACCAACCCTGCCATTGATTTAGGGATGTGAGGGTATCAGAAAGGCAATGGGGTGACTAAGGCCATTTCCTTAGAAGCTCCTTGCCACTGTGGACTGTCACACTGGAGAAGAACTAGGTGTTATAATGTGAATAATTGCAAAGCAAATTCTTACTCCCCACACTTCGACAATGCCTGGAGTATATTTCAGTGGTGTAGGACTTGGCCAGGTGATTTGCTTTGGACAATAAGCTGTTAGAAGAGTTGGCATATGCAGAGGCAGTTGGGCACGCCTTCTTGTGCCAATGACATCTCAATGCAAAAACCTTTCCTTGAGTTTCTGCTGACTGGGCCCAGGATTGAAACAAGTGGGACAGACCTGAAACCCAACTCGTGCTGGATTCAGAGCCTCCCAGCTGACCCTCAGCGTCGATCAGCTGACTTGGCAGACCCATGAACATCACTATAAGTGCGTCTTATTATATGCCATTGAGTTTTGGGGTGATTTCTTGTGCAGCATCATTGTGCAGCATTAATTGATACACTTGGAAATTCCAAGAGCAAGAGTAACCACACCATGGGAGCAGGAAGCAGCACAAAGGAAAAGTCCATGCAGCTAGATGTGGCTCCAAGTGAAGGTCGGGTTGAACAGAAAACGAGAGAAGAAAAGCTGACCCAGATTCACTGGCTTTACCCTTCATGGAGAAACAGCCCTACAGAGATATCTGAACTTCCCTGAATCCACCTGCCCATGTTCCTGGCTCTGTCCACACTCAAAAATGTTGCCAGCTCATTGAGGCTCATGCTAGTTTATTGCAAATTCTATTCCATTATTTATCTTTCTTTATGCAAAGGTTAGGTGTCCTGGAGAAAATGAACACACAAAGTTTGAAATGTGTGAAAAAGAATTCAAGATATAAAAATTGCAGGAGAACCAAGCACTTTAGAAACTGAAGAATACATACTTTTGAAAAATATGGGAAATAAAAGTAAACTTTACACAGCAATTGCTTTGTGTGCCCCATGGTATTCTTATATACATATATTTGTTGATTAGATGAAAACTAGTTAATATATAAGAAGTAATGTTTTAAAAATCTAATAACACCATAGCAGAAATGACAACAGAAGCAATAAAGAGCAAGAATTAGAGGAGAGAAAATGGACTCAGTGAATCAGATGGCAAAATAAATATCATTAGCTCTGACATACAGACAGAAGGATTCAGGGACGAAAAGCATATAAGAGAAGATGATAAATACAAAGGACATAGAATAGAGATATACAGAAAACCATTATTTCTAAAGAACTAAGAAGACGTAGAATAGAAGCAATAACCAAAAAATATAATAACACAAAAATATTTCCTAAAAGTTTAGTTCTCTAGATCTTTAGGGCTTATCATGAATCAGGTAACATAATTTGAAAGATGCCAACACTTAGACATATCTCGATGACATGTCTGAAATGCAAAAATAAAGAAAAAATTCTGCAAAACATCTAGGTATAAAGAATAGGTTAACTTCCAAGTAAGAAAACCAGGCCCTCTTGGACATGTCCTGTGCAACTCTAAACTCCAGGAGATACTAGAGAGATATCACTGAGATTTTAAGGGAAAGTGCTTTTACTTATGAATTTGACACCTGGAAGATTCATCCTCAAAGACAGCAGACTTCATAACAGCTCTGCAAGAGCTCAGAAAGCATAAAATCCACCACCCTTTCTAAACAAATGATTTAAAATTCACATCAGCCCACTGAGAGATGAATAAAATGAGGAGTTTGGGAATGGGGAAAGCAGGACATAAAGAAACAGCTTGTGAGAACTGAAATCATCCACTCTAAAATTTAATTTAAAATGTTATGAACATGAGTATAAAGCAAAATGCGAATAAGGTGGCTATTTCTTAAAAAGAAAGACATAATATGAAAAACCAATAATTTAAACATATTAAATTGGATCTAAATCTCATATTATATAAATAAAGATCAAAAAGTAAAAATGGGAGAGGTAAGAAAGGAGGCAAAAAGTCTAATTTCTTTTTTTTGTTTTCCATAAAATCTGGAATTGTGATGCCTCCAGCTTTATTCCTCTTTCTCAAGATCGCTTTGGCTATTCGGGGTCTTTCGTGCTTCCATACACATATTAGAATTATTTGTTCTAGTTCTGTGAAAAGTGTTGTTGGTATTTTGGTAAGGGTTGCATGAAATCTATAGATTGCTTTGGTAGTATGGACATTATGGACATTTAGAATATAGGCTCTTCCCATATTTAACAATATTAGCTATCCATGAGCATGGGATATCTTTCCATTTGTCTGTGTCTTCAATTTCTTTCACCAGTGCTTTATACTTTTTGGAGTCCAGGTCTCTCATCTCCTTGGGTGAGTTTATTCTAAAAAAAGTACTAATTTCTTTATTTAAATGGAGGCAGAGTTCTTATTTAGTTGCACTGGTTAATGTTAAATCATAGTTGTGTTAATAGGCATATGTATCATGTTTCTGATTTTAATGGAAATACAATTCTAATTGTATTATTTTTTTTTCCAAATTTTTTCTGTAGAAGATAGTTTCAGGAAGCGAAGTGCTCTTTTAAAATAACTACATAAATAAATAGACTTTCATGGTAAATATGAATGAGAAATACGGCATATGATTTCCCCTACTGGAAATGACAAATATAATTGTATCAATGTTTCTGAGCAGTCTTGTAGATAAAAGTTCAGTTTAATTTTTTATAGTCTAGTGTTTGCCAATAATTAAACAGGGAAACCTTTTCTTGGGTAGTACTGTAATAGATATTGAGGTCCTCTCCATCCCATACTGTCCCAGGTGGGCATGTGGCTCACTTTTGACCAAAGAGACATGCTCTGATGCTTGCCAGGAGGCCTGGAAAGCATTTTGTCCTTGAAAGAGAGAGCACACCCCAGAAAGAGATAGCCCCTCTTTAAGCTCTGGGCATTGTCAGGTCTAGATGTGATGTCTGGAGCAGCTCCATCATTTTGCTACTGGCATGAAAAGGACATCGTTCTAGTTATCATAATTTGCCTCTGCTCCACAATGTCTGGGGTCTATTTGGAAAGACTCGACTTGACAGTTGGAGCTGAATCATCTGAAGGTTTGTTCACTCACAAGTCTGGCAGATCCTAGGAGGATTCCAAGACTAGGATTGCCAAGGATGGAGCCTACCCATGGCCTCTTTGTGTGGCTTAGCTTCCTCATAGCATGACAGCCACCACATGGTGGATAGTTGAACTTCTTACATGGCAACTCAGGGCTCCAAGTATTAGTGTTCCAGCAAACAAGGTAGATGCTGCATGGCCTTTCTGACCTCAAAGCAGAGGGCACACAACATCACTTCCACTGCATTCTGTTGCTTAAAACAAGTCCCAAGCTCACCAGACTCAAGAAAGTGAGAAGGTGGACCACCTATTTATGGATCTAAATCCCATATTATATAAATGGGATATTTATGGGGGGACTGCCAAGGTCACATTGCAGAACATGTGGTACTAGGGCCATATCTGGAGAATACCATCTGCACAGGTGTCAACACAAAGGGGGAGGAAGGGGGTCAAAGCTACTGACTTCGACCAACCCCGAAGCTCATTCAATTCCAGATTTCTGTTCACGGAGATATTTCCTTACCCTTTAAGCCAGTTCAAATTGGTGTTTTTGCTACTTGCAACAAACGCATTCTAACAGAAACAAACATATATTAATATCCTGCAGAGCCAAGTGCATGAAGAAAACTGTCCGGAGAATACGTGTGTACTGGCAAGGAACACAGACATTGGAAGGGAGACCCGTGATTGAGCTGCTGGGTCTTCTTGGGCATTTACCGAACCTCTCAGAGCTGAGCCGCAGTGTCCTTATCTGTAAGTGGGAATAATAATGCTAACAGAGTTGCAGGTAGGATGGAATGAACCTGCATCTCTAAAATGCCTTATCGTTGTGCCCGGTACAGAGGAAACAAAACTGACTGCCTTCACTAGCACTGTTTTGCCATTAAGTATGTGGCAGTATTTTGCAGGGGGGTAGGGGGAACTACAGTTAGGAGGGATTCTTTCTACATTTTACAGGGTGTATGTGTTTTGGGTATTTATTGAAGGAAACCTCCCCTCCCCCTGAAAGAATGCCCTTGTAAAAGGGAAAAAAAAATCATGGAAACCTGTGTCACAAAATGACAGCCAAGGGATCTTCATTGTCTTAGCGCAGGAATTCTGCAAAAAGCAGAAATCCATCCAGACTGAGTTAAGCAACAAACAGGGGCTGTTTTAGAAGACACAAGGGTAGGGGATGACATCGAATCCTGGGAGAGGAAGTGAAGGATAGGGCAGTAGTTCTCAGGACCCAAGGGCGAAAAGGGCTGCTCCCCTGGGCCACTAAAAGCAGAATATGGGGACCACCCCCCTTCCCCCGGAAGGCAGCTCCTGCGCCCTGCCCCTCCCTGGACTCTAAGACCCTCAATTCTTTGTTTTTCTGTGTACACAGGAAGGGGCCTGAACGACCCCTCAGTTCACGCCAACAAAGACTGAACATAATGGCGGCCGGCCAATTGCAACAAGACCCGACATCTCCCAGCCCATCCTGGTCTAATGCTCACCCTGGGTTCTGGGTGTTACATGAGGGAGAGGTGTTTGGCTCACACCTCACGTAGAGAGACTGGGGGTAGGCTGGGCATATCAGGCCATGTGTCTGCCTTGGAAGGGCAGGATTCACTGGGTGTGACATTTGGAGAATCACAGCTTGAGCATGGGAACTCGGATGATTCAAGAAAGAAATGCCAAGCTGCCCTGCTGGGCGGCTTGTGTTTCCCCCAAGGGAATACACAGGTGGGGGCTCTGTACTGTCCCACGAGCCGACGCCAATGCGCTGGGTGTCCCTTTCAAATTTCTCCTTGGATGTTGACAGCTCCCATTTTGTGTGGGTTCCCAGAGACACAGAATCCATCCTCGGGGGACTCGACACTTGTTTCAGAAAATCAGGGGATGAGTCACACTCTTGGTATTTTGCCCCTGTGGCTTAGCTGATTTCTTCCTGGGATGCTTGCAGCATGGCTGGTGACACAAGAGCAAGACGTCCAAATTTACAGTCAATTCTAAATTAAGAAAACCTCAGTGCATCCTGGAATCCAGCCAGAGAAATGCACGGGTACATTAGCTTCTCTGCTTCCATTTGCAGGTTTTACGAATGCCAGCAAGCTGTGCTTGTTATGGAGAGCTTTGATAACACGCTAATACACTTAGCAAGGTAAAAATAAATAATAGGGCCTCTTGGAGCTTTCCTGGCTTTGAACCCCATAACTATGAGTACTTCTGTAAGTAATGATCCACAACAGCCTACAGGTCCTTCCCTGCACCCCCAGCATTCCCTCACATCGGAGTTATATCTCCGTGGAATTACATTTAGATTATAACCTAACTACATTAGAATGTAACACTGCATTTTAGCCTACCTTAAGTCTATTTAGATTTTATCTGCTTTGCAATGTTTCTTGGAAAATCAGTGAGGGAAAGTCCTGGACGCCCAGAATTCTAGGGTGGTGAGAGGGTGTTTAATTTGTTCTTGGCTAAGCACTAACTAATAAAAAGGCAGAGGTGTGTGGATGGGCATGCTCAAAGTAAGAAATGTGAGTAAAAAACATGATTTTATAGTAATCGGATACTTTGTGATCTCTGTATCTTATTCTTATTCTCCCCCACCCCTTGATTAGCAAGGAGACAGTTACCTTCCCCCTCTTTAAATATTTTTTTTTAAAAGATTTTATTTATTTATTTGACAGATAGATAGAGAGCACAAGTAGGCAGAGAGGCAGGCAGAGGGGAGGGAGAAGCAGACTCTCCACTGAGCAGGGAGCCCGACGCGGGGCTCGATTCCAGGACCCTGGGATCATGACCTGAGCCGAAGGCAGCCGCTTAACCGACTGAGCCACCCGGGCGCCCCTCTTTAAATATTTCTTTTCTGTGGTTCCTGAAGATCTCTTAGAAGTTGGGGCGGCATGTAGGTGCACTGGACCACCAGCCTGACCCACCAATATAGAAAGTGGCAGACAACCACACCCATGCATCAATCATGAGTAAAAGTAAAAATTTTTTCAATAATCAGTCCTTTCTCCATTTAAAAATAAATGTTTTAGAAATATAGATTGTCTTCATTTTGTTCTTTCAGTTTGAATTGCGCTGGGCTCTGCGAGTCCTGGGAGGTTGGTCCAAGCAGCCAGGATGCTGAAGTAGCCCAGGTGCTCAGGGTTTCTCTAGCGGTGGCAGAGTGCTGAGATGCTGGAAACAAGGACAACCTAGTCCTAAGCCAACAGGACTCTGCAGCAGAGACTGCTTGTTGCCTAACCACCATCTACTCTCCCCTTCATCCTATATTGTTGGGGTGCCTAGGTGCCCAGGCTTTCACAGACATGTGCAAACGCAGTAAGTAGAGTTTGGGGGGAGCTCTCGAACAGGAAGTTATGTAGTCGGGCATCCTTTTCTGTCCCTCCTTCCGCTTCCTTCCTGCCTAATCCTGATGGCTGGAGCTGCAGCAGCCATCTTGAGACAATGAGGAAAAGAACAAGCGAATTGCAGAGACCTCCAGCCCTGACAACCTTGAACTGCTGAACCAACAGCAAACATTGCCTCCTCTGACCACTTCCTTAGGTGAGAAAAATTGATCTTCATGTGTTTATGTCGTTGTGAGCACTCTTCACAGGCAGTCAAATGCAATTTCCATCTCATGCCCGCTCTGTCTTCCTTCCATAAGAGGCCAAAAACTAGGGTTGGATGAGTCCAGCCCTGGCTGCCATTTACCTGAGCAGGATCAAGTGGGCTTTCTGGTGTCAGAGCCATGGTCTGGGAGCAAAACCTCGCAATCCCTATCTCTGTTGTTCATGATGTTGCCAGAGAGTGGTGACCACAGGTCTAGCTCCAGAAAAATTTGTAGGGGAAAGAAAACATCAAACTGATTCTGATAAGACTTTTCTGGGTGGAGTGAGAATTAACTCACTGTTGGACTCACTAGGGGATCTGGCATTTCCAAGTCCTAAATCCAAAGAGTCTTTATTTATTTTTTTTAAAGATTTATTTATTTATTTTGAGAGAGAGAGAGAGAGAGAGAGACCATGGGTGGGAGGGGCAGAGGGAGAGGGAGAGAATCTCAAGCAGACTTACTACTAAGCGCGGAGCCCGATGTGGGGCTCGACCTCACAACCCTGAGATCATGACCTGAGCTGAAGAGTCAGACGCTTAACCAACTGAGCCACCGAGGCGCCCCCCCCCCAAGAGTCTTTATTAACTGACTCCTGCAAAGTTTTGGAGAGAATTGGGGAGGGGTACAGTCATCATTAACTAAAATCTGATGATAGGTCTCGTAATGGGGTCAGCCAAACCTAGTTACCTGTCTATATAAAGCCCACTTCTCAAGGGACCAGGCCTTCCTGAATTTTGACATTTTCCAGCTCTGAATTATCTGATGCAGTAGGAGGACACAAATTTCCGGCTCCTTCACATACTATTGTATGAGCATTCATTCCAGGAAACAGTACAGCTTTGTCACTAGAAACCCTCTGGTGTTGTGAAGTGGTTAAGAGTGCAGACTCTTAGCCAGAATTCCTGGATGCAAAGCTTAGCTCTACTTTTCCTAGCCCTGTGGACTTAGGGCAAGTTCGTTAAGCTCCCTGCTCCTCAGTCTTGGCGGCTATAAAGTGGGGATCATGATAATGCTATAGGACAGTTATGGGGATTAAGTCAACAGTGCCTGACACCCCTGTGTCCTACATGACGTAAGTACAATATCATTTTCATTTATGAGAGAGAGCTCAGCCACGCTCTTCATGGTGAAGCTAAGCCCCGCTTTGCTCATTTGTAAAATGGGGACATGACGGGGCTAATCCATTCTGCTCGCCTCAGGGGCTGCTGGGACACGAGGTGTGTTTAATACCTGGTGCACTGCCTTGCACAAGCAGGCCCTCGATAAATGTTACCTTCTTCCCCTGCCTCCTCTTTCTTCTTGGGCTGTGACGAAAGCCTGCACGACAGATGGCCTGAGTGAGAGTGCACGGCGTGCTTCAGTTTGTGGATTGGTATTTATGGGGGTTAAATACCGGGAACCAGGATAAGGGCAGCAGACGAGACCCTAGTACGGAGGTTACTCAGGCATTGGTCTCAGCAGCTATGTAGCTGGTGGCACGCTCGACATTCTGGTGTTGACAGAGATGGACCGTAAAGGGGGAGAGTTCTGTCACTTTTGCACAAGAAGCACATGGTGATATGTCTTTTCTTTCTTTGCAGGCAGGTTAAAAGAGAGAGGACGCCTGACTTTCTTGGGGTGGAAAAGCTCTATTTCTGAAGCTCCAGGCTTGGGGTGGATTCCTCATGATGGAATCAACCTCCTCCCCTGTCGATGTCCGTCCATCCCCTCTGCTGACATTTGCTCTTTGCAGGAAAAAGCTTTGAAGTCATGCCCAATTTCTTCTCATTTAGTCTCACCCGACTCCTTTATAAAAGACTCAAAGACGTGTTGTTAACGGACACAACTCAGGTTCCAAGTTTATGTTCTGCTCACCCTGGAAAAGCTGGCTCGTGGAGAGCCGGCTTCTCGAGTGTAAATTTGGTATCAGGCATTAGAATGTCCACAGGCAGATAAATAACAAATGAAGAAATAATTTAGTCCTTTAAATTGGAACAAATTCCCCAAATATCTTCTTGTTATCATTTTGATGAATCAGACTCCGGAGTTCTTAGGGAATATATCAAAATAGCTAATTAAAGTTTTTAAGATGCTGGGGAGGGATCTCCCCAGATCTCTCTCTTGAGATCCAGGATAGAGCAACAGAGGGAACCACAGGAGGGCAGAAGGCAAGAAAAGAAAGGGGACCTAAACTAAGAAATGGTGGTGAAATGGATTCACTGTCAATAAATATGAAATAGCTTCATATAGTAAATTCTGCCTTAACGTAAGGATCTATGACTTACCGGAAACATCACACATTATGAACAGTAGGCAACACCCTCTCGCCCATCTGAGCTCTGTAATGTGCCTTATTAATTTAGTTTCACAATGCTCCTGTCTCCTGATAAAGCAAGCTAAGTCCGAAAATCTATGTCAATTGAACATTTGATTTTGGACATCCATACTGGCAAACTCTGTCACTCTTCCCACCTGCCAGAAAGAAATGACTGAGGCGGGGGCCTGGGCAGGGTTTCCTTCACACTTGTGTTTTACTCTAGGTATGTTATCTAGCCCACCCCGTCTCCACTTTTAGAGGCTGGCGTCCAATGAAAACAAACCCTTGACATCTTGGCGCTGTCCTGCCTAAGTCCTGGTCTTTCTTCGACCTTTCCCTCTGCTTCCTGACCTTTGTGCAAGGCTCCTGATTGTTTCCTTAATGATATTTTGGCTCTAGCCCTTTCTCTCTAGTCCTGAACCCTAATGCCGAGGTTCATCAGCACTGCTGGGGAACTGGTTAGGAATGGAGACTCTGGTGGTGGGACCCAGCACTGAGAATCCGGGTGATTCTGACTCATCACTTCTGGTGCTGCCCTGGGTTTTCCTGCTGGGTTTAGATGGCACTATCCTGGATCTCACCTGCTTCTGATCACTGTGAGTAACCACACAGGAGGAGAGCTGATCTCCAGCAATGACTGGGGCATTTAGGATATGCCAACAAAGAAGCACCCTGAGAAGACAAATACCTGTCTCATTGGGTATCTATTTATGTCAAAGACTAGGGAAGTGGAAACCCCTCAAATGGTGTACTTTTTGCAATTCTGATTCTCTTATCTTACAGAGATTAGAGGACCCTTGGGAGATGCTAGGCTGAGGTTATAGCCAGAACAAGGCCCTGTCCATGGTTATGAAAGTAACAAGGATGCTCAGTTGTTTGCTGAACAGGAAAGGCACCAAGCACTGCTCCTTGGGAAGTTGTGTTAGTGAGGGTTCTCCAGACAAACAGAACCAACAGGAGATACATATATATCTCCTATTTATTATAAGGAATTGGTTATACAATTCAATGCAAGGAACTGGTTCATATAATCCTGGAGGTGGCTGACAAGACTCAAGATCTACAAGGTGATTTGGCAAACTGGAGATCCCAGGACAACTGATGATATAGCTCCAGTCTGAAGGCTCAAGATCTAGGAAGAGCTCATATTTCAATTCACGTCTGAAGGCAGGCAAAAAATGATGTCCCAGTTAGAAAACAGTTAGGCAGGAGGAATTTTCTCTTACTTAGCTTTTATGTTCTATTCAGGCTTTTAACTGAAGGGGTAAGGTCCACCCACATTAGGGAGGACCGTCTGCTTGACTCAGTCTACTGATTCAAATGTTAATCTCATCCAAAAACACCCTCATAGACACACACAAAATTAATATTAGACCAAATATCTGAACACACTGTGGCTTAGTCAAGTTGACACATAAAATTAACCATCACAGAAGTGAAGTCAGTTTCAAGAATGACAGTAAGAATAGACACCCTAGGAGAGGGATACTTCAGAAATTCCACTTCCTCTATATTGTTCTTGTTAAGAAAGGACTTGAAACTGTGTCAGATTAGTCAGATATGAAGCATACTCCCATAATCAGAGGAAAGGGTGATGGGTTCTCCTCCTCAGGACTGCACCAAATTTATGCTTTGCTAATCAAATTTGGTGTCGGCAGCCATCTTGAAACTGAACGGTCTCTTCAGGTCAAGAACTGATTTTGGAATCCTGCTGACACCCAGAAGGCCAAAGAGGAAAAATAAGAGGAATCCATCCATTCTGTGCCCTGAGATCACCAACCGAGGCTAGATCTTTCCTCTTTGAAGGATAAACAGGAAAAAAATAAAAACACCAAAGAATATTGCAAAGAAAATTCCTACATAGTAGAAAGAGAGGTATCCATAGAGGTAGAGAAAAGGTATAGCCCTGAGAAGGCTCCTTACAGAAAATAAGATGACAAAACATTTATTTTGTGTTCTCAGTGAAATACACACACACACACACACACCCCCCCAAAATTTTATCTGTGAAGCAAAAGCTATGATTTAAGACTGGGATAAAAAAATTAAGTTAAGAACAAAAGGGAATTCACCAAGAGAAGTAAAAGAAACTCAAGGATTCTAAAAACATAATAGAAAAAACAGCAGGAGAGGTAATAAAGTGCAGGGCCAATGATGTGTAGACTCCAACTCAGGTTATAGAAAATGAACTTGGTGGGCACCTGGGTGGCTCAGTTGGTTGAGCGACTGCCTTCGGCTCAGGTCATGATCCTGGAGTCCCGGGATCGAGTCCCACATCGGGCTCCCTGCTCAGCAGGGAGTCTGCTTCTCCCTCTGACCCTCCCCCCTCTCATGTGCTCTCTCTCTCTCTCTCTCTCTCTCATTCTCTCTCTCAAATAAATAAAATCTTTTTTAAAAAATGGTTAAAAAAAAAGAAAAGAAAATGAACTTGGAAAGCTTACCAGAAATGCAGACCTAAAGAACAGAGGTGAAAATTATGATAATCTGGCCCTGGATTGCTTGTCTTCAGCATAGCTGAAGAAGAAATCAGAAGACAAGCCACCATCAGGAGCATAACAAAACCTGTGTCAGCAGATTCATAGAAATTTTAATGAATAAGAAAGTACTCCAAGATGGCCAGATACAGTATCAGCACACAAAACTCAACACTTGCCCATCATTGATGATAACTCATTAGTAAACACAGTGGTAAAGCAGATGCCATTTATTACAGGAACAAATTTCAAGTACCTAGGAATGAATCTAAGGAAAAACTATTAAAATAGCTATAAAGGCCATAAAAATCTTTACTAAAGCGAGAGAAACAGTATATCCATGGATGAAAAGACTTGCTATTTTAAATATATCCATTATGAAATTAGTGAACCATTCAATTCAATCCCAATCAGAATGCGAACCAGATTTGTCACAGAAATATTAAATTGATCCTAAAATGTATATGACAAAGAAAATAAGCAGGGAGCATCCAAGATAAAAAATAAAAGAGCAGGGATGCCGGGTGGCTCAGTTGGTTAAGTGGCTGCCTTTAGCTCAGGTCATGGTCCCAGGGTCCTGGGATCGAGTCCTGCATCAGGCTCCCTGCTCAGCAGAGAGCCTGCTTCTCCCTCTGCCTACTGTTCCGCCTGCTTGTGCTCTCTCTTGCTCTTTCTCTCTGGCAAATAAATAAAATATTAAAAAATAAAAGAAGAGCAGAGATTTGCACTACCAGATGTCCAGATATACTACCTACATAGTACAGTACATAAATAGAATAGAGTCCAGATCAGTGAAACAGATTATGGAGTTCAGAAATACACCAACTATATATAAGAATTCAGCATGAAGGTGGCACTTCAAATCACTTAGGTTAAGGATTCAGTAGAGTTGGGACAACTGCCTATCTCTTTGGAACGTAAAAAAGTTACATGCTTATGATATTTATAAAAATAAGTTGCAGGTAGACGAAATACACGAATTCTAAAACAGAAGCAAACATATTATATAATTATCATATTAATATATTAACATATATTAATATATAATATAATTATAAATATATGTTGAGATAAACACCTTAAACAAGACAAAAACAATAGCCAGAAGGAAAAGATAAAGAGCTTTACCTAAGTGAAAATTTAAAACCTCTGCATGGTGAAAGATGTTTGCAACATAATCAGCAAGGGATTAGCCTCCAGACTATGTGAAGGGAGTATAAATAGAAAAGGATGGGTAAATCAAGAGGAAAATGAATACCTAAGGAGGAAATATGAGTGACCACTGCATACATGAAAAGCTGTTTAACCTTATTAGAAATCAAAGCAATGAAAGTTAAAAATATAAGATGTTATTTTTAATCCATCAAGTTGGTAAAAATTTTAACATTTGATGGTATTGCAGGTTGGAGAGAATGCAGTGAGCAAAGGTCTTCTATTTTAGGACAGCAACTGTTAAAGGTGATTTGACAATATCTATCAAAACTGAAAATGTGCAAAGCCTATAACATACCAGTTTGACTTCCCTGTATCTCCCCTAGAGAAACCCTCCCAAGTGTGTGCGCATGGAGGCAAGAACAGGCATGTTTCCTGCAGGATTTTTGTAAAAGGAAAATAAACACTGGAACCCAGTGTCCATCAACAGGAAAATGGCCAAGTAAAATACATGATATCCTTAATATGGAATCTGCACAATAGTTTAAAAGGTATGATTGCTCAATATACTGACAAATTGTTGAGTGAACTAAAACCAAGAATGCTATGGGGCACCAGGGTGGCTCAGTCGGTTAAGCATCCAACTCTTGATTTTGGCTCAGGTCATGATCTCAGGGTCCTGGGATCGAGCCCCGCTTTGGGCTCTGTCCTGAGCATGAAGCCTGCTTGAGATTCTCTCGCTCGCTCGCTCCCTCTGCTCTTCCCCTCGTTTGTGTGCGTACGCTCTCTCTCTCTCATAAATAAATAGATAAATAAATAAATAAATACATAAATAAAACTAAATTTTAGGAAAAAACGCTAAACGAGTATGGTATTTATGGGAAAAAAAAAAACATTCAACAAAGAGTATTTTTTCCCTGGGATTAAGCACAGAAGAAATTCTAGAAGGATCCATACTGAAGTGATAATAGTGATTAGCTAGCCCCAGAGACTCCCAGGGTTGGCAGGTCTGTCGCAGTAGTGAGCTGGATGCACACACAGCAGCATGGCTAATTCTTCAAAGCACAGATTAAAGGAGCACAGAATGAAATTGATTTTGTCAGTTTTTACTACTGTTGTACCCCTGTGCCTAGAATAGCACCTGGCAAATACTGGGTATGTTCAGTAAGTATTTGATAAATGAATGAAAATACAATACCATTTATGTCCATGAGAAATACATGCACTCAAAACCAAGGTACAAACTTTGCCCTAACAGATGCACAATAAAATGGGATGGAGGCAAAACAGGAAGTGGGAAAAGGAAATAAATTAGAGGGAGGTTTTTCGTAAGGATCTGAGGTGATGTTGTGCCATACACTGAGAAATATGATTAATTCAACTCTATACTGATGCACAAAAACCAACAAAAGTATATGAACTGGCAGGAAAGTCAGGGTTCTTCAAACTAAGTGCAGGCAAGCATCCAGAGAATGAAGGAAAGCTCTGAGTTGGCTTTCTTCCTAAGAGGTTCTGCCAATCCTCATGGCCATAAGCCATGGCTTTGATGAGCCTGCACAAATCAGGGACAGAAGGCAAAGCCTGTGGACCATATAAGACAAAAGGTCTATTAAGAGGTTCTATAAAATCCTGTAGAATCTTAAGGGGCAGACACAATCGTTGTAAGAGTCATTCATGTTGATAGTTCATGATTCATTCGTTCCATTTAATCACCGAACAGAACTTCATTGTATATATTTGCTACAATTTTATTTATTCAATCTCCTGTTGATGGACATTAGGTTTTTCTAGTTTGCTGCTATGGTGATTAAGGCTGCTATGAACAATCTTGTACACAACACTTCACAGACCTATATTTTCATTTCTCTTGGGAAATTACTTGGGAGAGAAAAGCTTGGGTCACCGGGTAAGTGTATGTTTAACTCTATAAAAGACAGCAAATGGTTTTCCAAAGTGGTCATACCATTTTTCATTGTTATCAGCAATGTATGAGAATCATGTTTACTCTACATCCTTGCCAACATTTGGTATTGTCAGTCTTTTGAACTTTAGCCTCTTTTGTGGGAAGATGTAGGTAATTCGTGGGTGTTTTAACTTGTGGTTTTTCTGAGACAAACGATTTTGTACATCTTTACATTTATAGTGCTTACTGGCCCTTACACAATATTTTATTTTGTGAAGTGGCCAAATACTGTGCACATTCTTTATTGGGTTGTCTTTTTATTATTCAGTTTGAGCAATTTAAAAAAAAATCTATTCTGCATACAAGTCTTTTCTCAGATAGATGAATTGAAAATATTTTTTTCCTAATCTGTGGCTTGCTATTTCATATCCTTAGTGGTTCCTGTTAAAGACCAGAAATTTTAAATTTTGTTAAGTTCAATGTATCAATTTTTTGTGGTTAGTGATTTTGTGTTCTGTCCAGAAATCCTTTGCCTATCTCTAGATTTTAAAGATATTCTCCTATTTTTCCTCTGGACTCTTAATAGTTCTGGCCTTTTGGGTATATAAATCACCCTAAATTGACTGTGTGTGTGTGTGTGTGTGCGTGTAGGGTATGGAGTAGGAGCCAAGCAGATGGTAGAATTTTAACTTTGGGTCCTTGATTTTTGCTTAAAAATGATCTCCAGAAAACACCCCAAACTCATGACAATGATTCCCTCTGAAAACGTCAGCAGGGGAGAGGTGTTGAAATGGCATACAAAAGGGGTATCAACTAGATCACTACTTTGTTATTTATTTTAAGAGGAAAGAAAAGGTCAGAAGCAAATGCAGGAAGTTGGTGATGTTTGTTAGTTTTGCATAGTGCCTACATTGGTGTTTGTGAGAAAGGTCTTGTTCTTTTTCCTATTTAAAATTTTTTTCATAATTAAAAAAAGTACACAAACGTATAGCAATAAAAAAGTTACTTTGAGCAATGAAGATTGGCAGTTTCACACAGACAATACAAATAAGTGCAGCAGACACGGCCACATCAGTCTCAAAAGATCACAGAAATTTTCAAACTTGGAGATACTATGTGGCTGATTCATTTGTTGTGAATGTCTATCACTCAGGGGGTGATACCTGTCAGGATATCAAAAGAAACTATTCAATGTGCAGCTAAATAGAATTTAATTAAGAAAGAGAAAGAAACCATGGCTTCACTACATATGAATAGCACAAAATCTCAGAATTCTTTGATACATCTCAACATGATGCTGTAATTCAAAACAATGCTAAAGCTGTCATGACAAGGGGTATATATTGTAAAAAGCTGTGTGTTGTTCGGAGATTCTGTATAAAGAACTGCCAATGACTAAAAGTGATTTAGAACACTCTTCATACCAAATGTGAATATGGTTTAAACTCAAACTTCGTACTAATGAGAAGAAAGTGATATATAATTGCATGTATCAATTTATGCCATGGGCAGTTAAAAATAAATATGTGCTTTAAAATAGTGCTGAAGGGGCACCTGGGTGGCTCAGTCGGTTAAGTGTCTGCCTTCAGCTCAGGTCATGATCCCAGGGTCCTGGGAGCAAGCCCCGTGTCGGGCTCCCTGCTCAGCGGGAAGCCTGTATCCCTCTGCTTATGCTCTCTCTCTCTGTCAAATAAATAAATAAAAATCTTTAACAAAATTAAAATAGTGCTGAAAGTGTGGTCTGTAAGAGCAGCATCGGCATCATCTGAGCACTTAGGACAAAATGCAAGTGTGCAGGTCTCACACTAGAACCTCGCAATCTCAAGAGGTGCAGCTCTATGAAGAACCCATGCTTTATGAAGCTCTTCAGGGGATTCTTTGCTAAAGTTGGAGAATTACTCCTCTAGTAGAAATCATCAGATTTCTTTTAAGATGCACGGTATCTGCGATGATTAATTGTAGGTGTCAACTTGACTGGACTAAGGGATGCCCAGATAGCTGGTCCAACCTGACTTCTGGGTATGTCTGTATGGGTGCTTCTGGAAGACCTTAGCTTTTCAATTGGTAGACTGAGTAAAGACAACCACCCTCACTGTTGTGGGTTGGTATCATCCAATTTGCCGAGTGGCAGAATAGAACAAAAAGGTGGAGAAAGAGCAAATTGCTCTCCGCTTGAGCTGGGACATCCATTTTCTCCTGTCCTTAGACATCGGTGGTCTTGGTTCTTGGGCCTTTGGACTCAGACTGAATTATGAATTACATCAGTGGCTCTCCTGGGTCCCTAGTTTGCAGATGAAAGACTATGGGGCTTCGTAGCCTCCATAACTGTATGAACCAATTCCTATAACAAGTCCCCTTTTATATGTGTATGTGTGTGTACACAAATATACAAGATTTATTATAATTATTAATAATCATTATAATTATATTAATTTATGTACACACAATATGTATTATAGGAGTGTGTATATATATATATATATGTTCCGTATATAAAAATGTATATATGTATTATGTGTGTGTGTGTATGTGTATGTAGATACCACTTACTGGTTTTGTTTTTCTGGGAAATCCTAATACAACACCTAAAATTTCTTCCTGTGTTTGGAGAGCCCTCTATCTTATAAGCCTGGGGACCTAACATCCAGCTCACATAAAAAGCCCTAAGAACTACAGATGTCACCAACCTCCCATGCAACTGGGATTTGGGCATGTGATCCAGGCTTGGCCAATCAGACAGACCACCCCAGAGTTTCAGTCTGGAGCCAGGGCTGCACAGAAGCGACCATGGAGGTTCCATGTGACTTCAGGCAGTAATGTCATGGTACCTGGCGGCACTAGGAATCCAGACGTGCCAGCAGAAGTCCTTCTGGAGGAGTTCTGTGCTGGGGTTTGGGCTCTGGGGCTGGCTATACAGCCTCACGTACCTCCTATAACTTCCTCAAGCCTGACTCACCAGCCTTCCCGTCAATTCTGTGAGCTACCCACATCTTAACATAAATTTCTTTTATTTGTAGTAGCTTACATTAGCCAGTGTTGAGTCCTGTGGCAAGCATTAAGCATCCTGACTACATATGCATTTGATGCAGTGCTTATAGGATTTGTTTCATACCCCCGCTCCCCAAAGGCTCTTTATACATGGGTGGCATATTTTAGAGTTGAAGGCATTTTAGAATTAAAAAACAGTTACATATATGAACATACATGTATCTGTATGTGGAGGTAAAAAAAATCTAAAATGAAAAAATAGGGGTGCCTGGGTGACTTAGTCAGTTAAGCGTCTGCCTTCAGCTCAGGTCATGATCCCAGGATCCTGGGATCAAGTCCCACATCGGGCTCCCTGCTCAGCGGGGAGCCTGCTTTGCCCTCTCCCTCTGCCCCTCCCCTACTTGTGTGCACATGCTCTCTCTCAAATAAATAAAATCTTAAAAAAATAAAATGAAATGAAAAAGAATGGACCAGACCATTTACTCTGTTTTATTTTCCACTCTTCTGTATTTTTACATCTGTTTTCCCAAGAACATAGATTAATGTTCAAATAAAAAATTATTAACATGTTCTTGCTTTCGGACAGGATCATGGTGTGTGTGTGTGTGTGTGCAGTGTGAACTCTAAACTTCTCAAGGCTAAAGTGTAGAAACCTGTTATTTAAATGGAACAGCTTTCTTAAAAAAAAAAAGTTCAAACAAAGATTTACGTAAAAGATATCTATATAGTTATTTGTAACTAGCACAAAGGAAATGAGTTCAATAATCTCACAAATGGGGCAACAGCTAAAGAAATTTTGGTGTATCCATATTCTGTAATCTTATAAGACAATTAAATATTCAAATTTCCAAGATGTGTTCATTATGTGTCTTCATGTTCCTGGCTCCATCAAAGCAATGCCATATTGCTCAGAGTTCAGAATTCAACATAAAGAACTGGTAAGAGATTTGTGAAGTGGGAATTCAGTCTGTGAATCAAAGAAAGTTAAATGCAAGGGCTGGGAGTGCTGCCTGGGACTGCTGCTCATCCAGGCTGGCGAGAGCATGCTGCCTGGGGCATTTCAAAAGATTGATCCCCTTGAACATCATCAGGAGGAGGTTTGCACCCATCCATTCCTTCACTCCCGTCTCCAGCCAACTGGCTGCCTCACCAACCCCTTTTCCCTTGTCTGTCCTACTCTCTCGGCCGATGGGGTTGCCCACGCTCACTTCATCAGGCCAGCAGCTGAGGCTGGAGAGGCCAGTGAATGACCACACACACAGGCAAGGGCTCTGCACTTCCACTAGTTCTAATGCAAACTGTTTAATTACTTCTCCCATTGGAGAAGGGCCAAGGACCAAGGTATTTTTAACCAAGATGTCTGATGAAAATATAAAACAATAATTAGAAAAGGAAATAATAAGTAATAAGTAGTGGTTGAGTTCCTAAGGGCTCGGAGGCTCCAAAGAGCACAGTGTTCATAGGAACATTGCTCATTCTGTATTTGTGTTATCAAAAAAGCAGGCCAGAGAGTTGCAGAATCCTGGTGCATAAGAAATAAGGCAATGAATAAAATGTTGCAGAAGATTTAAACTGAACGAGACTCCCTGAGCTCCGAGTGGCAGGGCTCCTCTCTCCTTGGGAACAGTTTTCCTTTGCCTGTTTACTGAATGACACTCCATCAACCCTCAGCCCACTCTCCCTATCACTCAATACCATCTTTGAAAGTAAGGTTGTGGGTTGTTCCAGAGGCTCCTATGACCTTTCATTCCCACTTCAACCTCTGACTCCCAGTTTACAACATGACCCTTGCCTATCTGAATTTAAGACTGAGTATTGACTCTTATACCTGGGAGTGCCCTAAATTCATCTAACCTGGTTCCTCCTCCCATTTAAAACTTGAAAGTTTCTGCACCAGTGAAGGATATCAAACCAGAACCAAATCCAATATTGCCCTTCTTGGTCCCCTGGCATTGCCCCATCAATGCACTTGGCTGAGTGTAGGATGGAATAGCCACTGCTGGTAGTTTACCTTAATTGAGCCCAGGATGACAGAGACCCATGGTTATGGCATGACATTGACCACCAGGTCAACATTATGCTGCAAGCTTTTAAAGCCACCTACCACTGCCAGGAGAGGTAGTCCAAAGTGAAAGAATATAGGCAGTGAGGAAGTCTTCAGAGCAACGGGTGCACATAAAAGGACGCTTCCAGGAAGCCCTCCATCTAGGCCACTTAGTGCTTGAGCTGTCTGCAATGCTCTCCTCACTGAATACAGAGGGAGCATTTGCTGAGGGGACATTTACAGCAGGGGAAGACTTCACAGAGAACTCCAAGTGATTGGTATACTGACATGGATAATGGAAAACACCTAATTCAAAGTAGCCAAGATTATTAGATTAACACCTAGTCCTATGAGGATCTTCAAAGAGGAACGTTTGCATCAGATACACAGAGACAGAACACGGAAATAACAGTCAGACAGAACAGACATTCTCTATCCATATCTCCACAAGGTCTTCTCTAATTCCTAATGCACGGAGACATTTGGTTAACCCTGGATCCCAGAATGTATGAAGCAAATTGGTGTGTGTGTTTATGTGTGTGTGTGATGCATTTGCAAGAATGAGTCAGTCACTCCATAAACATCTCTTGGGTTTCTACTTGCGGTGGGCACCAAATCTTCCCTGACTTCAAGGTGCCCATAATCGCTCTGTCCATGATTTGTTTGAAGCTCTGTTCACTTAATTTTCTTGTCCTTATAAAATCTCCTTTTCAATCCCTTCAGCTATTATTTAACAGAGTCAGGTGACAAATTTGAGCCCCACTCTCAGAAGGATTCTGTAAGCTTTCAAATCTGCATTCCAGGATAATGTCCCAAAATACTGATTGGGTTTCCTGCCTCAGGGATTTCACTTTAACCTGATATGGACCTTTGCAGGTCCCTAATGGCACCGAGGGCAGTTTCGTTAGAGGCTTCTGGGGCTGCTGATCTACTGGGGGCAAATCCTTGGCCATCCAAGAGATCTGAACAGGCAGGCACTGGGGGAGCTTAACCTGGAAGCTCCTGGTGTGTGAAATATGCCTGGTTTCTCAGAAGGTAGCACTAACTTTTCTAACATGTGGTCATCTGATCTTTCCCTGACTTTTTTAGGCTGGACAGAGATCATGTGTCTAATTTTCCGGAGCAACTAGCCTCTTGTGATCAGCAAAGTTACCTGCTATGAGCAGCTCTAGATGTGAGGCTTATTCCTCTTTGAACAATCAAGGGTAGGGCTAGGTAAAGATTAGCTCATGCTGGAGACTTTATTTTATGCTGTTAGGCCTGAGCACCTTGAGCTAGAACAGACAGATGAATCTATTCCAGATTCTAGATCTGTAATTGCCAGAAAGGTTCAAGCAATCTTAACAAGCTCACATGTTTGGATATGTTATCTTGACCGGTATCCAAATTCCCAAATTTTGCTCAGTGTCTTTTCTAAGTAAGGCACTCTGGTTACTTATAATTCCATTGGTTCAGCCTATCAAAGAACCCAGCCATGGCAAGCACATTAGAGCTGCCCACGATGAGAAACTATTAAAAACTAGAAATTCAGGTAGAAGGTTTGAGCAAATGGACAGAAAAGAAGCCCCATCCAATGATAAGAACTCAATGTGTACAGAACTTGCCTCAACAGAGGATCTATAAAGAAAAAAAAAACCTGCTAAGTTGATGCCATAGAAGATATACTGCAAAACAATGGGGTTACTTCTGGGAAGACTCCAGGCAGGAATCTGTCAATGTGCCTGATTGTAAGACCAAGAAATGTAATTTAAGAAATTGTGGCATCTGCAGTGATCTGCTGGCCTCTCTCGATCTTCCCTCCTGGTCTCTTGTCAAGTGTCTGGAGCTGACATTCTATTCCAGCTGATAATTTCTCAATCCCATTTCCAGCTCTGATCTCTCCCTCGAGCTCCATGTATGTCCATCAACTGTGAACTCTGTTGGATGCCTAACTAGAGAAGGAATCTAGAATGTAGGCTGTGCCAACTTGAGCGCTACATTTTCACCTCCCTGTCCTTCTTGACCTCAGAAAATGGTACCATTTTTTCCTAATTATTGAAGCCAAAAATCTGATTACACCTCCACATAGCACCCAGTTAGCTTTGTTCTTTATGGACCCTCTATTGATGTTAGTTTTATTTAACATCTAAATCAGATCTCCTAACCCATGATTAGGATCCTTCAAATAGCCCCTCATGGCAAACAGAAAAAAAAAAAAATTTCTCTTTGTTATGTGATAGGTAGAATTCAAAGATTATCCCCAGTGACCCACAGTCTTCTATGATCCCCTTCCCTTTGGTGTGGGATATCACTCCCATGATTACGTTCAGTTGACTTTGAGTTAATCAAAATGGAAATTACACTAGGAGGACCTGACTGAATCACAGGAAACTTTAAAAGAAGGTGAAACCAAGGGCACGTGGTTTGTGAGTTGTGAGTACAAGCCCTGCATTGGGCTCCATGCTGGGCGTGGAGCCTACTTAAATAAATAAATAAATAAATAAATAAATAAATAAATAAATAAATAAAAATAAGGTGAAACCAGTGAGATATGCTTTCCTTGCTGGCCTGGGAAAAGCAAATATCCATGCTGTGACATGTGGTCCACATGACAAGGAACTGTGGGCAGCCTCTAGGTGCTGAGAGTGACCCCTGGCCCACAGTTAGTCACTAAACAGGGAGATCAGATCTGTAGCCCACAAGAAACTAAACTTTGACCACAAACCAGAATGAGCCTGGACAAGCCCAAACTCCAAATGAGCACCACAGTGCAGCTGACATCTGGTGAAGCCCGAAGCAGAGGATCCAGCTGAGCCATGCCCAGACTCCTGACCAATGGAAACTGGGAGACAGCAAGTTTGTATTATTTGCAACCACTTAGTTTGTGGCAATCTGTCATGTAGCAATAGAAAACTAATCCACTGTGGTTCTCAGAGCCCTACCTTATCTGACTTTTCCCTGCCTCCCTGGCTTCATCTGCTATTACTCTTCCTTCTCACTCACTATGCAGCCATTAAAACATACTTTTGTCACATGGTTAACCTTGGCATTACATGACTAGGAGGGGCACTTCTAGGGCATCTGGAGTGCTGGTAATATTTCATTCTTTGATCTTGGTGCTGTTTGGTCAGGTGTGCAGTTTATGGAAATTCATTGAACTATATGTTAGAATTTGTGCACTTTTATTTTTATATGTTAGATTCAATATAAAGTTAACTTAAAATTGCTTTTGTAGAATAATATTTAATGACATGACACAATGCTCATTTTATTTAAGTGAAAAAAGTCCAAATAAAAATTACCAATTTTGGAAAGAGTAGCAAATAAAACTTAAAAGTATATTAATAGAAGTTTTCTGAGGAAGGCAAAAATTACTTAATATTGGGCAAGTTTTAAAATATTTATTGCATATATATGTCTTATGCAATATACATGCTAGTTTATATTATCTTTGTAATATGTACTACTGTATTATATATATTTAATAACATACTACAGATATTTCCCTCTTTTTGCTATTTATTTTAATTTATGTTTATTAATATAAAGTGGTATAGGTTAAAAATGTGTTTAATTGATAGATGCTGGAAAGAGATTTGATCAAAAGCAATATTTGTTTCAAACTTTTTAAACCTTTTAGCAAGTTATTAATGGAATGAACAGAATCCTTAACATGATTGAGAATATCTACCTGAAACCACTTGTCAATGTCCTACTGGATGCTAAAGCCTAGAGATCATCCAGTTAAAAATTAGGGGTAATAATGGATGCCTTCCAACTTCAAAATAATTTAACATTACACTGGAATTTCAAACAAATATAGTAAAAGCATAAAATAGAAAAAAATCATTATGTTAAGAAAAGAAAAAAATTACATTATTTGCAGATAATTTGTCTACTAGAAAAATCTAAGAGCACTTAGGGTAACACTGTGTGAACTAATAGAGTGTGATGTGAAATGAAAAAAACATACAAAATCGATAGCTATCCTATATATCAGAAGAAGTCTATCATAAAATATGAGGGAAAAAAATCCCACTTACAACAACACAAAACCACAAAATGTATCAAAATACCATTAGAAACATAAAAGACTCATTTCCAGAGTAATCAGAATAATCTGAATTATCATTTCAAAGGTCCAGTTTTCAACAACAAAAAAATAACAAGGCAAACAAAGAAACAGGAAAGTATGAAACATTCAAAGGAAAAATTAAAGCAAAAGAAACTGTTCCTGAAATAAAATGTGATGGTAGATATACTAGACAAAGATTTTTAAAAACCACCTTAAAGATGCTCAAAGAACTAAAGGAAGATGTGGAGAAAGTAGAGAGGAAAAAAAAGTATGAACAAATGAAAATATCAATAAAGAGACTGAAAACCTAGAAAGAAACCAATAAGAAATTCTGGCTATGAAAAGTATAGTAACTGAGTTGAAAATTCACTAGAGGGATTCAAAGGCAGATTTGAGCAGGCAGAAGAATCAGTGAACTTGTGTAAATAGGGCAACATAAATTATTGAGACTGAGGAATGGAAAGAAAAAAGATTGAAGAAACAATGAGCAGAGCTGATAGGACCTGTAAGACACCACCAAAAAGACCAATATATGCATTGTGGGTGTCCCAGAAGGAAGGCAGAGAAAGGGGTAGAAAGAATATTTGGAGATATAATAGCTGAAAACGTCCCAAATTTGATGAAAGACATGAATATAAACAACCAAGAGCTCAGTAAACTCCAATAAGATGAACTCAAAGAGACCCACACCCAGACATATTATAATCAAACTTTCGAAAGCAAAAGAAAAGAGAGCCTTTAAAGCAGCAAAAGAAAAGTGAATCATTACATGCAAGGAATCCTCATAAGATTATCAGATTTCTCATCTGAAATGTTTGAGGCCAGAGGCAGTGGGCTGATATATTCAAAGTGCTAGAAGAAAAGAACCATCAACCAAGAATCTTATATCCGGTAAAACTGTCCTTCAAAATAAGGGAGAAATTAAGACATTTTCAGGTGTAGAAAACCTGAGGAATTTGTTACCACTAGACCTGCCCTGGAAGAAATGCTCAGCAAAGTCCTGCAAGATGAAATGAAAAGACACTAGACAGTAATTAACTCAAAGCTGTATGGACAGATAAAGATTGAAATAAAGGTAAACACATGAGAATTTACAAAAGCTGGTGTTATTTTAACAATGGTCTGTAACTGTACTTTTTGTTTTCTACACAATTTAAAAATTTTTTTTAAAAATTATTAGTCTAAAAGCTAGTATTATTGTTTAATTTGTGATTCCAAATCTTGTTTTCTACATAATTTAAGACACTTATGAATTTGAAAGCATTATTAGTTGATGTTTTGAGGCACACAATGTATAAAGATGTAATTTTTGTGACATCAACACCTAGAAGGAATGGGGATGGAGCTATAAAGGAGAAGAGTTTTTATTTATTATTGAGGTTAAGCTGCTATACATTCAAATTAGATTATTATAAATTTAGGATAGTAAATGTAATCCCCATGGTTACCACAGAGAAAATAGCTATAGAATATACAACCAAAAAAAGTGAAAAAGGAATTTAAACATTTCCCTGTTTAAAAAAAAAAAAATTACTAAACACAATGGAAGGCAGTAACGCAGGAAATGCAATTAAAAAAAAGCTGTAACTCATATAGAAAAAAACCAGCAAAATGACAGAAGCCCCTCCTTATCAGTAATTACTTTAAATGTAAATGGATTAAATTCTTCAATCAAAAGACAGAGATTGGCAGAATGGATTAAAACATATTATCAACTACGCACGGTCTGTAAGAGAATCACTTTAGATCCAAGGACACAAATAAATTAAAAGTGAAAAGCTGGAAAATAATATTCCATGGAAATAATAACCAAAGGATAACAGAGGTGGCTATCCTAATACCAGACGAAATAGACTTTATAATAATACCTCTATAAGACTTTACATGAAATAGCTCTACAATAATAGTTGGAGACTTTAATACTCTACTTACAATAATGGATAAAACAAGAAAACAGAAATAAGTAAGGAAATAGAGGTACAATAGACCAACTAAATCCGATAGATATATATAGAACATTCTACCTAACAACAGCAAATAAATAAATAAATAAGTGCATGAGACATTCTCTAGGATATACAATATGTTAGGCCACAAATTATGTGTTTATAGATACTATACAAAGTATCTTTTCTGACCACAACAGGATGAAGTTAGAAATGAATAACAAAAGGAAAATTGGAAAATATAAAAAACTATGGCAAACACACTTTTAAACCACCAATGGGTAAAAGAAGAAATCACAAGAAAAGGGGAAAAAAAAAAACAACCTGGAGGTGAGTGAAAACAAAAACACAACATACCAAAAATTACAGGGTACAGCAAAAATGGTGTTAATGGGATGTTCATAACTATAAACACTTACATTAAAGAATAAGAAAGACTCCAAACCAACAGCCTTATCTTATGATAAGGAATTCAAAAAGAACAAGCTAAATCCAAAGTTAGCAGAAGGAAGGACATAATATAGATTAGAACAGAGAGAAATGAAATAGAGAATAGAAAAGCAATAGAGAAAATTACTGAAGCCAAAAGTTAGTTCTGTGTAAGGATCAGCAAAATTGCCAAACCATTAGCTAGATAAAGTACAAAAAGAAAGAAGACTCAAGGTACTAAAATCAGAATGAAAGCAGGGACATTACTACCAATTCTATAAAATAAAAAAGTTTATAAGAGAGTATGATCAACAACTATATGCTGACAGATTGGATAACCTAGAAGAGATGGACAAAAATCTAGAAACACAAAATCTACCAAGACTAAATCACAAAGAAGTAGAAAATCTGAGTAGATCTGTAACTAGAAAGAAGACTGAATCAGTAATCAAAAATCTGACAAACAGGGCACTTGGATGGCTCAGTTGGTTAAGCGTCTGCTTCTGGCTTAGGTCATGATCCCAGGGTCCTCGGATTGAGTCCCGCATTGGGCTCCCTGCTCACTGGGGAGTCTGCTTCTCCTCCTACCCCTCCCCCCTGCTCACAATCTCTCTCTCACACACTCTCTCAAATAAATAAATAAGTAAATAAAATCTTTTTAAAAAAGCTGACAAACAAAAGACCTGGACTTGATGGCTTCATTGGAGAATTCTACCAAACATTTAAAGAAGAACTAATACCAATTCTTGTTCGCATGTTTCAAAAAAACTGAAGAGGGAACACATCCTAACTCATTTTATGGGTCCAGCCTTACTCTGATAACAAACCAGACAAAGACAAAATGAGAAAACTACAGACCAATATCCCTTATGAACACTGATGCAAAGATCATCAAGAAAATACTAGCAAACTGAATTCAGCTGCATATTTAAAAGATTATGCAGCATGATCAAATGGGATGTATTCCCAGAATGCAAGAATAGTTCAATATATGAAAATGGATCAATGTAATACACTATTAAGAGAATGAAGAAAAAAAAAATGTTCATCTCAGTAGATGCAGAAAAAAGACGCAGAAAAAGCATTTGACAAAATTCAACACATTTTCATGATAAAAACACTAAAAAACAACAAAACACTAGGAACAGAAGGAAATAATCTCAACATAATAAAACCATATATGAAAAACCCACAGCAAACTCAATGGTGAAAGACTGAAAGCTTTTCCTTTAAGATCAGGAACAAAGCAAGATATCCACTCTCACCACTTCTATTTAATATAATACTAGAAGTTCCAGACAGAGCAATTAGGAAAAAAGAGCATCCAAGTGGAAAGGAGTAAATAAAATGCTTTGTTTGCAAATGATATGATCTTATACATAGAAAACCCTAGACTTCACACAAAAAATTTGCTAGAATAGGTGAATGAAGCAAAGTAGCAGGATACAAATTTAACATGCAAAAATCAGTTATATTTCTATACACAAACAATGAGCAATCTGAAAAGGAAATTGTAAAAATAATTCCATTTACAATAGCATCAAAAAGAACAAAATACTTAGAAAGTAAGTTAACTGAGGTGAAAGATTTGTATGATAAAAACTATAAAACGTTGCTGAAATAAATTAAAGAAGACATGGGTAACTGTAAGTACATCCCATATTCATGGGTTAATATTGTTAAAATGTCAATACTACCCACTGATCTACAGATTCAGTGTAATCCCTATCAAAATCCCAATGACATTTTTTTTTTTCCAGAAAGAAAAACCCATCATAAAATTCATATGGAATCTCAAGAGACCCAGAATAGCCAAAACAAACTTGAAAATGAATAGAACTGGAAGATTCACACTTCTTGATTGCAAAACTTACTACAAAGCTACAGTAATCAGAACAGTGTGGTACTACAGTAAGACAGGTGTACAGACCAATGCAGTAGAATAGAGAGCCCCAAATAAACCCTATCATATATGGTCAAATGATTTTGACAAGGGTGCCCTGATCACTCCATGGGAAAAGGACAATCTTTTCAACAAATGGTGATGGGAAAACTGGATATCCGCATGCAAAAAAGTAAAGTTGTAACTGTACCTAGCACTATCTACAAAAATTAACCCAAACTGGATCAAAGACTTAGATGAAGACCTAAAACAATATAATTCTTAGAAGAAAACAGGACAAAATTTTCATAATTTTGGATTTGGCAATGATTTCTTGAATATGACACCAAAGGCCCAGGTAACAAAAGGAAAAAGTGGCAAATTGGGTTTCATAAAAGTTTTTAAATTCCATGCACTGAAAGCCACTATCAAGAGTGAAAAGGCAACCCACAGAATGGGTGAAAATGTTAGCAAATTATATATCTGATAAGGGATTAATATCTAGAATTTACAGAGAACTCCGAAGACTCAACAACAACAAAAAAAACAAGCAACCAGATTCAAAAATGGGCAAAGGACTTGAATTGACATTTCTCCCAAGATACACAAATGGCCAATAAGCATATAAAAACATGCTTAACATCACTAATCATCAAGTAAATGCAAACCAGAACTACAGTGAGATAACACAGCAAACCTGATCGGATGGGTGTTACCAAAAAATACCACAAGGATGTGAAGAAATTGGAACCCTGGGGCACTGCTGGTGAAACTGTGAAGTGGTACACTTCATCAGTGTGGTGGTTCCTCAAAGAATTAAAAATGTAATTACCATATGGTCTAGCAATTCCACTTCTGAGCATATACCCAAGAGAACTGAAAGCAGATACTTGAAGAGATATGTGTACACCCATGTTCATAGCAGCATTATTCATAATAGCCAGAAATTGGAAGCTACCCAAAGTGTCCACTGAAAGATGACTGGATAAGCCAAAGGTGGTCTATTATACATGCAATGGAATATTATCCATCTTTAGGAAGGAAGGAAATCTGACACCTGCTACAACGTGGATAAACCTTGAGGACATTCTGCTAAGTGAAATAAGCTAGTCAGAAAAAGACAAATATGGTATGATTCCACTTTATGAGGCACTTAGTGTACTCAAAATCATAGAGACAGAAGTAGAATGGTGGTTGCCAGGGGCTGGGAGGTAGGGAGAATGGGGTGTTGGTGTTTCTTGAGCATAGGGTTTCAGTTTTACAAGGTGAGAAAGAGTTCTGTGGGGAGATGGTGGTGATGGTTGCAAAACAGTATGAATATATTTAATGGCACTTAACTGTGCACTTAAAAATGGTAAAATGGTAAATTTTATGTTTATGTGTATTTTACCACAATGAAAATATTGTAAAATATTTTTTAAATTACATTTACAAAGTCTATCCCCATCCTATAATCAAAATAATTGAGGGTGAGGGGAGAAAGAAGGATTTCCTGTATTAAAAGCAAAAGAAAGGTGGCTCAGTCCGTTAAGTGTCTGCCTTCAGCTTGGGTTATGATCCTGGAGTCCTGGGATAGAGTCCCGCATCGGGCTCCCTGCTCAGTGGGAAGTCTGCTTCTCCCTCTCCTTCTGCCCCTCCCTGCTGCTCATGCTCTCTTGCACGAAAACCTTTAAAAAATAGCAAAAGAAGATACAAAGTGATAATATTCTGAACACTGTGTTTATGGCTCAAGAATAGATTAACCTTTGAAATATAAACTGACTCTAGAAAATAAATGGCCAGAAAATACAAATAGAAAATTAAAGAAGCTATGCCCAGAATTTTTAAGGAAAAAACAAAACACCACATCCAAGCTAATAATGAAATAATAGAAATAACAAGCCACCTTTAAAAACCTCTAGCAACTAGAATTAGCAGTTTCTTTGTTTTAATTTGAGAGTACCTAAGGAATATATGCTTAAATGCACAGAAACAAATCTTTAAATAAAACGGAATTTTTTTCTGGAAATATGCTACCAACTGTATGTTTTCTTCACTGAGCCCACTTCCTCCTGTTCTGCCAGTGGGGAGGGGGATGGTGGTGGTGTATCTTCTTTTTCTTTTAGAAGGATTGAGGCCCCACCCATAGAGCCAGGGAGTGTTCAATGGGACCAGGAGAAAGCCATTACTATGCCAGGGTCATGGTTAGTAGGAAGGGCAGTGGCTTTCAGAGCTCACTTCTCAGAGGTTCCCATTTTGGAAAATGGGAACTCAGTTCTGTAATGACCAGTTCTGCCATTATCCTGCCACTTTTGGCTTTGGTCATACTGCGTCACACATGAGACTGGTAGAGTGACAGTTTCTGAGGCCACCCTGAACTTCTCTCTCTCCCTTTCATCCAGTTCCATAGATGTTTTTTGTCCTAAAAGTCATAAACATCTTCCTTTTGCTTTTCCACACCTTCTCCCCAAAATCCTTCTATCAGTTAGACACAACAGTCTTGGCTAGTCTTGTGCATCCAGGCAATTGTTTGCTTATTCAATCATTTATTTAGTGTGTTTTTATCTAAAAGTGTCCCTCTGTGCTGTTTTGCCAAGTTTCCAAGAGCAGCCATGACCCCAATCCAGTTAGCATGCCTATCTTCCTTCCTTCCTTCCTTCCTTCCTTCCTTTCCTTCTATCCCTCCCTTTTTCCCCTTTCCCATTTTTCTTTGTTTTATTTGTATTTGAGTCCATCTTTTTAAAAAATAGCTTTACTGAGGATAATCAACATATACTAAATAATATATATTTTAAATGCACAATTTGGTAAGTGTTAACATATGTATATACTCATGCAACCATGACTACATTCAATATAGTGAACATATGAGTCACCTCCCCAAAGTCTCTTTGTGTCCCTGATAATCTCTCCATACCTCCCCTCCCTGCCTTTTCTCCATCCCCAGGCAGTCCCTGACCTGCTTTCTATCACTATAAATTAGTTAGCATTTTCTAAAATTGTATATAAATGGAATCGTATATTGTTTAGCTTCTTATGTCTGGCTTCTTTCACTGAGCATAATTATTTTGAGATTCATCCCTGTTGTTACATTATCAATGGTTCTTTTTGTCTATTGCTGTGTAGGACTCTATTGAATGGCTATGCCTCAATTTGCTTATCTATTCACCTGTCCGTGGACATTTGGGTGGTTTCCAGTCTTTGGCTATCACAAATACAGCTGCAACGAATATTCACATACATACATATATGCTTTCATTTCTCTTGGGAAAACAGCTGGGAGCAGAATGGATGGGTGCTATGATAGGTGTATATTTCATATTCTAAGAAACCGTCAAACTATTTTCCAAAGTGGTCATACCATCTTATAACCCCCACCTGCAGTTCTGAGTTCAACCCCTCTACATCCTCACCCACACTTGTCATTATCATTTTATTGCTGCTATTCTAATAGGTGTGTGGTGGTATCTCATTGTGGTGTTAATCTGCATTTATACTGTTCATATATCCTTGATGGTGAAATGTCTGTTCTAATCTTTTGCCATTTTCAAAAAAGTTGTTTTCTTACTATTGAGTTTTGAGAGTTCTTTACACATTTTGCATATAAGTCCTTGTAGAATGTATCATAGGCAAGTATTTTTTTCCCAAGTCTGTAGCTGACATTTTCATTATCTTAACAGTGTCTTTGGCTGAGCAAAAATTACTAATTTTAATGAAATCTGACTTATCAGGTTTCTGTTTTTCTTTTTCGGATCAGGCTTTTGAGGTCCTAAGAAATCGTTGCCTAACCCAAAATCACAGCGATTTTCTCCTATAATTTCTTCTAGGAGTTTTATAGCTTTTGGTTTCACATTTAGGGGTAATCCATTTTGAGTTGATTTTTTTATACAGCATAAGATACATATCCAAATTTTGTTCATGTGTGTGCATATCTAATTATTCCAGTACCGTTTATTAAAAAGACTAAACTTGCTCCATAGCATTGTCTTTTCACCTTTGTCAAGATCACCTATTTTGTCCCAGTCCCATCAGGCACAACATCACCACCTACTTCCCCCATGCTGGTAATGACCACGGCAAAGGCAGAGAGAGGGCTGACGGCCAGCCACATGAAGGACACTTCCCAGTTTAGCAGGAACTGCTTTCGGAAGTCCCATGAAAAACTTCCTTGACATTATTAGGTTGGGTTGCCCAGATCAATAAACCACAGGCCAGGCAAGGACCATCATCTGGTCCCGCTCTTCCTGCATTTGCAGGGGGCTGTTCAGCACTGGAAGGGAAGGAGACAAGGAGAGGCCAGCTCAGCTGATCACATTGTCATTCTGAATCCTTTCCTCTTAGATTGGATGATCTCTTTTTCAAACACACGTGGGTGAGGTATCTCTTTCCATTTTCAGCAACCTCAGTGGGAGTGAGCCCCACAATGGCAGGAGGGGCAGAGTGCTTCTCCCAGGACCTAACCATTACCATTACTGGGGAGCGCTGTATACCAGTGAGTTCATTAGACTTTTTTGAGACCTGGAAAAAATATTCCTTAAATACTGATGTATGGCCAATCTCTGGCCTTGGGTTCTAAAGCTGTTGTATGCATCCTTGCTCTCTCTTCATATACTAGGCATATACTAGTCTTTCTCTGAGTGAGAATCTGAAGTCAAGAGAGCAAATGGGACTACTTTACCATTTGAATCTTGGAATAATTTTATTCTTATAACATGTTGTGTATATTTGAATATTTGTGTGAGGTAGTCCATTTTACACTCCACGCTTTGGGCTATTATACATTGTCAGAAGGAGAAAATGAGATCTTGTAATATAGCTGGAAAATGCCATCGAAAGGTAGGTGGGCAAAGCTCCTGGCTGATCCAATAATGTCTTAGCCGGGGGGCGGGTGGGAAGCGAATGGCCATCTCCATGGGCTGGGCTGAAGCTCTGCCCACCAAACCTCACATTGTCAAAACTGGGACCCCAAACCTAGAAGGCCACTGATTAGTGAGCTGTAGGCAATAGCCAAGGACAGCAGTTACCTCTGGGGAGAAAATGAGGGGTGAGAAACAGACATGGGCTTTACCTGGATCTATATTTTATTTCTTAAAAAACAAAGAGTGCTCTAAAGTGCATATAGCAAAATGTTAACATCTGTTAATCTGGATTGCCTGTTAATTATTTTCTGTGCTTATCTGAATGTTTGAAATGATTCATAATTAGAGATTAATTTTTAAGAAAAACAAGGCTAAAGACAAAATATTATTAGTGGCTGTCTTTGAATAGCAGGCTCTTTTCCCCTCCTTTCTGCTTTTGTGTATTTTCTGAAATTTTTATATGGCATCTTTGTACTTTTATAAATAGGAAAAGATAATCCCATCTTAAAGTCAAAGAACTATTCAAGTGAGATAAATAGGGATGGACTGACAAAGAAAAATGGACCAAGGATGATGCTGATAAAAAGGCAAATGAAAACAAGCATAAAATGTGGTTAAATCTCATGAATTGGTACTTTACTTATTCTAATTAATTAGTGGACAATTTGGTTGAACCTTGCACAATTGGTCAAGAAAGACTCGCATATTACTACCAGGTAGCCCTCTATTCTTAATTCTTATATCCTGGAGCCCAACCCCGGGTGTTGCGCCGTTGGGGGACATGTTGCCTACATGGCTCTTGTTTTGCCTTCTGGGGAATCTCCATTCCAGGCCTTCAGGGCCCTGGCTGGCTGAAAACCCACCCCGTGGAAGCAATGATTCTGCATGGAGCACTGGGTGTTATGCACAAACAATGAATCATGGAACACTACATCAAAAACTAATGATGTAATGTATGGTGATTAACATAACAATAACAAATTTTTTAAAAAGGTAAGCAAAATTGTAGGAAGATTTTCAATCTACTTAAGAGAACAAACTCTTTTAATAGCTGTTAGCTCATTAAGTGTTGAAATGTAAATATTGTAGCTAATTAAATACAGCTTTATTTATTCATTTTAGCAGATCCAGCTGAACATCAATTACAGAATAAATTTTTAATGAATAAAAGAGCTTTTTAAAAAAACATCTGCTAACACAGACTGACCTCTTTTTTTTTTTTCCAATTAATGTGAATTATCATAAAGCCTCATTTCCCTGGTCTCTGTAGCCTGCAGGACTTTCTCAAACAAATATTGGGCACATTGAGCTCTCTACTTCTCCAGGCCTGCACCCACACAGCTAAATGTGGCTGGAGAAAAACACCTGCCAGGTGGCTCTGGTCTCGGTGGAAATTCACCAGCCCCTTCCTCAAGAGGATGCTGCAGCCCGGCCACCACACCACATTTCCCTGTCCATGCTCTCCTGGCCCCCTAGACAAGGGGTCCGCACTTTCTCCCCTGCCCTCACTCTCCTCCCCCCACACCTACACCTCCATTCTTCCTTTCAACAGATGACCTGAGCTTTCTACCTTACTGAAAAGCATTAAATCAGGTATAAGGGAACATTTGCAAGATCCCGAACCACCCCCTCCCATTGCTCTATACCTGAGCCAGTACACCTGTCCTCTTCTGTGCCCCTGTGAGGCCCCCCCTTCTTGTGCACCGTAGCTCAGCCCCATTCATTTCTCTAGATGTCTTCTCTCTATCCTGCATCATCAATTTTCCTCTCTACTGGATCTTCCCCATCAGCATACAAATGAGCTGTTACTTTTCTTACATTATAAGAACAAAAGCTAAAACTAAAACCTGTCTTGACCCCATTTCCCGTCCAGCCACCACTCTATTTCTTGTCATGGCAAAACTCCTCCAAAGAGCTGACGATGCGGACTGTCTCCCAAACCTCCTCCCCCTGTTCTCTCATGAACCCATTCCACCACGCCACCCCCCTATCCTCTTGTCAAGGTCACCATTGACCTTGTGGTTATTCCAATGTGGTTAAATTCAATGGTTCATTTCTCACTTGACCGATTAGTAGGGTGACAGCCTATTATAATTTATTGTAATGTGGATGTTGACAATGAAAAGAGACACCATTAATACTTGTGACAGGATAACAGGTGGGACTCCAGAACTGTATCCAGCAAATCAGGAAGCAGGTGCGATTATCTGACCTGTCAACATTTTTGACACCTTGAAATCCCTTCTTTTGTCTTCTGGCACACCACACCCCGGGATTCCCTCCTTCTTTGCCTCCTGTGTTGATTCCTCCTCATCACGGAGACCTTATAATGTTCAAGTGCACAGATGGTTGCTAGGAATTCTTCTCAACCTACCCTTAACATGCCACGTGGTCTCTTCCAGTCTCATGGCCAAGATACAGGTGATTATCAGAGATATATCTTTGGCCTGGACCTTTCCTCTAAACTCCAGACCATGTGTCCCATTGTCTCTTCCACTTCTCCACTTTCATAGCCAAAAGGCATTCCAATCTTAACATGCCCTACCTTCAACTTCTGATTGTTGCCACCAAATTTGCTTATTTCACAGTCTTGTACATCTCAGTGAACACAAGTCAGTCATACCAACTGCTCAAGCCCAAATCCTTAGCTCATCCTTGACTCTTCTTCCCACCCCATTGCTACCATGTTGGTCCAAGTCACCACGAATTCTTATTGAGACTACAGTTGACCTATGGACAACACAGGCTGGAACTTCATGGGGCCACTTCCATGAGAAATTTTTTCAATAAACACAGTACAGTACTGTAAATGTGTTTTCTCTTATGATTTTCTTAATAATATTTTCTTCCCTCTACCTTACTTTGTTGTTAAGAATACAGTATATAATACATATGACATACAAAATAGATGTTAATCACTTGTTATATTATTGATAAGGCTTCCAGTCAAAAATAGGCTATTGGCAGTTAAACTTTTGGAGGAATCAAGAGTTATACACGGATTTTTGACTGCGTGGGGTGGCCACACCCTCAACCCCCTGCACTGTTCAAGGGTCAGCTCTCGTGTTAAAGTCTCCTAACTGGTCCCTGTTTCAGCCCTTGTACTGTCTATGCACCACACAACAGTGGAGTGGCTCTCCAAACAAGAAGGGACATGCTCACTATGGCAGGTAAGGTGGTACTCCCCACCTTATGTCTTTAACTTCATCCCCTCCATCTGCCCCACACCACATGGATCTCTCTACTATTCTTGGGCTGCCCCAGACTTGGCTCCTCCTCAAGGCATTTGTGTCTTCTGTTCCCTCTCCTGGAATGCTTTTCCCTCTGATGTCTCATGGTTTGTTCTCCTCTCTTTTATGCCATTCTTCAAATGTCACCTTCTAAGAGATATTCTCAGATCTATTTAAACAACTCCCTTGTTCCTAGCATGATCTGTCATCCTGTCCTGCTTTATTTTCCACCATACTATATTTTGTCTTCTACCATATTCTAGATCAGCACTGTCCACTAGAACTTACTGTGATAATGGAAATATCGACTCTATACTGTCCCAATATGATAACCACTAGCTACATGAGGCTGTTGAATAGTCAAATTTGCTGGTGCAACTGAAGAACGGATCTTTTAATAGTATTTAATTTTACTTAATTTAAATTTAAGTTTAGATAGCTACATGGAACTTTTGGTTACTGTCTTATACTTTACCAAGAGTATCTTGGTAAAGATCTTGGTAAAGTCAAGAGTTACTTCTTCTCCCACCTCATTTTTCCAAAGGTTTGTTGACTGTAAATATGATCTTCATGACAATACAATCCATAATATACTTATCCCCACCACTAGAATATAAGCTCCATGAAGGCAGATTTCTTCTGTGCTCGGCACATAATAGATGTTCAGTAAATATTTGCTGAATGAAGGACCTTTACCTCAAGTTTATCATTTTAAGTGCCAAACTTTGCTTTTATTTTAAATATTTTTAGAAATTCTTCAAAGATCTATATATGTCATTTTCCTAATTTAGTACCAGAATACATTGTTTCCTTGCAATTTCAATGTCACTATTCTGTACATAAATTGTTATGTTGCAATAAATTATATCCTCAAAGACCATTAATGTCATCCCTTCATTATCTACACCAAATTGCTAGGTTTTTATAGACTGTCTACTAATTGACTATTTATCATTAAGTTCTTCTTACTGCTGTCTCTAATATGTGCCTTATTTTCTTTTCAACAGAGGTAACTGGATAAGGCTTAATGGCACTTCTATTTTCCCAGAGTTAAATTCATAGGATTTGTGATGACTTTTTTTTTTTTTTAAGATTTTAATGTGGGGCTCAGTCCCAGGACCCTGGGATCATGACCTGAGCCGAAGGCAGACGCTTAACAACTGAGCCACCCAGGCGCCCCGGATTTGTGATGACTCTTTTTTTTTTTTTTTTAAAGATTTTATTTATTTATTTGACAGAGAGAGACACAATGAGAGAGGGAACACAAGCAGGGGGAGTGGGAGAGGGAGAAGCAGGCTTCCCGCCGAGCAGGGAGCCCGATGTGGGGCTCGATCCCAGGACCCTGGGATCATGACCTGAGGCTCGATCCCAGGACCCTGGGATCATGACCTGAGCCGAAGGCAGACGCTTAACGACTGAGCCACCCAGGCGCCCCTGTGATGACTCTTATTGTGGATACATTCACAGTCTGTTCGAAGAGGTTGGTTGCCTTTCAATGCAATCTGCATGAAAATAAGATGATAATGAGGGGCCATTACTGCTAGTCCCCTCTTATAGATTGGAAATGAAAATCCAAGATTTGAAACCTAAGGTCATTAAGCTGGAATTAAACTTTTGGAGTCCAAAGTTCTCTCACCTAATCCGGGGCTTCTCAAAGATGTGGTTCAAAACCATTTACTAAAAATCACCTGCTCTGGGCTCTCCACTAAATCTACTGGCTCAGATTCTTGGAGGTTGGGGTTTGAGATTCCCTGTGCTAAGTCTATGGACTTTAAGCACTGATACATTTGTTCAACTGATCTGACTGCAGTGTGCTCTAAGTAGAGATGTGATCAATAAAAAATGTGTTTCGGTAACAGATTATAGGTCAAGAAACACTTCCAGATTCTTTCACTGCCTCCTGGAGAGCAGAGAGATCCATTTGTCAAGTATGAAGACCTAAGAGGATATCGTTGCCATTAAGATTAATAACAGGAATCTGAAAGGTGATTATTCCTTGAGGTAAACGAGGTCACCCGCAGCAAAGGCAAATGTGTGTGCAGGGCGCCTGCGAAGCTCACGTGCTCTGGCTTGTGGTCCAGAGCGTGCAGACCGGGTCGGCAGCCTCAGCTGATACGTGGACTGGGACAGCCTTGCGCTTTGGTGGTGTTTGTATACAGCTGCCAGTCATTGTAGCAACCAGGTCTGGAGGAACAGAGAACCACTCTACTCCCCTGGGCCATTTCTAGCAAGAAGAGATCAGGGCAAAGCTTTTGGTTTTTAATGGGATTTCTGAGACTTGGAATGGTAAAAGGTGGGTCTAAAGGAGACCAGGGTTCAGGGGGAAGTGCAAGTAGATAAAGGCTCAGAGCGGGACGCGGGAGCCAAATCAAGAAAGGCGGAGCGCACAGTCAGGAGAGTTACGTGTATTTGGGGGTGGGGTGAGGGGATTGGTAACATGAGGTCCCCAGTGGCTGGCAGCACCAGCTGTGTTAACAGATGTGCAAATGCAAGGAGCGATGCATGAGTCTGGAGTTCCACCGGGACTGGGACAAACCACCCCAAAGTGTGGGCCACATCAGACTCTGCCAATGGGTCTCCGGGATCAGTTTACAGGGAAGACTGGATTTCCAGGCAGGAACTGCAGTCAGTGAAGGCTCTGGGTGCAGAGCAGTAAGCCATTCTACAGACTGGGAAATGCAGTGGACAGACAACTGAGGGAGTAAAACTGAGCTGTGGTCTAATGAAGCCAGTTAGTTAGGGTCTGGGTCGCAGGGGACAGCCCCCAGTTACAAGCCAGTGGTGGGAGGTAGTAGCCAGAAGCCAAACACTGGGACCCTGACACCAGGAAGAGAGGTAGGAAACATGTCCCAAATCCTCTGCTCCAGCCACTGAATAAGTAGGGGTCATCAGGGACACACGGAGAATGGGTTAGTAAGGAGCCACCAGTCTCACCTGGGAAGGTGAGAAAGGGTTGGGGGAAGTGCTAGGGCAACCCAGGTAGGCTCTTACCCCACACACTGGTCAAGCTCGAATTCCAGGAACCCCAGGAATGTCTGTCCGTGGGAGAGTGCATGAGGAGACTGTAACTTTTGTTATTTCCTGCTTAGTCCACTGTGACGAGGAAAAGGTAGTGCCCACAGACCACGGTCAGTAGGAAAGTTGTGTCTGCTCATCAGTCCAGGCTAAAGGCCAGCAGTCAAAAGGAAACCTCCAGCCCCACTTCCATGGGAATCTATTTATCAGATGAGAGACTTGGGGCGTTTGGCCAAGAACACAAGGGACTTCCTATGCTTCATGGTAGGTGAATTTTCGGCAGTTAAAAAGGAAAAAGAAAAGTCTTCTTAAAAAAAGAAGACTCTCTTAAGATCTCTTAACAGAGTATAGAGCTTTTTGGAATCCCTTACAATGCATATTACAACACTTTGAAGCAGCTACAACGCTCTGTTTGGCAAGGGGGAAGGATGTGATTTAGCCAAGTGAAGAAAGTAACCAAAATGGATCCACATAAAATGCTTAGAAAAACACGGTAAGAATGCAATACATGCTAGTCATTTTTATTACCTGAAGTTCAGTTCGCAAGGGGCAGAACCACGATCTGAACCCAGACCCGTCTGACATGGAAACTCGGGCTCTGACCTCCTACACAATTACTGTCCTGATTATTAATTTTTACTTGTAATTTTGTTTGGCTTCCTGGTCAAAGATGAAGTAGCTCCCAGAGGCAGGTGGCCTGCATTTGTGTTGTAGCTGATCAGTCTCACGTCTCCCACCCAGCTTCTTTGCTTCAGGTCACTGATCTAACTAAGCAATTAGAATCCTTGTTCTTCTGATGAATTGTTGAGCACTACGTCTGAAACTAATGATGTATGATGTGTTGGCTAACTGAATTTAAATTAAAAAAAGAATCCTTCTTTTTCTTTTTTAAAATAAAACTAGTCAGACAGAAAAACTGATTGAAATAATAATTAGTGTTTCCTTCATGAGGCAGAAAGACGCTCCAAAAAATAACAATGCATTAAAGGAAACAAACAAGCATATGAACGTATCAATAGGTGCTGAAAAAACATCTGATAAAAATCAACAGCCATTCCTAACAAAAATCCTCATTAAAGAAAACTAGAAGGAAACCCCTTACATGTGTTAAAGATCACCAAAGTCCAAGAGTAAATATTATTCCAAATGTTGAAATAGTAAAGCCATTTCAAACCAAACAGGAACCAGACAGGTGTGTTTGCTTTCACTATGATTTTTTCAGCATTGCTAAGGGAATGCAGCAAAGTGGAGAAGTGTATATATGCAGGAAAAAAATATATAGTTACGTTTGTGCTGGAAATGTCACTGTTGAAAATTACAAACTACTGGAATTAACAAGAGAATTTAGTAAAAGTGACTGCATGCAAGATATTTACTAATCTTATGGTTCTCTCTCAATTCTAGAAATGAGAATCTAGAAATAGAAGAAATGGAAGAACTGTTTAACCCAATATAGTGCTCACAAACTTTAATTAAATTATTTAGGAATAAATCTGATAAGAAAGAGAATTTTTATGAAAAGAAACCAATACAATCTAATTTATGGAAGAACTGTTTAACCCAATATAGTGATCATAAACTATAATTATTTAGGAATAAATGTGACAAGAAAGTCAGAATTTTCATGAAAAGAAACCAATACAATCTAATTTATGACAAATGAGAAGACATTTTATATTCTAAAATACAAACAATGTCACAAAAATGCCAATTATCTCAACATGAATATATAATTTATTGCAATTTCCCATTGGAAACACAAGCTTTTTTTTTATTGGTTGAAATTATCTTAATGTTCATTTTAAAGAACAAATGCTCAAGAAGAGCCAAGAAAGTCTGGAATAAAGAAGCTAATTAGAGGTAGTTTGCTCAATGACAGAGAGTAACACATAAGCATGTACAGGAAAACCATTTGAAAGCATCCTCAAACATTAGCATGCATCAGAATCTCCTGGGACTACTTGTTAAAACAGTTCAAACAGATTGCTGGACCCTGCCCGCACCCCCCCTCCCCCGGCCGAGTTTCTGATCTACTAGGTCTGGGGTGGGGTTCAATAATTTGCATTTCTAACAAGTTCCCAGGTGAGGCTGATGCTGCTGGGTTACAGAATATTCCTTGACAACTATTACTGTAACAAAGCAACATAATATTGGCCAAAAAAAAAAGAGACAAACCAGTGGAATAGACAAGAAGCCAGTAACTAGCCTCATGCATATGAGTACTTAATAAATGACAAAGGATATCCATAAGGTGTGACTAAGAAAAATACGATGGGTAAAAGTTTGTATAATGTGGTCTCAAAAAAAAATAGTGTGTGTGCGCGCATTGCGTGTGTGTAAATGTATATTTTGTATATATGTACACGATGAATAAGGGTTGAAGGAAATGAAAAATGGGAGAGAAGGAATAGGAAGTTCAGTGAGAAGGAAAAGAATAAAGCAGCACTAAAAAAATTGCCAATCTATACGATATTATCACAGATAAATTTACATAAAATTACACAGGGCCATGATTAATGGTATGCTCAAATGGAGTTTGAGCTATGACTGAAAGACAATAGAAACTACATTCCAAAGTGAGATGCCAGACACTCCCATTTATCTTACGCTGCACAACTAAATGGCTACTATGTATGAAGCTCCAATCTGGGTGGGGAAGGAAATAAAGCTCTCTGGCTCGTGTAACTTACATTCTAGTGGATCTGCACTGTGAAGCCTTTATCAAAAGGAAGGTGAGAGAAGCTTGTTACTGGGCTCTCAATGTTCACCCACATCACGGGGGTTGGCACCATTTTGGGGAGAGGATATTCGGCGAGAGCCACCAGCAGGCTGTGAGCTCTCCTTCCTGCAAAACAGGGGTGGGGGACACCTGCCCCTCATCTCAAGCTTTGAGAAGGGTCCCCAGTGGGATTTCTGCAGCTCAAGCACAGAGCGGACTGTGGTCTCAGGTCTCCCTGGGGAATCTAAAAGTCTTGCTAAGTGGTAGAGGACAGCATAGGAGAAGGAAGGAACCTGATGGTCTTGGGTATTCTCCACTCCCAGAAGTTGTGGAAACAGGCAGAGGGACCACATCGCTTTTTCATCCTGAATGGGACACTTCTGAGCACGAAAGCATTATGCTGGGCAAACAGGCATACACAGGATGGTCCTGGGCAAACTGAATGTGTGGCAAACAAGATGAGTTTCTCACGGGTCGGATGGGCCAAAGAGACAGAGCTGGTATGGGGTTGTCAGGGGCCACTGTAAAATGACAGAAAACCTTTATGTTGGTTCCTACTCCTGGTTCCTGGCACTGAGCTTCTAAAACCTTGTAACTAAGAACGATAGGAGAGGTTTATTTTGGTTCCAGTATTTGGTCTTTGAACCCGTTTGCTGACATAGAGCTTATAAACCCTTGGGAACTTCCTGGGAGATAGGAGTGTCTTTTGTTCTAATGAGGTGACTCCTGGGATCTCCTGGGTGGCTTCAGAATGGGGGTTAGTCACCAGAAAGACCAAGCCATCAAAACCCCAATGAGATAGCACCTCACACCTGTTAGGATGTCTATTCTGAAAAAGACAAGAGATAACAAGTCTTGGCTAGGTTGTGGAGAAAAAGGAACACGTGTACATCGCTGGTGGGAATGTAAACTGAAATAGCCTCTAAGGAAAACAGTATGGAGGCTTCTCAAGAAAATAAAAACAGGACTACTGTATGATCCAGCAATCCCATTTCTGGGCGTATATCCAAAGGAAATGAAATCCCTATCTCGAAGAGATACCTGCTTTCTCATGGTCAGTGCTGCATTATTCACAATAGCCAAATAGAGAAACAACCTAAGTGCCCCCAAATGTGGCATATACATATAAAATGGAATATTACTCAGCTTTTTAAAAAGAAGGATGGACTCAAAATTGTTGAAAGACCTAAATGTGAGACAGGAGTCCATCAAAATCCTAAAGGAGAACACAGGCAGCAACCTCTTTGACCTCAGCCGCAGCAACTTCTTCCTAGAAACATCGCCAAAGGCAAGGGAAGCAAGGGCAAAAATCAACTATTGGGACTTAATCAGGATAAAAAGCTTTTGCACAGCAAAAGAAACAGTCCACAAAACCAAAAGACAACCGACAGAATGGGAGAAGATATTTGCAAATGACGTATCAGATAAAGGGCTAGTATCCAAAATCTATAAAGAACTTATCAAACTCAACACCCAAAGAACAACGAATCCAATCAAGAAATGGGCAGAAGACATGAGCAGACATTTTTCCAAAGAAGACATCCAAATGGCCAACAGACACATGAAAAAGTGCTCAATATCGCTCGGCATCAGGGAAATCCAAATCAAAACCTCAATGAGATATCACCTCACACCAGTCAGAATGGCTAAAATTAACAAGTCAGGAAACGACAGATGTTGGCGGGGATGCAGAGAAAGGGGAACCGTCCTACACTGTTGGTGGGAATGCAAGCTGGTGCAGCCACTCTGGAAAACAGTATGAGCTTCCTCAAAAAGTTGAAAATAGAGCTACCCTACAATCCAGCAACTGCACTACTGGGTATTTACCCCAAAGATACAAATGTAGGGATCCGAAGGGGTACATGCACCCCGATGTTTATAGCAGCAATGTCCACAATAGCCAAACTATGGAAAGAGCCAAGATGTCCATAGACAGATGAATGGATAAAGAAGATGTGATATATATACAATGGAATATTATGCAGCCATCAAAAGGAATGAAATCTTGCCATTTGCAATGACATGGATGGAACTGGAGAGTGTTATGCTGAGCAAAATAAGTCAATCAGAGAAAGACATGTATCATATGATCTCACTGATATGAGGAATTCTTAATTGCAGGAAACAAACTGAGGGTTGCTGGAGTGGTGAGGGGTGGGAGGGATGGGGTGGCTGGGTGATAGACATTGGGGAGGGTATGTGCTATGGTGAGCGCTGTGAATTGTGCAAGATTGTTGAATCACAGATCTGTACCTCTGAAACAAATAATGCAATATATGTTAAGAAAAAAAAAGAAGAAGATAGCAGGAGGGGAAGAATGAGGGGGGGAAATCGGAGGGGGAGACGAACCATGAGAGACTATGGACTCTGAAAAACAAACTGAGGGTTCTAGAGGGGAGGGGGGTGGGGAGATGGGTTAGCCTGGTGATGGGTATTAAGGAGGGCACGTACTGCATGGAGCACTGGGTGTTATACGCAAACAATGAATCATGGAATACTACATCAAAAACTAATGATGTAATGTATGGTGATTAACATAACAATTTTTTAAAAATTAAAAAATAAATAAATACAAAAAAACATAAAATGAAAAGAAGGAAAGCCTGGGGGCACCTGGGTAGCTCAGTCAGTTGAGCAGCTGACTCTTGGTTTCAGTTCAGGTCCTGGGATCGAGCCCTGTGTCAGGCTCTATGCTCAGCGGGAAGAGACTCTCTCTCTCTCTCTCTACCCTCCTCCCCCCTTCTGTGCTCCATCCCCTTCCTAAAAATAAATAAATAAATAAAAAAAAAAAAGGGAAGGAAATCCTGCCATTTGTGACAACACAGCTGAACTTGGAGGGCATTAAGCTGAGTGAATTAAGCCAGAGAAAGACCGGTAACTGTAGGATATCACTTATATATGGAATCTAAAACAACAAAAAAGTCAAATTCATAGAAACAGAGAGCCAGATGGTGGTTGCCAGGGGCTGGGGGTGAGGGGTGGGGGGTGGAGGAAATAGGGAGAATCTGGTAAGAGGGTACAACTTTCAGTTATAAGGGTAAGGTCTGAGGATCAAATATATATCAAAGTGACTATGGTTGACAACACTGTATTGTATAACTGAAATTTTCTAAAGGGTAAACCTTAAGTGTTTACACACACACACACACACACACAGGTACATATATATATGAGGCAATGGATGTGTTAATTGACACCTGGTGAGAATCCTTCACCATGTATACATATACATTTATCAAATCATCGTGTTAACGCACTTTAAATACATTATAACTTTATTTCTCAAATATATCTCAATAAAGCTGAAAAAAAGAGAAAGCAATGAAGAAAATGTTAATAACAAACAACCAAGCCATGATTAGGAGCTTGGAGCTTTCAGCCCCACATCCTCCAGGAAGGGAAGAGAGGTTGAAAATTGAGATCATGATCCATCATGCCTACATGATGAAGCCTCCCTAAAAATCCCCGAAGTATGGGGTTTGGGGAGCTTCCAGGTTGGTGAATACATCTCTGTGCTGGGAGGGTGGCATATCCCAGCTCCGTGATAACAGATACTCCTGCATTCGGGATGTTTCTGGACCTCACCTGAGGTATCTCTTCATCTGGCTGTTTATTTGTATCCTTTAAAGTATCCTTCCCAATAAATTGGCAATAGTCAATAAACTGTTTTCCTGGATCCTGTGAGCCCTGCTAGCAAATTATAGAACCCGAGGAGAAGGTCATGGGAATCCCAACTTAGAGCTGCTCAGAAATACAGGTGACAGACAACCCGAGCTTACAACTGGCATCTGAATGGGGCGGGGTGGGGGGAGGCAGTTGTGTGGGGCTGAACCCTTACCCTGTGAGATCTGATGCTATGCCCAGGCAGTCAGTAACAGAAATGCCTGGTGTGGAAAACCCACACATCTCGTATCAGAAGTGCTGTGTGAGAGGAAAAGAGAAACAGGGAGATTTTCCTAGACAGCCACCCAGAGGGGACAAGGGACCTCAGTGCAGAGAAGGTAGAGGTACCACCCAAGTCCCCAGGGCTGGGGCAGAAGGAAGCGGCCGCTAGGATGGGGATGGATTTGCCTTGCCAAGGGACCTGGAGGGGAGAGGTCATGAGCGATGGAGGGCAGTGGTTGTTCTGGAAAACATGAAAATGCCCACATGAGAAAGAGGAGGCTTTAAGCAGATGCCAAGTCTGGAGAGCTGCTAGGAATGACCCCCTCTTCTTCGCTGTACCCCAGCTCCAGTCCTTGCTGGCTTTGAAACCACAGGTATGGAGCTGGAGGAAGAGCAGAGGGAGAACCATGTGGGAGAAGGACACATCCACAGAGCTCCTTTCCTAACTGCCGACTCCCCCCCCCCCACCCCCACCCCCCAGCCCAAACCCGGGGCAGGGCGCTGGGAGAAATGGTGCCTTTAAATCCAATTTACAGTTCTGGTCAGACATGTTAACGACCGAATTGAGACTGTTATTCGACTTAAAGTAACCATAGCACAGAACATTTTTATTAAGAGTGACCAGAAAAATCCCACCATGTTTCCCCCACGATGATGGGAGAATAAAGTCCAGGGACATTGGGAGACAGAAACAGAGTTGCCTTATTTCAAGAGTGCATTTGTTCAGTTTAAGAGTTATATAAAATCGTAAAATCTTGAAATGAATTGCTGTAGAAAAAGATGAGATGCATTTTTCTCTCCCCATCAGAAGAACGTTTTCTCTGTGCTCTGAGTCGGGGACACCATATCTTGGGGGCCGTTAATGGCTGTAGAGTTTCGGCACCAAAAATGGGAGTGGTCTGGCATCCAGAAGATAACCCCGCCCACGGTGCCCTGTGAAGACTGTGGGAGAGGAGAAGGCCCTTGTAGGGGAAGGGAGAGAAATTCTTGCTAGCAGTGGAAAGGCAGAAATGGTCTCCCCTGGGTACAAGCTTCTCTTCCAGAGGCTGAGAACAGCAGGACTTGTGGGGTCTCCACAGGTTGTAAAGATGTGGCCCCTCTTGTAGCTACTCTCCCAGATGGGGTGATTATAGGATGGCTGTCGGGCTGGCCTGTCTTTTCTCAAGCTTAGAGAGTGACAGCCAAATGCAAAGGACATTGGAGTCCAAGAGATGCAGAGAGGAAGCTCCCAAACATCATCCCACAGCCACGGGGAGGAAGGTGATTATGGTGACTTTACAGAAGGGCTCCAGGTACCACTCGGGTTCTCACGCTTCAAGAGATTAGAAGGCACTCCTGAAACATGACTGAGATCGAATTTCTTGCCACTCCCGTGAGAGACGCTTAGAACCTGATTAGATTTGAAGGTGAAGGGAATTAACAGCCCCTTGGGAAGACACCATATTTGGGCTATAGCCATCTCTGCTCTGAATACAGATGGTAAATGAAAGCCACACCAAGCAGAGGTGAGAGATTTTCACATTTTCCACAATTGCTCAAGGCTGATTAATTTGATCCTTAAATTGAGCTCATCAACCAAAGGTAAGGCTGGGAAAAAAATTCACAGGGTGCTGTGCTAATTCCACATTCTATGGCACTCTGCTAGGGCTGATTTCTATTTCCTCTACCAGCTTCTATTCTGGCTCTGAAGGGATGTAATTGCTTCATCATTACTGATGAGTGCACTTCATTCTCCCTTTCTGTGGCCACATGGTTCCGGCCAGCCTCTAAATTCAGGAGTAGCTCAACGGTCAGCCCCCCTCCAGCACACGCTCCTTTCCACCCCTTTTCTTCCTTCCCTTTCCTGCCCATCTGGCTCTCTGTTAAGGACTCTTGCATTATATCTCTCTGGTCCAACCCTGATGAGTTGGAAAGACCCACTCCTGTGTTTCTCCTTTACTCACCCCTACTACTACACTTACAACACTCTGAACCCAGGTGTGTGGGTTTTCTCTCACACCAAGTGATTCTCTACAACACCAGCTGGTTGTCCTATAATCCAATTCAATTCTGACACTAACCAGAGTTAGCACACACCCCATAGCTTAAGGGCTCAACTCCACAAGACTGTCCCCCACTTCAGATGCCAAGTAGTAGATCCCTAGGTTACCCACAACTTTTATGCAACTTGGCCACAAATTGGAGGTTCCCATGAGCCCCCCATGTTGCACATAATTATTTGCTAGAACAGCTCACAGAACTCAGGGAAACACTTACTTATGTTTACCAGGTTATTATATAATAAAGATATGATAAAGTATATGGAGAACCACCAGATGAAGAGACATGCAGGGTGAAGTCTGGAAGGGTCCGGAGCATAGACGTCTCCTTGGCATGTGAATGCATTCACCAAACTGGAAGTTCTCTGAACCCTATACTTTTGGGATTTTTATAAAGGCTTCATCAATCATTAACTGATCGATGACCATGATCAATCATGAATTCAATTTCCAGCCCCACTCCCTTCCCCAGAGGATGGCACTGGGGCTGAAAGTTTCAAGCTTCTATGCATGGGTTGGCCTTTCTAGTGACCAGCCGCCATCCAGAACCCCATCAAGAGTTGCTCAATAGAACAAAAGATGTTCCTACCACCGAGAAAATTCCAAGGGATTTAGGAGCTCCGAGTCAGGAAGCCAGGTCAAAGACTAAATATTAAAACAAAAGATGCTCCAAGTTCTCTCATCACTTAGGAAAATGACATGGGTTTTAGGAGTTCTGTGCCAGGAACCAGGGGCAGATATTATATAGATATTATATAATACAGATATTATATAGATATTTTATTATTTCACATCTGAGTTCTAGACTTGTATGTAAAGCTGATTACTAAACTTCTCATTTGGGCATCTAATGACCGTCTCAAAATTAAATTCCAAACAATTCTTAAGCTCTCACATCCTCTAAAAATAACAAAAAACACTTTTAATTAAATAATCAACAATAAAACACCTCCAAGCTCTTTCCCTCCCAGTCTTCTGCATTTCAGTATTGGTAATTCTATCCCACCAGCTGCTCTAGCCATTTACTAGGAATGATTCTCCCTACTTCTCCTCCTTGCACCCCTCCAATCCAGTTCATCAGCATGTCCTGCTGTCTCTGCCTTTAAAACATCCCCGATCTGGCTCCTTCTCACCCCCTCCCCCATGATCCCAACACCACTTCTCTCTCCCTGGTCCCCAGACTTCAACTTCTCCCTCTTGGAGTCTGTCTTCCACTCACGAGCCACAATGACTCTGTAAACACACAGGTTGGGTCATGGCGCTCCTTTGTTTAGAACATTCCGTGGTTTTGATTCACATTCAGATTAAAGGTCAATATCCTTACCTATAAGAATACTAGGTCCTACATAACCTGACCCCTGATTTACTTTCCTGTTGCTGTTGTAACAAATTGCCCACATACGCAGTGCTTGAATAACACATACTTATTCTCTTACGACTTTGGAGGTTAGAAGTCTAAGATCAGGATGTCAGGAGGGCTGTGTTCCTGCTGGAGGACAAAGGGCAGAATCGGTTTTCTTGCCTTTTCCAGCTTTTCCAGGCTTCCCACATTCCTTGGCCCATGGCCCCTTCCTCCAACTTCAAAGACAAGAGCCCAGCATCTTCTTCTGACCTCTACTTCCTTCTCTCTTGTCTCTATCTATCTAACTCTCCTGCTTCCTTCCTATAAAGACCCTTGTCTTGACACTGGGCCCACCTGGAAAATCCAGGATAATCTCCCATCTAAAGGTCTTAACTTAATGACAGCTACAAAGCCCCTTTTATCATGTAAGGTAACACAGCAGCAGGTTCCTGGGATGAGGACACGGACATTTTTGATGGGCCATTATTCAGCCTAATGTCTGCTTAACTCCAACTGTGTCTCCTAATCCCCATCCCAACACTTTGGCCTCAGTCATATTGGCCATCTTGCCAATCTTGATATATTAAACTTGTTCTGGATTGCTACTAATCTCTCAGAGAGGTCTTCTTTTCCCATCCAGTTTGGAATAGGACCCCCTCCATATTTTATTCCCTCATTCGACTCATTCTTCATAGCACTCATCAATGATCTATTATATATTTATTTGATCATTTTTTCTTCCACCACACTAAGTTCTATGAGAATAGTAGTATGTGTATACACACACACATACACACACACACGTACATACACTTTGTTCACTGTTGTATCTAGAAAAGTGTGTGGCACAATGTATGTACTCAGAAGTAATTGATGCTGTAGGAATAAATGAATGAACCCCTGTTTATCCAACATTATAGAATGGCAGCAGGAATGAGAAGCTACCTTCCAATGTTTTAGAACTCAGGAGCATCTTAAGTCCCTAAATTGTAAATCTCTCTTTTTCCCTTCCTCCTATTTCTTCTTAGGGGTATGATGAACAAGAGGATATGTAAGCATTTTCTACATCTCTAAAGGTTTGACTCCCTGCTTGATTTCCCTCCGTCAGGGCACTGGACGAGGCTGAAGCATTACCCTCCCGTGCCTCAGAATGCCACAAAAACCACCAGAATGAAAAAAAAAAAAAATTGGACACAGACATAGACCCCGGGGCTGGAGAAGGTGGGCACTGGGGCCATGAAGTCCACATGCTCCCAACTTGGGCTGGATCAGTCCCTTGGTGTTGGAGTGTACGGTGGGACTTTGAAAAAAATAACATTGTCCTTGTCTTAGAAAGTGAGTTGTGTCAGAGCAGAGTCAGCTAGTTCAGGAAAGTGCTGAGCTTAGCACATAAACCATAAACAAAACAAATAAACAGGACTGAGCTGCACTGACCTGGAGCAAAGAGATTTGCCAAATGTTTTTGACTATTACAAATCCCTGGCTCTCTATCCCTATGATTCTATTTTCATCCTTTTCCTCTCTTTGGGGAGAAATTCACAGGAGCATTGCAAATGTTGCTGTACAGCCTGAAAATCAGAAAGGAGCCACAGAAGTAAAAAACTCATTTCCATAGTAACAGGCTCAGAACCATCCCGGCTGCCAGTAGAATGAGTCGATTTGATTCATTCTAGCAAACACAGCCACAATTTTAGAATGTGAATGGCACAAAGAAGTCAATCCAAGGGTCCAGAGAAATAGCTAGCTCAGACATTCAGGATGGGTTCCGAGTCCTAACAAATAACCCAACACAATTTTAACACATATCTCAAAGACAGTAGCAAGTTTTCTCTGCTTGAAGGCAGTGATTCATTATCTCACGGTGACCTACAAAGTCCTCACCCCCTGAGGCAAGCATCCCCTTTGAAAGCTTCATTATTAAATCAGCTGGGTCCACATGACAACTCAAAGTCATGGCCACCAAAGTAGAGAATGCTGGCCTCAGGTGCCCCAGAAGGGATTTGACAGAGCCGGCTTTTCGTTTCAACGTCCAGCATTTCAGCCACTCCTGTTTTCCCCTGAGCAAGTCATGTCCTTGTGTTGAAAAGGTTCATTTGCTCATTCATTCATTCATTCATTCACTCATTCATTCATCCATCCATGCAATTAATCAGCAGACCGTTATTGCCTGCATTCTTCTCATCGGTGTAGTATCAGATACTGAGGGTCCCAGAGGACTGAGAAGTAGCCCAGGGGTACTTGTTCTTGAAGAATTCACAATCTGCTGGGTCACGGGACCATGTAACAAGATCACAAAAATGTGGAAATGTGAAAATAGGATTAGGGTACAAGGCGCTGTGGGAACTTAGGGGAGAGTATCTACCTCAACCTACATCTTAGAGGATGAGAGAGATCCTGCTAAGGGGAAATTATTTTTTTTTAAAGATTTTATTTATTTGACAGAGAGAGGCACAGTGAGAGAGGGAACACAAGCAGGGGGAGTGGGAGAGGGAGAAGCAGGCTTCCCGCAGAGCAGGGAGCCCAATGCGGGGCTCAATCCCAGGACCCTGGGACCATGACCTGAGTCGAAGGCAGATGCTTAATGACTGAGCCACCCAGGCACCCCGTAGCAGTTACGTTTTTAAAAAGGAGGACGGAGTTTCAAAAAAAAGACAGGGAGTATCTGTGTCAAATATAGCCAGAGGTCAAGAAAGAGAAGGGCTGTAAGGTAATCCTTGAGTTTCCCAATTAGGATGCTAGTGATAGGATGAAGGCCGAGATGCCTTCAAAGTGGAGGAGATGGAAGCAATATGGTGATTGGTTGGAAGAGAAGGAAGTCATTGTTGAGTTTATGGGCCATGAGTTGGGAGCCTGGAGACAAGAAGTTGCAGAGGAGTGGCAGAGAGAGAGGTGAACCGATGTGGCAGAGTTCTGGGGGGGAAGGAGGAGAGGGGGGTGGGATCCAGGGCCCCCCCGGGGTGGAGTGCCTGGGGCAGAAGTGGGCACAGTGATGCCACAGAGTTTGGCAAAATAGACAAAGGGAGTCGCGGATGTTCACCTCTGATGCCTCCCTGTTGTTCTTGAAGTAGGAGGGAGGCCCCTGCTGAGAAGGAGGGAGGAAGTAATATGGTTGGGGGATTGAGAATGGCAGCAGGAGCTTGGAGTCACAATGGCCAGGGCAGGGGAGGTGTAGGCAGGGGACAAAGGCAAAGGATGTGCCACGGAGCCAGGGACCCTGGGAGACTGAACACAGGGACCCCTGCTGCCTGGGAAAGAACCGGATCACTTTAGGGTCTACACTCTGGGAAAGATACAACAGTGCCTGACTTAGAGGGAATTGGAAGTGACTTCTCCTGCCTTCCCCCTGGACAAGGGGAGGGAGTGAGAATGAGGACAGAACTTTTAGGAACAGAATCCAAGATGGGCACATTTGCTGTGAGCCAGGGCAGTCACTGTGCATTGTGGGTCTTTTCTGCCAGTGACACCTGGGTCCAGTACCTGCTCTGGGTCCCTGACCAGACTCATTTTCCTTTTTTCCTTTCCATGGGGCTTGGGCTGCTGACGCCCTCTGACCCCATGCTGTACTTCTCCTTGATTCTATCAATATTTTGTTAAAAACTTTGTATTGTGATAGCAACACGTGCTTATTGTATAAAATAGGGAAAACTATCGAGAAGAAAACTAACCACCCATAATATTTTACCCAGACTTATCTACTAATAGCACTTGGCATATTTCTTTCCAACATCTTTCTATGCACCTGCATGTTTTAACATTGTTAACACCAAATGTGCAACTTTGCTTCCAGCCCTTAATGCAAATTTCTATTCTAAATGCCTTCCTCGAGTATTTCAATAAATCTTACTGTGAACATAATTTTAATGGCTGCTTAATACTCCACTGATTGGAGATACCATCACAGAGAAATGTTCTTCTACTCTTCGGTTGCTTCTATTTTTATTTTATTAAAAACGGGGCTAAAGCAAACAACTGTGTACTTTTTTTCTGTGGCTCTGGTCTCCTAGGAGTGCAATTACTAGTCGAGGACACCATGAGTATTTTAAATACCCTTACCTAATACGTGCTGCCCAGTTGCTTTCCAGAAGGCTCATCCAACTTACCCTCCCACCCTCAATGTCTGAGACAACACCCTCCTCTGTTCGTTTACATGTTCTCAAACAAAATTCCAGTGAAACTTTTAATAAAATGACAGATGCATTCTAGTTCCATCTGGGAAAAGAAAAACTTGAGAATATGAAGAAGAAGAAAAAATTTGGTTGAGTGATGCTGGAAGGAATAATTAAGACTTGTTCACTGGGTATTAAAACATATTTATAAAGCTGCCATATTTAAATCAGCAAAATCTGCAGAGTAACAGGTTTGTCCAGAAATAAACCCCTGTATAAATAAGAATGTAAGCTATGCTATGAAGATGCTTTAAGTCAGTAAGGGGAAATCCACACATAGGACCTGGGAATCTGGTTAGGGTATCAGGTACCAGGACCCACTCTCAGTAGGTGTGGGATTTTAAATCCTGGGAGAACTTGACAGAATATACGAGACCAATTTTTCCAAGCTTGATAAATCCTGGGAGATTTTATCGACTTCATAATGTCTAGCTTGGGCAGCACTGGGAGGTAGCGCAAACCTCATTTGCAGGGGAAACACTCACAAATCCTTCAAAGATGACCTCTGGCCCAATAGTATTTCCTGAGCCTTTCCTCAAATCTGCCCTTCCCTTCCCACAAAGGGTCAAATCTGAAATGAGAAGAACAGAAGAGGCTCAGAGGGAGCCCTAAGGGCTCCTATCATGGTATTTTCTTTTTGACATTCCAAACATAGCCTCAGATTTCCCAGAAACATCTTATTTTAGCTAGATTGCATTCTTCGGGTTAAAGCAGGGTTTCTCAACCTTGACATTATTGACATTTGGGGTCAGATAATTCTTGGTAGTGGGGGGAGGAGTGTCCTGGACTTTGGAGGATGTTTGGCAGCATCCCTGGCCTCTGCTCACTAAGCGCCAAGAGCACTCCTTCCACCCCTCCTGAGCTGTGACCATCACAAATTGTCTCCAGACATTACCAAATGTCCTTTGGGTGGGGGTTGTGTGTGTGTGTGTGCGTGCAAAATATCCCTGGCTGAAAACCACTGGGTTAAAATTGTTTATGGGGGAAAATGTGGACTGCAAGAGCAGTATTCCAAAGTAATTAACTGGACCAAAAAAAAAAAAAAAAAAAGGAAATTATTAAATGGAGCGTGTTGGCTTTTTTGGAGAGACAGTGTCAGAGTCCTTCAAGTTGAGATTCACCTTGACACATCATACCCCATGATCATTTTAAATTTCCTAAAAGCCTAGGTATTTGGGAACAAAAAGGTCATTGTAATCCTCACCTCACACACCAAAAGAAGTACAGATGGATTGGAGAATTAATAGTTTTAAAACCCAGACCACATAAAGAATAAAAGGAAATGGAAGTCAGTGTTTTTCAAAGCTCTACACTTCTAAGTCTCTCCAGGTCAACCCTCTGTGGTCAAAGACCAGCCTAGATGAAATTAAATGCCAAACAACAAACCAGGAAAAGTATCTGCAACACTTACGACAGAGTATGTTGGGTCTTTATTTTATGAGATAAACCCTAGGGCCTCAATAGTTAAATGAAGAAAAGGCAAAAACCAGGGACCGAAATGAGTGAAAGCAGAAAAACTGGTGGCTAATGATCTTTTGGGAAAAAAAAAAATCTATCCACTTCACTAATAATCAAAGAAATAGACATCGAAGCAAAATACAGTGTCTATCAAGTCAGCAAAAATTAAAGAGCAATGAAAGAACCCAATGTAGACCAGTTTCTGTGCCTTTCGGGGAACACTGATTGATTGAGCCTCTCTGTGTCAGGCACCAAGTAGGGATCTCTGGACACCAGGGTCAGAAGGATGTAGTCTCTGCACAGGCCTTTAGTCTGCTTTAGTCAATTAAATTTAACAAACATGTATTATGTGTCAGAAAGGCACTTTACAAATATTGACACTTTCACTCCTCCTAATAACCTTACATAATAGCTACTATTACTATCTTCCCATTTTCCTGATGGGGAAACTGAGGCACAGAGAGGCTAAGAAGTTTGCCTGGCCACCCGGATGTGGCGGAGGTGGGCGTCCAGTGTGAGCGGTTTTGCTAGAGAGTCCCTGCTCTCGAGCACTGTGCTAAGCTGTTTCCAGAGACAGTGTGATGATCAGACTGCATTAATGCATGCATTAACCTGAAAAAGCAAACCCATGTCTTTACCCCATTTATTTTGCTTTCTGAGGGCATGTTAGGCTTCTTCATGCAATCATCTTTCATTTTAGTTCTTAGTAGTTTGGTGTAAGTCTGTATGTTTCTTATTCGGGTTATTCCTGTGGGCTTTGTATTACTGTTGTTCTTAGGAATGAAATCTTTCCCCCTATTTCTGACTGGCTTTGCTATGTAAGAAGACTTGGCTTTGTAATATTTACACTGCACTTGGCTACCTTGCTGGTTCTCATTTTAATTCTAGTGTTACTTCTAGTGATTCTCTTGACCATTTTATCTCATTTTAATTGTTCCCCTTGTTTTTATTTCTTGGAATTGACTAGAACTTTCAGAAGAACGTCAAATAATTACGATGATCCTGATTTTTTATTCATTCGACTACTGACTTGTTTTGTTTCTGGGCTTCGCGGGAGCACTTCACATGCATCAAATTTGGCATGGGGGGTTTTCCCCACGCTGCGGTGAAAATCTGATTTTCTCTCACGGGGACTGAATTCTGATATAAATATTACGCTCATGCCATGTGGCCAACAGAACCGCCTCTTAAGAGTTGTGGTCGGGGCGCCTGGGTGGCTCAGTTGTTAAGCAGCTGCCTTCGGCTCAGGTCATGATCCCAGAGTCCTGGGATCGAGTCCCACATCGGGAAGCCTGCTTCTCCCTCTCCCACTCCCCCTGCTTGTGTTCCTGCTCTCACTGTCTCGGTCAAATAAATAAATAAAATCTTAAAAAAAAAAAAAAAAGAGCTGTGGTCGAATAACACAACTATACGAAGGGGAACAAAATTACCTTAATAGGAGACCTGAAAAGAAGGATTAGGCCTTCCAGAAGCTCACCCACTGAGGCCAGGGTTGGGTCCAGACAGACTACGATTCCACAACCATCCCAGCCAAGGACAAAGCTATGTGGGAATGGTTTCCGCAACATTGTTAATGGAGATTCTAAACTTCTGGATGGATGTTACAAATTTCAATTGTTAATAAGCTTGGAACCACGCTGGCCTGAGAAGTATCTTAAAATGTTTATTTCCTGAAAATAACCATCTCCGTAAGCTATCTGAAATAGGAGAATGCTTATACAATGCCTGCTATGTCTCAGAAGTCAATCGAATTCTACAAAGGGCACCAATTATTATAAAAATAACACATACCATGTCTTTCCATTTCAATAATATATGCTTAGACTTTTTTTTAACCATCCATTCACTTGGAATCATTGCCCAGATGCGAGAAAGGACGTGACTTGATTGGTAATGTCCTATTTCCTTGCAGGACACCGAACTTCATAGATAATACGGATATTGGAAAATCTGTGACTCTATAAACTTGGCAATTGAGGGCTGATTTGTCACCAACTATCATCTCTCTTTATTAATTCTGCATGTCCCCAGAGAATTTGTTTCTCTCTTGCAAGCTCAGCACTTCCTAATGTTTAATAAAAGATTAGGTTTCCAAAAAAATAGCTGAGCTGGTTCAAATGGAATCAGCTTACCAGTCCTGATGCAACAGTTCCCAAATTCTCACTAACATACTTGTGAAAGAACCCAAAAAACAAACAAAAACCAAAAAACCCAATAAACTGAAATTAGACCAGAATCTTGAAGGAATTCACAACTGAAGGCCCATGGTGCTAGATTAACAAACATAACAGGATGCATCGTGTAGGTCCATTAAGCCTCCTCCTTTAAAGCATGAAAGGAAGGAGGCAAAAGGCTTTGGAAAACCCTCAGCACGGCCCTCAAACCCTGAGAGCCACAGACTGAACCAACAGAACAGCTGGGCAAACAACTTTGTTTTGGGCTGCAGGTGGGTAGGGGGAGCTGTTAGCTCCTCCCCTCCTTTACTTCCGCCTTAGCCTCTTCCTCTGTCCACGCAGAGCCTGCAACCCCCAGATAACACTCTGTTTCCAAGCAGAGGAAGACTGGCCAGCTTCCTGAGAAAAGAGTTTTCATTAGCAGAGCACGTGTGCATGAGAGGAGAACAGAACGTGCTGGGGCTGGGTTCCTGTCTTGTACTTTTCCCATGTTTCAGGGAACCAGTAAATAAGGCCGTGAGTAGACCCGGTCCATCTTCGTCCTACAGAACCTTAGTAGACGAAGATTTGCTAAAACAAAACAAAACAAAACATAAATAAAACCCTGGAAATTTGCAAGCAGCTCCGGAATTAAATGCATCCTTCAGACGTGGATATATCAGGATGATGTCCTGGCGCCCAAAGATCCAAGGAGTGGAACCAGGAATTTGCCACATGAGCTGTCCGTTGGTAAACACCTGCTCTGCATACATTTCTTCCTGTACAAGGGCAAAAAGCTGGGAAAGAAAAATCTTACACTGAACCTGTGGAAGATGATTCTAACACGAGGTAAAGGGAACATAACTGTGAGTATTCAGACTAAGTTTATACCCTTGAAATTTATTTCCTAAAGAATACAGAGGGATGGAATTTGAGCATTTGTTCAATATCAACAGGATGCAAGAAGACCCTGCTCTGGAAAAAGAAAGAGGGGCCAGAGAAAGATAATATCATTCCAGGGCTCAACACTGTATGTAGTATTTGAATCCAGTGTCCAGCAAACAATAGAAAATCATGTGGCACGTGGAAAGACAACACTCGGTGAGCCAGAACCAGCAGGAACAATCGAGAACAGAAACAGACCGGCAGGGACTTCAAGACTGAGGTTAGAGACACAGACTGTAAAACAATGGGGTTTACAATGCTCGTGGTGAAGTAAACCACACGTGACAATTTTGGCAATGAATTGGAAACTATAAAAAATAACACAGATGCCGAAAATTAAAAAAAAAAAGGAGTAGAACTGAAAAAACAGAATAACCCAAAATGAAGAACTCAGAGCTCAGAGCAGATTAGACCCAGCTGACGAAAGGATCGATGAACAGAAATACAGTGAGAAGACATACTCTGGAATGAAGCAGGTAGAGGCAGGAGGGTCTATGAAACATACAGTGAGAAGATCTGACAGAAGGTTAATTCCAGAGTTCCAGAAGGAGAGGAGAGAACGGGTCACAGGCAACACTTGAGCATTTAAGGGCTGAGATACGCGATCCGTGGTTTGAAGAAGTCCAGCAAAGTCCAAGGAAGACACATGAAAAGAAATCCACAACTAGACTTGTCAATAGTAAAACTGCAAAATGCAAAGACAAAGCAAACTCCCCAAAGCAACCAGAGGAAAAAATGAGATTATCCTCAAAGAAGCAACAGACAGACAGCTGACAAATTACTCTCAAAGAAATCATGTCCAGAAAGCAGTTGTCTCAGCAACATCAGAAGCAAGAAGATGATGAAATATGGCGGCCCGATGGGGATGGGGAAGGGGCTATCTGCCTAGAATCTTATTCTAGAAATAAGGGGCATAACTATCAGAAATGAGGAGACCAAATTATAATTACTGAACTCTGTCTAATCATATATATCCATAAAATTAAGAGACTCCAATTCAATCAGATCAGTAAAAATCAGCAAAACCCAATGGCTTATCTGTAGCCAATACTAAAACATAAAGGAAAAAAAAAATTCCACTCACAACACACACACACACACACACACACACACACACATATTTCCTCTCTCGCTCTTCCTCCCAGGCCACCCCTCCCCCCTCCCCCCACTTTTCATAAAATTTCAAGGAATAATGCTAATAAGAAACGTATGGGACTTTGATGGAAAACAGTGAAAAATCTCTACTGAAATTTGTAAAGGGGGAACAAATATTTAAAGAACCATTCCACGTTTCCTATATCTTAAAGGTGTCAGTTCTTAAAGTAATGTAATAAGCACCCCAATGATATTTATTTTGGAATTAGAAAGAGCACTCAAAAGTTCATGTGCAAAATAAACATGGAAGAATAATGTTGGGAGGATGGTATCTCCATATATTAAAGCGTATAATATGGTCCGGAATAACTGACACGATACGGTAATGGTGAAATAATCAACATATGTATCCATGGCATAGAATCTGTCTAGACGTAGAAAGATGCATTAGGATATTTGGTTCTCCAGAGGAAAAAATCAAGTGAAATCCTCATCATGTAAATGAAGCTAAGCCCTAGAAGGATTGCAGAATTCCAGGTTTCTTACCAAATCAAAGTATAAACCATAAAAAGGAGAAGGAGAGGTTAACTCTTTAAGCACTAGAGGGGAAAAGGCTTTTTTTAAAAATCAGAAAAGCAATACAACAAAAGAAAACATTTCTAGACTTGTCAGCTTTAAATCTTTAAAACTTTACCACGTCAAAAACAAGAGAAACAAAACTAAAATACGAAAGGAAACACAAAATATTTCCCGTGACTGTGACAAACATTTAACGTCCCGAGTACCGGAGTTTTCAAGATCAATAAGTAAAACAGGTTCTTTTTATAGATCAATAAGTAACACAGTTAAGGTCACAGAAAAGAAAATGCAAAGATCTGTGGTTATCTTTTAAAAATGGCAAACTTAAATGAGACACTTTTAACGATTTTACAGATGGGCAGAGCTTTAAAAAAAATATCTACTGTATGACGCTGCGAGGGGGACACTCTCTGCCACTGCTGGGGGGTGGGGCAGCGTCCTTGGTGCAAACTCTCTGGCATGTTTTGTGGATTGTTAACATAAACACTTTACGCTGTGGAGTCTAAGCAAAACTTTCTGCTTTCCAGGCTTTGGAAAGTGCCATTCAGATGTAGACGATGTATTTCCGGGGCCAGGAGCCAGGATGCAGTGAGGGGGAGAGCTCAGACACTGATCCAGAGACTTGGAATGTGTGGGGAGCTGTCTAAGGGATTCAGAATTCAGGGAGGAATCCAGGAGTGTCGCTGGAGTTCCCAAGCCCAGGCCAGCGAGCACAGGTGAAGGTTAGGTGAAGCTCAGCGGGCAGAAAGACTCAGTCAAGCAAGACGAATAAGCTCTAGAGATCTGCTGCCCAGCGCTGTACCCGATGTCAACAACACTGCTGTACAGTTAAAAACTTGTTAAGGGTGTAGATCTCAAGTTAAGTGTTCTTAGCACGATGAAAAAAGAAAAGAGCAGAAATCTTGGTCCAGAGCCAGGAGGACAGCACATGATGATGCCATGTTAAAGCAGAATGGAAGATTGATTCGTTGACTTGACAAATAACACAGAGCAGGAGTTACATAGATGGGGCACCGTGTAAATGCTGGGAGCACGATGGTGACGAGACAGGTGCATCTATCACCAAGGGGCCAGTGGGGCATCCTTGGAAACAAGATAAACACACACACACACGGGCAAACAGACAAAATAATGCAAGTTTTCATGAGCATGCATGACATAGGAAATAAGCAGGTGTCAAGACAGCGTTAGGGTGCAGGGTAAACCAGAAAGCAGGGAGGCGAGACTGGCCCAGCTGACGGCTGGGTCGCTCAGGTGGCAAACAGGTGACAGTGTCCCTTTCTGCAGAAAGCAATGGCTGTGTGTGGGTCGAGCCCTGCAGCTCTGCCCCACGGCTGGCCGTTGTGCATCTGGGATGGGGAGGGGTCCTGGCGTCGTGGGTCTGGGAACGGAGGTGGAGCGCCTGCCCGGTGCTGCCCCGGCTGGTTCGGCCCTGCCTTTCACAGAATGCTTTCACCCTGGGCCAGGCCCGGCATGGGTGTGGCTTGTGTGCAATGCTTTGTCTGGCCTTTTCCGCTTAGGATCATTGAACATTTCCACTTCATAAAGTATGGTCCAGGGAGGCACTGTGCAAATTGCTAAATCAACTTATTTTTAAACAGAAATGAGGTTAAAAACAAACAAACAACGAAGACTTGATGTGTCTCGTAGCAAGGGTCGACAGAACAGGGCATCTCCCTCCCTGTGAAGCCATTATCAGGCATTCCTGTGTGGCGAACCCAAATGACCCATCGGGGGGGCAATGCGAATGGCAGCGTTCTGTTTGCTCGCTTGCAAAAGTCAGTGATTCTCCATGCATAAACTAGAAAGAACACCATGCAGGGCCTCCACAGCAACAATGATGTGGTGAATAAGAGCAGGGTTGGGACTCAGGAAAAGACCCGGACTCCAATTTCAGTTCTACGGTGTGACTCTGGGGCAAACTGCCTCACTTCGAGGCCTCAGTTTCCTCGGGGTTAGTGATCATACCTACTTTGCCAGGTCTCTCGCTGAGCGCTAGCTGAATGGCTTTAGAATAACAATACTGGCTAATCTACTGTAGGCACTTACTATCGGCTGGGCGCAACGTTCAGCCCTCGATCTGTGACTTCTCAGACGCAGATCTCCCTAGCAGGTGAAAACAAGTCCATTTCCCTGCTCTTTTGAACCGGAAATGTTTCCTATACTAGATTATTGTGGGTCTTGGGTCTAGGCTTCGAAGTATTGTCCTAACCACTTTGTCTTGGTTCTTGATCCTTCAGACACATGGCTTTTCTTGGCTTCTCATGTCCCACCTGCAGTTAAGTCGGATTAAATCCTGTTTTCTCTCTCCCACCTACCGGCCCTTTTTGCCCGTCCCAACCTCCACCCAAAGCTACCCATTTTGGGCTCCAGTCTCCCACAAATTTGAGCTCCAGTGTTGCAAACCTGTACTCTTCTCCTAGACTCACATCATCTAATTTCTTTAAAAATCACATTGTTTTACTTTGGAGTTATCTCTCTTCCAATTTAGACCCAATCCACACAGCATAGAGTTTGGTCAAGAATAGCTACTTCCAGTGCCAAATGGGAGACAGAACATAAATCAAAAAGTTAACATCAAAAGGTTTCTGAGGATCCTGGAGAAAGACCAAACCTAAAGGTGACCTGGGAAGTTTGGCCCGGAATGGAAAACAAAAATCACTTTGCTGAATTTTCAAAGTTCTCAGTTTTAGGGGAAAAGCAGACATGTTTCAAGAACACTGGAAAATGCATTGAAAAATAAATACAAGGATGCATAAGTTGGCTGCATTTTATTCAAAACCCTCTCTGCTGTGCCTGACTTGCTATCTTTTTTTTTTTTTTTTAAGATTTTATTTATTTATTTGACAGAGAGAGACACAGCGAAAGAGGGAACACAAGCAGGGGGAGTGCGAGAAGGAGAAGCAGGCTTCCCGCGGAGCAGGGAGCCGATGTGGGGCTTGATCCCAGGACCCCGGGATCATGACCTGAGTCAAAGGCAGACGCTTAACGACTGAGCCACCCAAGTGCCCCTGAGGAAATTTCTTTTATAAAGTACAATTTATATTTAAAAGTTTGAGGTGCCATTTTACATTTTCCTTAGAATTAAGTGATACTTGAAATTATTTTATACTTTTCACTGAAGATATTTCTATTAGTTTATATCTTTAGACTCTGATGGTGCCTTTCATCATTAATTTTGTCAAAACTTGACTTTAGGATTTCTTTTTTTTTTTTTTTAAGATTTTATTTATTTGACAGACACAGCGAGAGAAGAAACACAGGCAAGGGGAGTGGGAGAGGGAGAAGCAGGCTTCCCGCCGAGCAGGGAGCCCGATGTGGGGCTCGATCCCAGGACCCTGGGATCATGACCTGAGCCGAAGGCAGACGCTTAACCGACTGAGCCACCCAGACGCCCCAGACCACATTTTTTTTTAAAGATTTTATTTATTTATTTGACAGAGAGAGACACAGCGAGAGAGGGAACACAAGCAGGGGGAGTGGGAGAGGGAGAAGCAGGCTTCCCGCCGAGCAGGGAGCCCGACGCGGGGCTCGATCCCAGGACCCTGGGATCACGACCTGAGCCAAAGGCAGACGCTCAACGACTGAGCCACTCAGGCGCCCCCTGACTTGCTATCTTTACCACATCCTCAAGAAATGGGGAAAGGCCAGCAGAGAAATGACCTTCTCATTCCACATTCTGAAAGGGAACGAGCCAGGCGCTCATCCCATAGTCAACCCAGCCTGCCTGAGCCGACGAGGCCAAGTCCCATGTGTCTGCCCCCAGCCCACCTCCCAGAGAATGAACTGAGTCTTCCGACTGAAGGTAAATCAGGAGGTTTTAACTAAGTATATAAAGTAAATGTAGTAACTGGGAGAGCCCCTGATGAACCAATTAGTTCTAATTCATTAATTCAATAATTCATTATTCATTGATTCAGTTAATCCAATTAATTCATTTATATCTATATGTTAAAGCTTTATCTTTCTTCTTTAGGGAATCCAGCAACTTCCAGTTGTGTATTCTTATGCTCCTCCGTGTTTCATTTCTGCATACATAATCTTCTGACTTCTCTAGGATATTTCAGTTTCAGTTTCCCATTGCCTCAAACCAGCTTTTCTGGTCAGACAGAACTTCCTTGAGATAAAATCATGTGTGTAGGAATAGGCAGATATCTCTTACACAAACCCACCATTGATTCCTCCTTTATACAAACACTCGCTGGTAAAACAAAACAAAACAAAACAACAAAACAACAAAACAAGCTGGCTGCTAAAGGAGGCATTTTGTGCCTGACGTCCTAGACACATTGGCTTTCTAGCCAAGAATCATCCTGTAAATCTGCGTCAGATTGATGGGGTGGAATTAGGCAGATGCTCATCTGAACAGGATCGGAGTAAACTGAGAGGCTACCCCCAGGTTTTTGTCATAGTTATGGTGCTTTAAGTTGCAAGCCAGATTTCTCACCAAGTTATGTGGTGGGATGTTTCACATCCCTGCGTGTCTTTTATATCAACACTCTGGAGGGCATTTTATAAGTGGGTGCACTGGTTTTGAGAGTCTAGGATATGCTGTTGTAACAACCCCTGAAGACTCTGTTGACGACCATCCCTCAGAGACCCAGGTGACAGAGGTTTCATTAGCTTCTGATGCCGCCATGTTGATATGAATCCCAAGGCTTGGACATGGTGAGGGGAGAACAGGCAGAGTCACATACCAGCTCTTAAATGTTTCCTTTCTGGAAGCAGGTCAGGTAATCCAAGCCAGGCCAACCAGACCCTCTCTCCAGGATCTCTTATCCACCGAATGCTTGAGCTGGACAACCCCGAACAACATTTATTTAGCCTGCAATATCAGTGAACTAACTGGAGATCAAAGTCTCTCTTGAGTGGAGTTATGAGAGAGCAGAAAAAAGGACCCATTCATTCTAGCAGCCGCCCCCTGCTAATTATTTCCTGAAATCTAGTCCTCCTGATAGTACACTTAGTGTCTGCCCCTTTTTGTTCAGCCTGCTTCTTTAGCATTCCTATGAATGTTGAGGGTTACTGATACTCTCCCAATATACTCTTTTTCTGCTTCATAAGACTTGTTTTTTGTTACTCGCACCCCAAATTTTCCCAAACAGAAAACAAAATGCCCCGCTGATGTGATTTGCCAGGTGTTATAAGATTTATCTCCAGGAATGCACTTGCAGGGGGAGATGGGGAAGAGCCCCTGGCTTGAAGCCACGAAAATCAGGTTCCAGGCTCAGCTCTGTCACTTGTTTTGCTGTGTGAACTTGAGCAAACCCAGAAACTCGTCTGTAAAATGAAGGTCTGGGACAAGTTTATCTTCAAAGTCCTTTCTGGCTCCAGTGGACCATGACTGTGTCATTTTGGGATTGCTGAAACAAGCACAAACCCTGCATTTTGGTCCCTGATTGAAACCAAAACCAGGCCCCACACTCTGATAAATAACCTGTCAACTCTACACATTCACTAGGAATCGCATTAGCCTAGGAAATCACGGATTGCTTATATTTTACATTTCAAATGCACAGAGATCCTGGCATCTATCTGAGGACATGCCATCCACCCCGGGGGCTTCGCCTCAACAGCCAGGGTGGAATTCAGGTCTTGGTGATCAGGCTTGTTACTCATCTGATTGCTATTTATCAAGTACTACCTCCTTTAGTTTTTTGAGATGGGTTGGGTTCCTTCATTTTTGTCAGCTTAGTACCCAAGAGGCAGAAGAACCTGACATTTCCAGAACATTGTGATATATTAATATCAATAAAAGTAATGGCCGCCAACCCCTCAGCTCTCTGTCTCTGATTAGAAGAACCCCAGGAGCTGGGCAGAGAGAAAATCCTAAGCATTTCTCAGCAGGTGGGTGCACGGATGAAAAACGGGATGACTTTGCCTGTGAATAAGATTCACCTCTGATTAAAATTCTGCTTAGGATAAGAGGGTGATGTATTGAGGTATGAATGACTCACTAAATCAGAAGGGCCTCTCTGTATACATTATTCTCCCTGCCATTAGCCAAAGTAGACTCTCTTGCATTCTTACACTAGAAAAAAATGGATTTTTCGGGGCGCCTGGGTGGCTCAGTCGGTTAAGCGTCTGCCTTCGGCTCAGGTCATGATCTCAGGGTCCTGGGATCAAGCCCGGCATCGGGCTCCCTGCTCGACAGAGAGTCTGCTTCTCCCTCTCCCTCTGCTCCCCCTGCTTGTGCCCGCTCTCCCTCTCTCTCTCTAATGAATACATAAAATCTTTAAAAAAAAGAAAGAAATTAAGAAAAAAATGGATTTTTTAGGATACCCTGCCCTGGCAAAGTGAGGATGATCAGGAGACAATGGTGATATTCTGTCTTTCACACACAGGAAGGGGCTTCATCGAATCACAAAAGACCATGGTCAAGGGAACCTCGGGGGGCCTTTAGTTCTACAAGCTGTGGTCAGAGGGCAACCTCTGGTTATTGGGATTTTTTTTCTTTTCTTCCCCTCTGCAAGCTACCTGAGTGCAACGGGTTTAATCTAAGATCTTGGCCTCTTTGCTCCAGGACTGAACAAGTAGACATTTTAAAGTAGATTTCAGTGCATGTTCTGGATGAAGTGAGAAGGGGGCGGGGGGGGGGGGGGGGGGGGGGGGGGGGAAAAAAGGCTGGGGTGGGGGCGGAGAGAAAAAAAGGCTTGAGTAGCTGAGCAGAAGAGAGATTGGTTGCTCAGAGATTCCAGAAGGTCCTGACAAGCCAGGGCCCTTTCCTGTGAAATCCGAGGCTTTGTGGAATGTGCCCAGCAAAGGCTCCTCAGAACTAGTCTTGGCCAAGGACAGCAGACGGCGTGCCCTGTCGAACAAAAGCACCTGGCAATTTGAGGCAAAGCTCGCTCTCACTCCAGGCTCTCAAGTGTTTCCAGTGCACTTTGCCTTTTTCCTACAGCTGCAACTTTCCCACTTGCAGCAGCTTGAAAGCAGAGAGACCAGCCACACCAAAATAGGTGCCTGTTGGAGACTGAAGTCGGAAATGTGGCTTGACACGGTTCCCTCTTGAACTCGAGGTAGGGAGTTATGTGAAATGAGTTACTTCTCCCCAGTTGTGGCTGTTTCTCAGCTAGGACTCACCCAGCAGATTAACTGAGTTCCTGCTGACCTTGGCAGGAGAGCGCGAACCCAAGAATTTGGCAGAACGGAAGCTCTGTCCGTGCAACCCGAGAAGCAGCACGTCCGACTTGGGGGGCGGGGGGGGCGGCGCAGTGGGTTTGGGGTGGGGATTATCCTCTGGATCCGGGAATCCGGTGTCCAACGATTCCATAGGGCCTTAACTATGGATCTGGCAGCTCTGAGTTGGGTTATTCAGTGTTGGGTTTCGGGACATCACCTTGTAAAAACAATCGGCACACGGGATTCTCACAGACTCAGCAGTTTCGGCTCAGACTGGCCCTAGGAGCTGAGCCAAGAATTCCTTGGGGCCAAGGCTTGGGGTGCTGAGCTGGGGGCGAGCCAGCACCTATAAAGTGGAGGCCGCACAAACACGAGCAGATGAACTAGGGACTACTTCCCATTACAAGCTGATGCAGAGACCAGATGTGCTCACTCCCCCAGGGCTACCTCATCCCCTGAGCTGCTGCTGACAGCCGTCCACCTGGAAAAGGGAGAGGTGAGGGGTGAGGTGGGAAGTCGGCCAGGCCCCGCCTGGAGGCTGGCTTCTAGGCAAAGCCCTAAGGCAACCCTTCGGATTCGGCGGCCTAGCTTCTGGAAGCTCCTCCAGCAGGGAATTATTCAGAAGACTGGAGGGTCCACAGCCCTCTGGGGACAATGTGTGAGCTGAGGAGTCAACGGGGCCCACTGCCCAGGGGCTAGTTGCAGAAGTCAGGGGCTGGCTTCTCTCTCTTACAAGAGGGGAGGCTGACGGTGACGGAGTCACTCCTGTCCCTTCCGTACCACACGAGTTGCAAATGGTTTCAACACACCCTGTCCGTCAAGTCCTCATCACAAGCCTGTGAGGGGGCGCGCCAAGAATGGCAGTCTCTGGTTCTGATGACAGCACGGGACAGCTGAGGAGAGGGGCCAAGGTAACAAGGTGGTAAGGGGCAAAACTGGAATTAATTTCCTACACTGTTTCTCTAAGATTAAAGTTCATAAAATGCCTCCAGCTCTTACCGAAGGCTACAGACTCGACCTACAGAGCATGGTGGCAACAGGACGTGGGTCCATGGTCGCCTCTGTGTGTTGTTTTTTTTTTTTTAAGGACTTCTTTTTTTTTTTTTAAGGACTTTTTTTTTTTTTTAAGGACTTTTTTTTTAAGGACTTTTTTTTTTAAGGACTTCTTTTTTTTTTAAAGATTTTATTTATTTATTTGACAGAGAGAGAGACAGCGAGAGAGGGAATACAAGCAGGGGGAGTGGGAGAAGGAGAACCAGACTTCCCGCCGAGCAGGGAGCCCGATGCGGGGCTTGATCCCAGGACCCTGAGATCATGACCTGAGCCGAAGGCAGGCGCTTAACCATCTGAGCCACCCAGGCGCCCCTGTGTGTTGTTTTTTGTTTTTTTTTTTGGTTTTTTGTTTTTTTTTTTTTAAGATTTTATTTATTTATTTGACAGAGAGATAGAAGAGCACAAGCAGAGGGAGTGGCAGAGGGATAGGGAGAAGCAGGCTCTGCACTGAGCAGGGAACCCGATGCGGGACTCGATCCCAGGACCCCGGGATCATGACCTGAGCCGAAGGCAGACGCTTGACCATCTGAGCCACCCAGGCGCCCCTGTGTGTTGTTTTTTTTTTTTTTTTTTTTAAAGATTTTATTTATTTATTTGACAGAGAGATAGAAGAGCACAAGCAGAGGGAGTGGCAGAGGGAGAGGGAGAAGCAGGCTCTGCACTGAGCAGGGAGCCCCTGATGCGGGACTCGATCCCAGGACCCTGAGATCATGACCTGAGCCGAAGGCAGACGCTTAACCGTCTGAGCCACCTGGGCGCCCCTGTGTGTTGTTTAAGACAAAATCATAGAGGGATTAGGGCCCCCGCAGGCAAACTTTCAAGAAAGCCTGTTTCCTCCTCTTTATAGTCTTAAATCTCCATTGTAGGCCTAAATCTCACCCTCTGATAGGTTCAAGCTCCTCAGAGCAAGAGATCGAACAAAAATGATCTTTGTTATACCTTATACAAACTTCTACCTCCTTCCTTCAAAACGAGACAAGAAATGAGCCACTTCAACAGCCCTGCCTTTTGAAGAGAGGTGAGCCAATTAGGCTCGTGACAGTTTCTATCTCCCTGTTCACTTCTTCCTCTCAAAATAATCACACAAGGCTTTGAAACCAAATGTCTAGGAATAGGGACACAGCCTGGCGGATGTCAAGCAGCTATTTAAAAAAAAGTATAGATAAGAAACACCAATCTGACCAAGAGGAGGAGCAGGGCCCTGAGGCCAAGATATTAGGAGACGATGCTTGAGATTTCCAGGGACGCAGCCATTTCCAGACCCATCCTCCCAACCCCCCTCCCCCAATAGGGGGCATCGTTGTCCCTGCACATCTGCACCAACACGTACCTAGTGGCTAAAAAGACACGACACAAGTTGCACCAATTCTGGGGACGAATTAAAGCAGTAGGGCAACAGCATCTTTCCTCCTGGCCCTGGCCCTCCCTCCCTCCCCCCCAGCCACGCCCACCCCAGCCCAGCAGATCTCAAGGTTGTGGCCATAGTGAACTTCCCTGGAAATCAATGCTAAGGAAGGGTTCTTTTCTTAACATGGGGTGGATTTCAGGAGCCCAGAGGCTTGTGCTCATTAAGGTTGCCTAGGATGGCCATTTAAGAGAGAGCATCCTGAGTTGGTACTAGGGATGCAAATGTAGCTGGTCAAGCATTCTCAGTCCCGGGAAGGAGAGATCGTGAATCACCTGTAGCCAAGCAGAGGATATGGTTGAAATACATGGATATTTTTTAAGCATCAAAGAGAGGGGTCAAAGACAGAGCAGGCAGAGGAGGAAAGAAAGGGTGGGGTGAGGGGGAACAACAGTATGGTTGCTGACAAACCACTGAGGTTCTTTTCCTGGGCCGTGGGCAGCATCCTGAAGTGGTAACATCCTGGTGTCTGAGAACAGCTGAGTTCCTTACCCAGGGAGTCGGGGACAAAAGATCCTCTTTCCCACCTTCCACCCAGCAGAGAAAGCAAAAACCAACACATTCACTCTAAAGAAGATGGACATAACAGCCTGCAGGAGAGAAGTGAGCTTGCTCAGAAAGCGCTTCCCAGAGATTTGGAGGCCTAGAGCCCAGAGCAGCCGAAGCACTGGAGTGGTCTCAGGACCCAACAGTACAGTTGGGACTGGGATGGAGAGCTGGGGAACTTGAAGTACCCCAGGATCTGAAAATCCGTATGCATCTAGGGTTGATGGCACACATTTGCAAAATAATACTCTTTGGTTCCTCATCTTCCTCCAGGTTCCTCACCTATACAATGTGGATGATAATCTCTGACTTACCTAGAAGATAGGGATAGCATAAGGATCAAACCAAACAGTGCATAGACAAATGTTTTGTAACATATAGAAATATAGGCTCTCACCACCGTCCTCACCAATGTGAAAACACTGGAGATGCCCCGTGTGCTGCCTGGGTGAATTATTTTTATGAAGACCTGAGAAAAAAGCATCTCTTGCCATCTTTGTCCAACTGAAGGCTCTCAAAGACTGTCCAACTGTAAGGCAGGTTACTAATAAATGATGCATCAAAGGACTTGTCAAAATTGAGCTGATCCAAGACTGAAATTGAGCAAATATGTAACATCTCTGAGCCTCAAATTTCTTCATCTGTAAAATGGCAATAATAACTCAGGGCTCGTGGGGTTTCCAATGATTCAAGGAGATGGTAGAGATGGTGAATGTAGACTGCTTTCTCACCAGAACAACTCAGGCATGTCAAGGCTTTTGTTCCTTTGTTTTGCATTTAAGCACAGAAACGGAAAAGCCTGGAGGAATAGATGGTTGGCCCTATGCCCGAAATTCTCAAAGAGGGTATGGGGGACAAAGTCCTCCTCACCTCTCCAGGCAGAAAATGCACGTCCCCCAAAGGGAAAGGGCCAACCTGATCCAGCTTCAATCAAGGACACTGGCTGAGACTCATCACTCATCATTCTTGGTGTCCACTCGATCGATTCTCAGTCCAGACCCCAGCCCCTTGGAATGCCATCCATCTCCTAAGGCCAAGTCCTCCCTCCTCTGTGAGACCGTCTTAGACCTCCTCAATTGGAATTTCCATGGTTTCTCTAGTTCTCTCACCTTTTTTTGTTCCACTATATAACATACTTAGAGTTTGCCATAGTTTATTTTTTGTGTGTGCAATTTGGATCCATCTTGATCAGTCTATGAGATTTTGGAGAACAAGGAATATGTATTTTCATCTTTGTATCCCTTATACTGCTCCATAATGATATCTGCTTTTTGAATAAAATATACTTCCAGCTCTTACCTCATCATCCATCTAAAGCCAATCCTATAAATAAGCAATGAGACCTGTCTTTGCCATCATCACCTAAGGCTTGGACGCTTCCACACTTAACAGACCTCTCATCTCCAAACCGGCCTCCCCAGTTCATCTTCTTGAAATGCCATTTTAAAACATCGTATTCAAATTTCCCATTCAAAATCTTCTAAAGGCTTTGCACTGCTTACATGGTAAGGTAAAAACTTGAAAGCCTTGACGGTAAGGTTCTCCACCACCTGGCTCCAATTGAGCTATTTAAACTCATTTAATCCACCATTCCCAAAACAGTGAGGCTGACTGATTCATTCATTCATTCATTTTAAAATTCATTCATTCAAGCATGGGTTGAGTGCCTACTATGTGCTAGCCATTGTGTTAGGTGGTGGGATCTACATACAAAGACATCATCCCTGATCTCAATGCTGTTGCCATCCAGTGAGTGGACAGAAAGGAAAGGGCCTATTAGAATTCTAAGTGATAAGATATTCTAGGGGGAAAAGAGGAGTCAGTGCCCAGATTGGGAATCAGGGGAGCGCTGGCAGAAAAGGGACCAAAGCAGAGTGGTTTTCCAAAAAGACCCCACGCCCTGGGTAAAGAGAGGGCATTTGAGACAGAGAGAAAAGAATATGCAGAAAAATTAATAACATCATGAGAATATGGTATAAACTCACAAGTGGCTCAGGAAGACCTAGCCAAAGCTAAGCTCAAACAAAAAGGGATGTCCAAGGTGTGTGATGGGGCAATTATTACCTAGGTCAGTATTTCTCAACTTGTGTTCTTGAACCTGGTTCTGAGAAACATCAAGCAGATCACTACAGGACAGAACAATTTTAGGCATTCCGTGGTTGAAAAAGCTTGCAGAGCAAATACACGCTTTCCCCCACCTTGGAAAGTTATCATGTTCATGAGCATATTGAAGGTTCTGCTAAACCTTGCAATGAAACAAGCTCTTTAAAGTGTCCCAAATTTATTTATCCAAGGAAAATGACACCACCATGTGTTTCCTGCAGGATGGATTTCAAGGATGAGGAGCAGTTTTGGAAACACTGGTCTATACCTCTACCCCACTCATCAAGCACACCTGTACTGACCCCTAAATTGAAGGCACTGGCTTCAGCTATGGTCACACATGGTTTTGAATCTTGTTCCCGTCACTGCCTTCCTGTTTGACCTTGGACAAGTTACTTAACACCTTTGAAGGACCGTTTCCTCATCTGCTTAATGGACATAAAATATACCTTCTCCACTGCGTGGTTTCATTGAGCACATCTGCCTGACACATAATAGGGGCTTAAAGAAATTTCCTTTCATTTACCATCGGCTGACAGTTATGAATCTAATCCATCAGCTGAAATAACTCTAAGAACCTTCTGAGGTATATAGCTTTGTTCTTTCCTCCGCATTCTGGCACAGCTTCTCTATAGAGTCTCTCGAAAGATTCTTTTTTTTTTTTTTTAAGATTTTGTTTATTTATTTGAAAGAGAGAGAGATCATGAACAGGGCGGAGGGGTAGAGGCGGAGGCAGACTCCCCACTGATCAGGGAGCCCGATGCAGGACTTGATCCCAGGACCCTGAGATCATAACCTGAGCCTAAGGCAGACACTTAACTGACTGAGCCACCCAGGAGCACTCAAAAGATTCTTATTTACTGATACTCAAACCTCAGCACAAAAGGATTCTCTGAAATACTGCAGTGAGAAAAACTGCCCTAGAAAGAAGAAAAAACAACCGAATACACACATTATTAGGAACGGACTGGTTTTCTTAAGTGACGTACCATAATGTTCAGAGAAACTCAATACCCTGTATTGACTGAAAAATAAGCTATATAAAATACAGTCCTAAAAAAAAAGAAATATTTGCCATGTGAAGATTAAGATGATGGCATATTAGAGTTGGTAGGAATTTTAATACGCAGGCTTTTAAAAGCAGATGAAGAAACGCTCTTCCATGTGTGGCCCAGGGCAGATGCTCTATCCCTGGCCTTAAAAACTCTTCTTTACTTTGGCCCCTTGGAAACTCTCACACATCCTTGAAGATTCAACCCAAGCATCGCTTCCTTTGTAAAGTCATCATTGACTCCCCAACTCGGGTTAGGAAAGACTCCCTTGGGTCCTAGAGCATCGCATGAACACTCCCACTAGGCAGCATTTACTGCATTCTTACTGTTCTGACCACGGCGCTGCAGACATAACTGATGGCCAGACAGAGGTGGTCCTGCCCTCATGGAGCTTCTGGTCTGATAGGACAGCAAACACCAAACAGGTAGACGGACAAGAAAGGGACTGCAAACTGAGCAAGTACTATGAGGCAACAGAAGACATACTAAGACATAACATAATAAAAAAAAATTAAAAAAAAAGAAGACATAATAAGAGCATCAAGGGGTTCTGTTTTAATGATTTACCTTGCTCTCTGCTCTGCTGGCTCTGAAGTGTTCAAGTGTAATATCTGGTTCACATGTGCACAACTTGGCATAGTCCTGTGATAGTACATAGAACTTAGTGTGCATTACCTACTGAATGAGTGCATGACGAATGAATTCAAGGAGTTAAAACTGAGACACAGAGGTTTGCCTAAGGTGACAACTAATTAGTTACAATTTTGAGTATTGCCTTTGTTTAAAGTGGGAGAACACTAGTAAACATATACCTCTATATATATATATACACACATATATACATATATATGTATTTTTGACAGTACATACTAACAACTTTTGCCGCTTGAATTCCAGGCCTAAGCAACAGGTAATTGTTGGGAGCCCTTTCTTGATTTCTGGCCCAAGCTCTGCGCACTGTTTTCTGTGGATAAACAAGCGAGCAGCTTCACAGTGGGCTTGATGTGCCTCCCGATGCAGAGACGACGTCTCTATGCACATCTGTTCTCGAGGGCGGAAAAAGCCCACAGCCAACCTCAGAACAATGACTTCTGTGTTCTATCGAGACTTGGTTTTTTTGCGGCTCTTTGGTTCTCCCAGGCCCTGTAAAATTGCAAACCTAATCAATAGCTTCAAACTAGAACTAGCTGGAAGGAAGAATGCATTTTATTTGGGAAATGGGGACTCCCCATGCACTTGTGATTAAAACAGGAAGGAAGCATATGCGATTCATCCAATTAACCTCAACAGTGTGTGTCATTCAAGCAAGGTCCGGACAGAAGACTCACTCCATTATTCTAAATCCTTCATTAAACCGATTCCATCTGCAGCCCACACTTGCCTGCCTTCCTTGTGATTCTGTGGGGCAGACAGTGTGATTACCTAATTTAAATAGAGAGCTAGCTCATTGCCTTTTTTTTTTTCCTGGATGCCAAGTAGATTTAGAGCAATGACCTGGCTCAGGGATAATATTCTCATATAATTTTCAATGGAAAATTAGGAAGTGCTCATAAGGATGCTCACATCCCTCCTGGAGAGAGCCCGACAGAGATGCACACATTTTTTAGAGCATCACAAAAGACAACACCACTCCTGCCCCCAAGGGTACTTGATTTTTAAAAGTCACCAATGTTACCACTGCCTTTAATGAGTCTGTAACCAGAAGCTTGCAGCCTAACACGGGGAATTCAGGTTTGTTTGTTTTTTGGTTTTTTTTCCTGTAGCAGCAGAGAGAATGCACCCCTCACCTCAGAAACTACTTTTCCAGATATAGGCTACATTTTCCTGGTGGAAGACATGACATTAAATAATTTCAAAACTTTTAATAGAATATTTAATACATACAAAACAATGTATGCATGTTCCTTGCAAAGCTATGAAGCATAGTAGAACAAACACCTGTGTACCAACCCCTATGAAGCTCTGATCCATCTCCAGAATCAGAATAAGACCAATACTGGTGAATTTTTCTGTAGGGTCTTTGTGGTCCCACCAATACAGATAAAACCATATATGAAGTTTATGTTTCTAATTCCTTGCTTTTAAATAGCTCTACCTTATTTTATTTCTCTCTATATACTGTTTCCTTTTTTCTCTGTCTGCCTTCATGACTTCTCTTTACCTTGGATTTTCAGCAATTTGCCTGCGATGTATTTACCTTCAAATAATACCATGGTACATTACATGTAACAAGCTGAAGACAGTATTCTCCCAACTGTTCTCTCATATCTTTTGTTCTATTGTTGTCATACATTTAACTTCACATGAGCTACGAACACAATACCTTAGAGCTATATTTGCCCTAAAAGGTCAGTTTTTTTAAAAAGTGATTCAATATTAAATTTATATTGCCGTGCCCTTCAACTATTCCCAGAGATCTTTGTTTCTTTATGTAAACCCAAATTTCTCTCACCATCTTATTTGTTCTGCTTCAAGACTGTCCTTGGCCACTTTTTATAGTACAGGTCTGCTGGTAATCAAACCTCAAGGCCCTTTTTGTCTGAAAAAGTCATTATTTTGCCTTTAATTTCAAAAACTATTTTCACAAGGCATAGAATTCTGGATTGACAAATTCTTTTCTGTGAGCATTTGAAAGATGTCACTTCTTGTTTTCTGATCTACATAGTTTCTGATAAGAGGTCTGTTGTGATTCTTACCTTTTTAAAAACTACTTTTTAAGTATTTATTTAATTCCAACGTAGGTAACCTACAGTGTTATATTAATTTCAGGTGTACAATACAGTGATTCAACACTTCCATACTATACCCAGTGCTCATGACAAGTGCACTCCTTCATCCCCATCACCTAGTTCACCCATCCCCCATCCACCTCCCCTCTGGTAGCCGTCTGTTTTTCTCTACAGTTAAGAGTATGTTTTTTGGTTTCTCTCTCTCTTTTTTCCCTCTTGTTTGTTTTGTTTTGTTGTTTGTTTCTTAAATTCCACATGAGTGAAATCAAATGATATTTGTCTTTCTCTGACTGGCCTATTTCGTTTAGCATTATACTTTCTAGATCCATCCATGTTGTTGCAGATGGTGAGATTTCATTCTTTTTTATGGCTGAGTAATATTCCATTGTATATATGTATACTGCATCTTCTTTATCCATTCATCTACTGATGGACACTTGGGTTGCTTCCATATCTTGACTGTTGTAAGTAATGCTGCAAAAAAAGTAGGGGTGCAGATATCTTTTTCAATTAGTGTTTTTGTATTCTAATTTAGGTAAATACCCAGTAGTGATATTACTGGATCATATGGTAATTCTATTTTTAATTTTTTGGGGAAATTCCAAACTGTTTGCCACAGTGACTGCACTAGTTTGCACCGCCCCCCCCAACATTGCATGAGGGTTCCTTTTTCTCTACATCCTTGCCAACACTTGTTGTTTCTTGTATTTTTGATTTTAGCCATTCTTACTGGTGTGAGGTGATCGCTCATTGTGGTTTTGATTTGCATTTCCCTGATGATGAGTGATGTTGAGCATCTTTTCATGTGTCTGTTGGCCATCTGTATGTCTGCCATGGAGAAATGTCTGTTCATGTCTTCTGCCCACTTTTTAATTGGATTATTTGTGGTTTTTTGGAGTTGAGTTATGTAAGTTCTTTATATATTTTGGATCCTAGCCCTTTATTGAATGTCATTTGCAAATATTTTCTTCCATTCAGTAGTGTGATTCTTATCTTTAGGTGATATATTTAGGTGTGTGTGTATGTATGGGTGTTACTCTGTGTGTATTTTTCCTGCTTGGGGTTGGCACCCTCCAATGTGTTCTGTGATAAACAATGGAACTCCTTTGAGCATTTCTGCTTTCATGTGAGCACAATGGAGGTCCATGGAGAAGGGCCTGGGAGTGCTTGCAAACCTATATTGTCACGCTAGCCCACCCTCAGAACTTAGAAATTCATTAGAAATTTTTGCTGAATTCTTCTTTCTCACTAATATGGCACCAGACCTTTCTTCCTCTGTGACCCTCTAGTGGTGATTCAGTGCTTGTGTCCATCTGTCCTTGGGGGTGCCTCTCTTTCCATACATTTCAGGCTATGTGGTTGCTCTGGGGCTTCAGCTCCCTGACGGGTTCAAGAAAAATTGTGATTTTTGTAGTTTTTCCAGATTTTTCTAGTTATTACAATAAGAGCAAAGCTCTTTCCTATTTCCCACATCCTAGACAGAGGAGGAAGTTCAACTATAATGCAAAATATTTCATTCTCTCCCTTTAATCTACCTCTTAGGTCTTAGGTAAATCCTCTGAATCTTTACTAATTTTTGTAAACTAGTAATCATTTAGAAAAGTGTGTTAAAATGTCCTCCTATAATTGGCCAATTCCTGCCCATATTTTTCAATATTTTGCTTTATATATTTTGAAGCTATGATAATACATGCATAGAATTTTTAAGAATGCTATCCTGCTGGTTAATTAAATACTTTATCATCAAATAATGTCTCTCTTTGTCCCAATAATGTTTTTTGGTTAGTCTTTGAATGTTATTTTTTTTCCAATCCTCTTGTTTTGTTATTCTATGTTCATATATTTTAGATATGTCACTTAAGTAGTATTTAACTGATCTATTTAAAAAAAAAATTTGATATGTTCTTTTCCCACAACAATTATTGAAGGCTTTAGAACTGAATAGTTGTGAGGTCATTAATCTTTCTGCCACTGAATACAATTCAGAAATTCAAACCTATAAATCCACACTGACCTGTGTTATTACTTATAACTTCTCTGCCTCTGCAACTGTTAATTAAAATAGTTCTCTGACTTTATTTTCTAACAGCTAGAGCTCTTATGTGCTACCCCCAATATATTGTCCTTTGGGTAACGTCGAGACCTTGAGTCCCTTGTTTCTAGTCTCTTGATTCTAAGTTCCCTCTGGCTTGATCACTCCCAGACGAGATGGCTATGGTATCCTCCCTCTTCTCTTTACCTCCACTCACTCCACCTGTAATGCATCCTCTACCCTGTTGCCAGAGTGACTTAAGATTCAAATATGATCAGGTCACTGCCTTGCTTACAGCGCATCAATAAAATTGAGAACACATTGATGAGTATACGGTGACCTGTGTTATCTGGACACAACCTATGTCTCTCTTCTGGCTGTTTTTCTGCTGCATTGTTGTTGTTGTTGTTGTTTTTCCCCATCAGAAAACTCCTAAAGTTCCATGAACTCATTTCATTTTTTAAAATAGCTTTACTGAGATATAATTCACACACTATACAACTCACATATTTAAAATACACAACTCAATGATTTTAGTATATTTACAAGGTTGTGCAATTATATAATTTCTTCTACAACGTTAGAATATATTCACCACCACAAGAAGACACACTCCTTTTAGCCATCACCTCTCATTCCCACCTGTACCCTCCCTGCCCTAGGCAACCACTAGTCTCCTTTCTGATTCTATGGATCTGCCTATTCTTGATGTTTCACATTAAAGGGATCGTGCAATATGTCACCTTTTTTTGGCCTGGCTTCTTTCACTTGGCATGATGTTGTCAAGGTTCATTCATATCGTAGCATGGATCGTATTTCATTTCTTTTAATTGCTCAATAATATCCATCGTATGGACATACTACATAGTACATTGTTTATCCATTCATCCACTGATGGATATTTGGGTTGCTTCCAATTTTTGGCTGTTATGAATAATGGTGCTATGGCCACCCTTATATATGTTTTTGTCTGGACATGTGTTGTTGTTGTTTTTTTTGAAGATTTTATTTATTTATTTGACAGAGAGAGACACAGCGAGAGAGGGAACACAAGCAGGGGGAGTGGGAGAGGGAGAAGCAGGCTTCCCGCCGAGCAGGGAGCCCGATGTGGGGCTCGATCCCAGGACCCTGGGATCATGACCTGAGCCGAAGGCAGACACTTAACGACTGAGCCACCCAGGCGCCCCTGGACATGTGTTTTGATTCCTACTGGATATTACCTAGGGGTGGAATTGCTGGATTATATAGTCCAACTATGTTTACCTGTTAGGGGAACTGCCAGACTGTTCTCCGAGCTGGCGGCACGATTTACATTCATGTGGCAGTGTCTGAGAGTTCCAATTTCTCCTGGTCCTTGCCAGTGCTCATTATTATCTATTTGTTTAAAATTGTTATCACAGCCATCCTAGGGAGCATGGAGCGGTCTCATTGCTGTTTTGATGTGCATTTCCCTAATGACACGATGTTGAGCATTTTTTCATGTGATCACTGGCCTTTTATAGGTCTTCTTTGGAAAACTGTCTTTTCAGTTACTTTGCCCCATTTTTTCATTGCGTTGTCTTCTTATTTTTGAGTTGAAAGAGTTCTTTACATATTCTAGATACACGTCCTTTATAAGCTGTATGGCTTATATGATTTCACTGTGAGGGCTGTCTTTTCACTTCCTTGACAATTTCATCTTCTGACATTTTTTTAAATGAAATTTTTAATTTTAATGAAGTCCAATTTATCTATCTTTTGTCACTTGTGCTTTTGGTGGCATATCTAAGAAGGCTTCACCTAACCCAAGATTATGAAGATTTCACTCCTTAATTTTCTTCTAAGGATTTTATATTTTCAGCTATTGTATTTAGGTCTATGACCCCTTTTGAAATCACTGCTGTGTTTGGTATAATGAAGGAGTCCAACTGCATTTTTGGCATGAGTATAATCCTGTTGTCTCAGCTCCATACACCTCTGTGCTTCTCACATGCTGCTTCTTGTGCCCTAAACTCCTTCCCTTCCCTTCTCCATTTTTAAAATTCTTACTTGCATTCAAGGTTAAGCATAACCTAAGCCAGAGACATCTCTGACTTCCCAGTCTAATTTAGATGTCCCTTTTTGGTGCTTCTATAACATCATGCATTCTTCTTAGATCAGGGGTCTGCACACTTTTTTTGTAAGGGCCAGACAGTAAATATTTTAAGCTTTGTGTGCAAAGAGGCAAAAATCAAGGAAATTATGTAAGTACTTCCACAGCAATGGAGAAAACAAATTACCAAAAATAAAATAAAATAATGAAATTAAAAATGTAATAATAAGGGCGCCTGGGTGGCTCAGATGGTTAAGCGTCTGCCTTCGGCTCAGGTCATGATCCTAGGGTCCTGGGATCGAGTCCCGCATCGGGCTCCCTGCTCCTTGGGAGCCTGCTTCTCTCTCTCTCTCTCTCTCTCTCTCTCATGAATAAATAAATAAAATCTTTTTAAAAAAAATGTAATAATAATACTTTTTTGGTGATACGGATCTATGGATGAGAAAAATCAAACTCTTTTTTGAGAGGTGGTAACATCTTGCTTACTTGGGTTTCAAATGTAGTATTCCCTATCATTAAATTAATGGCACATGTTCATCTGTGAAAACCATTCTTAGCTTTGGGCCATACAAAAACAGGTGGTATGCTGGATTTGGCCAATAGACCATAATTTCCTGGCTTTGTTAGAGACCAAAAATTCCAGCGCCTTTTCAGATCTGACATATCTGATGGATGGAGTGCGATCCCAGCCATAATTGTGGATGGCTAGACAGGTATCCTCCTTGAGGAGGGTGATGAGGGGAGGTTTGCAGTGGCAGGTGGTATAGACCATCTCAATCAGTAGTCTTGCCAATGCTCTTCTGTTATGTCCTCCCATATTGTAGATTATAGAGTCTGGAGAGCTAAAACTTATTTCTGAGCCTGTCTTGCAGCCAGGGGTCTACTAACCTAATGTACTTATATGACCTGTTGACTTAGAAGTGAGACAGATGTGTGGGCAGAGGAGCATGCAATCTGCTGGTGTGGATTATGAACCTGGTAGTATGATCCCAGAGCTGGGAGTTGTGGTGAGAGCTTGATTCAGCAAATGGCTTCTTCAATCACCAGCTTCCCTGTCATGCTAAAGGCAGTAGGTTCCTTGGAAGCCCTCATCTGTAGTGTGATACAGGAAGTGCTTCTTGGAAGCTGAACCTTTCTAACAATCCTGTGAGCTCTCTACATTCCCCGATAAGACTTTTACAGCTACATAAAGTAGAATCTTTTTTCTACAATCTGACCACAACAGGTACACAGGATACAAAGAGGCACGGGAAGTTATTCTTACAAGTGTCGCCCCCTGCATAGTCCCTACTTTTCCATAATTCCAGCTAATGCACTTATGATATTATAAAGAAGTGGTTGGTTTTCTTATGTATTTTCTCCATTAGATTGCAAGAATTTTGTGGACAAGCACTTTGTCTTATTCAATTCTGAATCACTGGTGCCTGACAGTCAGTAAAAGCTCAGTGAAACACCTAAAACATAAGCAACAAAATAAAAAATAAACCAGTGGGACTACATCAAACTAAAAAGTTTTTTGCACAGAACAAGAAACAACCAACAAGATGAAAAGACAACTTATGGGAAAAATATTTTCAAACCATGTATTTGATAAGGGTTAATCTCCAAAATATATAAAGAACTCATAGCTTTCAAAGAATTCAATAGTACAAGCCCCACAAATAATCCAATAAAAAAAGAATAGTCAGGAAGACAAATATCATACGATTTCACTCATATGTGGAATTTAGGAAACAAAACAGATGAACATAGGGGAAGGGAAGGAAAAATAAAATAAGATGAAATCAGAGAGGGAGGCAAATCATAAGAGACTCTTAACTGTAGGAAACAAACTGAGGGTTGCTGGAGGGGTGTTGAGAGGGATGGGGTAACTGAGTGATGGGCATTAAGGAGGGCACGTGATATGAGCACTGGGTGTTATATGCAACTGATGAATCACTGAACTACTGATAATACACTATACGTTAATTAAATTGAATATACATTTTTTAAAAAATGAACAAAGGATCTAAATAGACATTTTCCCAAAAAAGAAATACGGATGACCAACAGATACATGTAAAGGTGGTCCACATCACTAATCATTGGGGAAATGCAGAAAAACAAAAACAAAACAAAACAAAAGGTGCAGCTACAGTTGAAAATAGTATAGAGTTTCCTACTCTTTGATCCAGTAATTCCATTTCTAGAAATACATTTCCCCCCAAAATAAAACAGTATGTTAAAGAGGTACCTGCATCACCATGTTCACAACCGCATTACTTACAACAGCCAAGCTATGGAAACAACCTAAGTGTCCACCAGTGGATGAATGAATAAAGAACTTGTGGTATGTCTATGCAATGGAAAATCACTCAGCTATTAAAAAAAGAAGGCAATCCTGCCATTTGTGACAACACTGATAGATCTTGCAGATATTATGCTAAGTGAGATAAGTCAGACAGAGAAAGGCAAATATTGTATGATCTTTTTTTCAAATTTTAAAAATGATTTTATTTATTTATTCAGAGAGCATGTGAGCAGGGGAGGGGGAAGGGGAGAGGGAGAGAGAGAGCCTCAAGTGGACTCCCCACCGAGTGCAGAGCTTGACACAGGGCTCGATCTCATGACCCCGAGATCATGACCTGAGCTGGAACCAAGAGTCAGATGCTCCACCAACTGAGCCACACAGGCTCCCCGAATAGTGCATGCTCTTAAGTGAGATTTCCCACTTATATGTGGAATAAAACAAAATAAAACCAACCTTATAAAAAAAGAGATCAGATTTGTGGTTACCAGAAATAGGGGATAAGGACAGTGGGTTTTGGTGGAATGTGGTCAAAAGGTACAAAGTTCCAGTTACAAGATGAATAAGTACTAGGGATTTAATGTACAACACAATGGCTATAGTTAATATTGCTTTTGGCGTACTTGAAAGTTAAGAGAGTAAATACTAAGAATTGTCAACGCAAGGAAAAAAATTTTCTTTTTTTTGGTATCTATATAAGATGATGAATGATAAAAAAGAAAACTTATGTGGTCATCATTTCACAATATATGTAAGTGAAATCATTATGTTGTACACCTTAAACAGAGTTGCTGTAGGTCAATTACATCTCAATAAAACTGAGAAAAAATGTCTTAAATTAATGCACAAGCTGGTTGTATAGGCATTTCCAAGTTTTCGATGTTCTCTAATTAATTCCTCTATCTAATATATTAACTTATTTCCCAGTAAGAATGTCAGCTCCTTTATGTTGAGAGACGTTTTAAAGTAAAATATTCTAAACGGTGCTGGGCTCACAGCAGTACTGATAGTTACTGGCCTTGGAGGAATCAAGGAGTGTCAACACCAGGGCCCGGCAGGTAACGTGCCTAGTGAGATGGGGCGGGTGTGGAGCGCTTGGGCTGGCAGGGACAGAGGAAATGTGTGCCCGCCTAAAGATAACAGCTATGCTCAGCTTCACCAGGGTTACCAGGGGGAAACACAGGCCTGCCCATTTCAGAAAAGTTTTTATGAGTTTTTATATAGAATCAACCCCCTTTTAAAATGTTGCCAACCAATTCCAAAAATTTTAACTTGTATTTGCCAGATAAAATAGGGCTGCAGGCTGGATCTGGCTCAATGGGTCAGCAGCTTGTAACCTCTATCTCCAGTGGTTCTCATGACACCCCTCCCCCACAAAAAAACACTTGAATTATCAAAGAAAGATGATATTCAGTGAGAACTCTGCTTGCATCTAATGTCTGAGAAAGTTCTATTGACCAGAATAAATGGACACCTGGGGAGAGCTGTCAGTACTCATGGGATATGCCATGCTGAGGTCCCCAGTGTAGATGTTGCCATCTCTGGGTCTGTAGATGCAAAGGCTTGTGTGGTCCCAGACAAGGCAGTGGTGGGGAATTTTCTGGAGCACAACTGGACAGAGGGCTGCTGACATTTACATCCATCTAGCAAAAGAGTTGTTTTAGCTATTCCTAGATGGGAGAGGGCTGTAATGAAGAACAGAGAGCAGGGAGCCAACAGAAAACACTCATAAAAGTGAAAGAAAGACAAGGTAGTCATGGCCCTAGTGAGGAATGGGGAGGCCTGTCTGCGAGGAGCAAGGCTGCGTGGAGAATGAATCAGCAGCTGTCGAGGAATGAATGAAGATGTACCCCTCCCATCACAGCATAGGCCACCGCTTTCCCCTTCTCCCTCCTTTAGCTATGAGTGAAGTGAAGCTACCCATCTGCCGAGTGGTAATGGACGTTTGGGGACACTCAGCCACAAAATGCAGGCTATGAGTTACAGGTGCTTTCTCTAGTTTCTGCTCTTCACAGAACCTGTTCCTATAACCTCAGTCTGACAATGCAGGCAAGTGAGGAGTGTTGACTTTTCAGTGTAGTAGAGACTCCCAGGTGCGCTGGGTAAAGTTGTGCAGAGGACTGGGATGTTCTTAAAATAATACCCTGGAAGTTCTTCTCTGCATGACTAGAAACCATGCCAGGCCTCTAATGGCAGAGCCTGCTGAGTTAGAAAAAGGCTTCCAGAAAGCACGGGTCTAATCTAACAATAAACAGTACCCAGGGCAGCTTAGGCATGGCTGCATAAATCTGACTGCTTAAAAATAGATGTGCATGAAGCTTTGCTTCACTCCCTGGCACTGAACGCCAAGCCAGAAGGGCCAGTGATACTACTTTTGAGTCCCTGGGTCTTTGGAAAGTTCCGGTAGGAGGTCAACATGGACCCTGGCCTCCAGGGCACCAAGACTGTCTGTGTCAGATGTAGACTGTGACAAAGGCTCAGTGTGGATGGTCGCATCTTGTTTGCTAAGCTGCTCTTGTTCCCAAGGTATTCTGCCCCTGTCATCCACCTGAAGGCATTTCCCAATTTTGTTCCCCAATCCCAAAATCTACCGGGCTGCTCTTTAAATATTTGAAAGCTGCATCCATGTCTTCTTATCTGGTCTTCTTCAGGAAAAAAAAAATCCAGGTCCCATCAGCCACTACTCAAGTGAGAGAGACTATGCTTCCATCAACCTGGTTGTCCTTTTCCAGAATAACACTTATTTTATCCATGTCTGTATTTATTCAACATAGACTGATGTAGTCAGAGGAGGTTTGACATTTTAGGCAACATCTGAGTTGAGCCTTGCACAATAAGAAATAGCTAAGCAGACAAAAAATGGATAATGTTCCCAAGAGATAAAATTGGAGTGTATCATAGGGATGGGGGTTGCATTCTCTCCTCGTGCCACAAGCCAAGCAGGCTTCCTCCTTACCCTCCACTGGGAATGCTGGACCTTCATTCTATATCCACAGTTTCCAGAGAGAGAGAGATAAGTAGTTGTTCCTACCCTGCTGAGAAAGATGCAGAATAAGGACTGGAATATTTGTTGCTTGTTCAGGGCTATATCCTCAGTGCCTAGAGCAAAGAAGGTGCTCAATAAACACTTGGTAAATGAATGAAGTGAGGTCAGGGACAGAAAGAGCAGGAATCAGGGCAAGGTCTCATTTATTGGTGCTTCCAAGAGCTTCCCATTAGGGGGCATGACAGCCATCATGTGTGTGGATCTAGGGCAGGTGGACAGAGGAGAATGTGAGGGGGAGGAACACCATCAGAATGAACTGGCACACAGATCCATCAAGAATTGAGGGAGGCATGGTGGTATCCCATCAGGATGGAACAAGGCTTACAGGGGCAAGAGCCAGCCACATTTTGCAGTTAATTCACGCTTTTGGGATGAAAGAATAATTGAAGGATTAAACCTAAAGTGGAATGCTGGAAAGAAACAAAAAATACAAAAGAAAAAAAAAGATTTTCTGTAAAGTTACTTTTTTTTAAATTTTATTTTATTATGTTATGTTAGTCACAATACATCATTAGTTTTTGATGTGGTGATCCACAATTCATTGTTTTCATATAACACCCAGTGCTCCATGCAACACGTGCCCTCCTTAATACCCATCACCAGGATAACCCATCCCCCCCACCCTCCCCTCTAGAACCCTCAGTTTGTTTCTCAGAGTCCATAGTCTGTCATGGTTCATCTCTCCCTCCGATCTCCCCCCTTCATTTTTCCCTTCCTTCTCCTAATGTCCTCCATGCTGTTCCTATGTTCCACAAATAAGTGAAACCATATGATAATTGACTTTCTCTGCTTGACTTATTTCACTTAGCATAATCTCCTCCAGTCCCATCCAAATGACACTACAGATAAAGGGCTGGTATCCAAGTTCTATAAAGAACTTCTCAAATTCAACACCCAAAAAACAAATAATCAAGTCAAAAAATGGGCAGAAGACATGAACGGACACTTCTCTGAAGAAGACATACAAATGGCTAACAGACACATGAAAAAAATGGTCATCATCATTAGCCATCAGGGAAATTCAAATCAAAACCACATTGAGATACCACCTTACACAAGTTAGAATGGCAAAAATGGACAGGGAAAGAAACAACAAATGTTGGAGAGACTGTGGAGAAAGGGGAACCCTCTTACACTGTTGGTGGGAATGCAAGTTGGTACAGCCACTTTGGAAAACAGTGTGGAGGTGCCTCAAAAAATTAAATATAGAGCTACCCTATGACCCAGAAATTGCATTCCTGGGTATTTACCCCAAAGACACAGATGTAGTGAAAAGAAGGGCCATATGCACCCCAGTGTTCATAGTAGCAATGTCTGCAATAGCCAAACTGTGGAAAGAGCTGAGATGCCCTTCAACAGATGAATGGATAAAGAAGATGTGGTCCATATATACGATGGAATATTACTCAGCCATCAGAAAGGATGAATACCCAACTTTTATATCAACATGGATGGGACTGTAAAGTTATTTTTTTAAGATGTATTTATTTATATGAGAAAGACAGAGAGAAGGGATAGGGAGAGAATCTCAAGCAGATCCCCACTGAGCATGGAGCCCGACACGGGGTTTGATCCCACAACCCTGAGATTATGACCTGAGCGAAAATCAAGAGTCGGACACTTAACCGACCAAGCCACCCAGGCGCCCCAGCAAAGTTCTAATAAAAGAATAAGAGGATTGAGTAAAGGCAGGTGAAAATGTTAACCTTCTTGCTACATAAACGACAGACAAGGGCAAGTCATGTCAGGGATTACTAATATTAGGTAATATCTTTTGTGATACTAGATATTATTTATTCTGTGCTTGCCATATGCCAGATGTGGTGTGAGGTGCTAGTGATACAGTAATGACCACAGGTTTATAGATGGCAGTTACAACAGTCACGATAATTCCCCATTTCATACATAAGGAAGATGAAGCAGGAGAAGCAAAGAACTTGCCCAGGTCGCAGTGCTTAGAAGTGATGGAGCTGGGATTAGGGTTCACCTCCAGGTGTCTGGATCCCCAGTCCAGGATCTCACCCTGTGTGCTACATACCTCTAGAAAACAACACACTGAGATTGAAAGGTGGGGTTCTGATTGTTGCTAAGGTGGAAATCCAAATGGGCTGCTGGATTCCTTCCTGAACCCTATCCTGGAGATCTCCAAGGAGCAAGGATGGCATTGGCATTATACTACTATTACTACTATTACTATCACTACTACTACTTCTTCTTCTTCTTCTATTTCTGCTTCTTCTTTTTTAAGTATAATTGACACACAATGTTACTTTAGGTTCAGGTGTACAACATAGTGATCCAACAAGTTTATACACTGTGCTGTGTTCATCACAAGTATAGCTACCATCTGTCCTGATACATCGCTTATGACAATATCATGGACTCTATTCCTTATGCAGTGTCTTTTATTCCCGTGACTTATTCACTCCATAACTGGAAGCCTGTATCTCGCACTGCATCATACTTCATGAGGGCAACACTGGATTTATTTATTTATTTTTAAGATTTTATTTATTTATTTGACAGAGATAGCGAGATAGCAAGAGAGAGCACAAGCAGGGGGAGAAGCAGGCAGAGGGAGAGGGAGAAGCAGTCTCCCCGCTGAGCAAGGAGCCCGATGTGGGGCTTGATCCCAGGACTCTGTGACCATGACCTGAGCCGAAGGCAGATGCTTAACCGACTGAGCCACCCAGGTGCACCCCAGCAACACTGGATTTAAAGGATAAATTTAAATCCTTTCACCCAGCAAATCCACCTCAAAAAATATATCCCTCAGTTATGCCTGTACATAGATAATTGTCAAAACTACAAGGTTGTTTCAAAGGGTTTGTAATAGCAAAATCCTGGAAATCATTTTTATGACCATCAACAGACAAATGGTTATGGGATAGAAGGGTTATGTAGAGAAAAAATACTGACTCCATATTTCACACCATATGCTAGCATCAATTCCAAATGGATGCATATTTAGATGTAAAAAAATACATAAAAGTATTAGAAAAACATGGAGTGGCGATGGATTTCCCCTGACACAAAATCCACAAGTCATGAAAGAAAGATTTACAAATCTGATTACATAAGCATTTTTTTTAAGATTTTATTTATTTATTTGACAGAGACACAGTGAGAGAGGGAACACAAGCAGAGGGAGGGGGAGATGGAGAAGCAGGCTTCCCGCTGAGCAAGGAGCCCAATGTGGGGCTCGATCCCAGGACCCTGGGATCATGACCTGAGCCGAAGGCAGACGCTTAACGACGGAGCCACCCAGGTGCCCCTACGTAAGAATTTTTAATAGAAACTTTTGCTATGTACTTAAAAAGACAAAGCCAACTGATATACCAAAAAAACTGCAACTTAAATTACATAAAAAACACTAACTTATTGATTATATTAAAAGCTCTTATAAATTCATAAGACCAATGACCAATAGAAAGAGATATTTAATTTCTCTTTCAGCTGTTGTTTTCTAGCTTAATTCCATTGTGATCAAAGACCATACTTCATTATTTCATTTCTGAAATTTGTTGAGACTTGTTTTTAACTCCCCCACATGGTCTGTATTGGTGAATGTTCCATATGCACTTGAAAGCAATATACGACATGCAGTTTTTGGGTGAATTTTTTTATTATCAATTAAGACACGTTTGTTATTCATGATGCTCAAAACTCCCACATCCTCACTGATGAACTGCCCGCTTGTTCTAGCAGTTACTAAAAAGTATATTGAGGTTGAGAAATACAACTGTGGATCTGTTTCTCCTTTTAGTTGAGTCAGTTTTTATTTTATAAATTTTGAAACAATGCTATTAGATGCATGAAATTTAGGCTTGCTACATATTCCTGTGGAATTGACCTTTTTATCTCTAGTTATGCTTCTTGTCTTAAAGTCCACTTTGATACTGATATCACTATTCCACTTTTGTTTTGGCTCCTCTTTGCTGGGTACATATTTTTTGCCTTTATATTTACAATGTTTCTGCAGCTTTATATTTATAGTCAGTGTGTGTCTCTTGTAAGCTACAGGCTCTTGGATTTTTCAGTTTGAAAAATCTGCCTTTTATTAGAATATTTAGTCCATTGAAAGCTAATGTCATTACTGTTAGATTTGGTCTTAAATATACCGTGTTAATTGTATCCTTGAGCTATAAAGCATGATCTTGAATTAGCATACTCAGCACTTCTGAGAAAATACAAGGACCCTACAACACTATAACCCAATCTACTTCCTTTCCTTTTTATACTATTGTTACCATGCTTTTAATTATGCATATTTAAAACTCCACATATATTATTTTATCAATAGTTTAAAACACTCAATGTTCATTAGGTTTGCCCACATATGTACCACTTTTTTATCTTTTCTAATTCTCTTTATTCCTTCTTGAATCATCACATTTCCATCTGGGATCATTCTTCTCCTACCTGAAGAATTTTCCTTAGCAGTTCTTTTAGTTCAGATCTGCTGCCAACACATTTTCTGCATTTTTGTGTGTCTGTAAATGTCTTTATTTCAGTTTCATTTCTGAAGGATATTTTTTATGGGTATAGATTTTTGCAATAGTGGTTTTTTTCTTTCAGCACTTCACAGATTCCATTTATTGGCTTCTGACTTTTATCATTTCTGTGGAAAAGTTGGCCGTCAGTGCTGTCACTCCTTAGAAGAGAATGTCTTCTTCTCTGCTTTTAAGATTTGTTGTCTTTATTTTTCGTGAGTTTTACTGTAATGTACGTAAATGTGGTAGTCTTTGTATTTATCTTGATCAAGGTTCATAGAGCTTCTGAGAAAAAAGGTCTTGAATGGACATGAATTTTACCTCAAGGCATTGGCCAACTCCTAAGCTGTAAAATGCACAAGTGGCTTGATATTTTTTCATCAGTTTTGGAAAAATTTCAGTTGGTAGCTCCTCAGATACTGCTTCTTCCCAGTCCTCTCTCAATTCTCCTTTGGATACTCCAATTACACATACGTTACAGACTTTTTAATTACATCTTTCCATATTTATCATCATTTTTCTTTTGCTTTAATCTGGGTATTTTCTCTTGTTTGCCTTCCAGTTCATTTATCCCATTCTCTGCTGTGTCTCATTTGCTGTTAATTCTACTGAGTTATTAATTTCAGTGATTATGTTTCTCATTTCCAGAATTTTAATTTGGACATTTCTTTAAAACACAAACAAAAACAATGATTCCAGGCCTCTGGTAAGTTTTTGTATCTTTTTGTCTATTTCCTTGAATATATTAATCATAGTTATTTTGAAGCTGTGTCTGATAACTCAGACGTAGTTGACTTTTGGGTCTGTTTCCACTGTCTATATTTTCTACTGATTTTGGTCATATGGCCCCATCTCCTGGCATGTCTAGTTATTCTTGATTCATGGAGGATTCAATTTCATTCTTTCAGGTAGACAGAGCACAGACTGATGTCTTAAGCCAGTCAAGATGAGTTTCATGCTTTTCTCCAGTTTTTCCTTACTTCTAGGCAGGTCCCTTTAAGGGTCTATCTGGAAGCCTGGGATGTTCACTGAGTCTTCTTCTTTGCAGACCCTGAACTCTTATTTTTCTCTCCCCAGCTCTGTGAGACTGACAAAATCTCTGACTAACATTTATCCTCTTAGAACTTAAAAGATATCTTGAGCTGCCATATTTACAACTTGTAAGTTGGCAAATGCCCTGAAGTAAGATTTCATCGGGCGCCTGGGTGGCTCAGTTGGTTAAGTGACTGCCTTCGGCTCAGGTCATGATCCCGGAGTCCTGGGATCGAGTCCCGCATCGGGCTCCCTGCTCAGCGGGGAGTCTGCTTCTCCCTCTGCCCCTCCCCCCCTCATGCTCTCTCTCTCTCTCTCTCTCTCTCTCTCTCTCATTCTCTCTCTCAAATAAATAAAAAATCTTTAAAAAAAAAAAAGATTTCATGCAGTTCTTTTTCCTGGGACAGTGGCCCTTCAAGCTCAGGCTGACTTAGTGGCCCTCAGCTCCAATTTTGTATAATCATCCCTGTGGGAATTCTACAAGCTCAAAGCCATTGTTTTCCATTCTACCTTTATACTGTTATAGAAAATTCCCTAGAGATAAAATGCTATGGCAAATGTCAGTCTCACTTCAGTGTTCCACCCTCTTTTCTGAGTTTCTGGACCCTCAAGTTTTAAGTCGCCTTGGTTACTTTCCAATGTCTTCAAACATCTGATTTTTTGCTCTTTATCCCCCTTTGTACAGTTCTTCATGGTAGAAGTTTTATCCAAAGTGGATGAGTTTGTTTGTTTGTTTGTTTGTTTGCTTTGGTGCTGATTAGGTTTTAATAGGATGTTTCCTCTTCATTTGTTTTTCAAAGTATCAGTTATATCAGTATTAGAAGTGTAAACAGGTACAAAATACACAGTACACTGAAATAATTTTCTTAACTAGTCTACTGCCTGATAAAAATATGCAAAAGGGGGCTGAGTGAATGGAAGCCATGGTCTCTCCCCCCACAGGGGAAACAAGTTACTCATTTTGAATAAGAGATTCTTTTGATAAGGAATTTTATACAAAATCACTACATTATATCCAGAAGTAGATGTCTAGAGGGTTTTTTTTCCATTTTATTTATTTATTTGTCAGAGAGAGAGAGCACAAGCAGGGGGAGCAGCAGAGGAAGAGGGAGAAGCAGGCTCCCCACTGAGCAAGGAGCCCGATGGGGGACTTGATCCCAGGACCCTGGGACCATGACCTGAACCGAAGGCAGATGCTTAACTGACTGAACACCCAGGTCACCAGAGGAGATATTTTAAAAACAAAACTCCAAATTTAAATCATAGAAGCAAAAAAGTCAGCAGATATAATTATACCCATATTGGAAATGTATTCAACAAAGGACACCACAAAGCTAACCGAAGGGTGGAAGACAGAGAAGCGATACTTGCAACCTCTAAAACTGACCAACAGCTGGTATCTAAGACACAACGAGACAAGAGACCCAGAATAGAAAATGGGCAAAAGTTGTGAATAAGCAATTCACAGAAAGGTAAACCCAACCACAAGTTCAGGAAGAGATGCTCAATTTCATGAAATGAAAATGAAAACAACAATGTTATACCACTTTATAATAATCCAATTGGTAGAACTTGGAAAGTCAGATAAGTTTATGAGAATTGGGGGAAGAAAGAATCTTTTATACTGTTAGTGGGAGAGTTGGAGTCACCATACCAGAAATTAATCTGCCAGGCTGTAGGTACTTTATAGCTCAGCAATCCTGTTCCAAATGATATATTCTAAGGAAATTTATACAGGTCTATCGAGGGACAAGTATGAGGATGTTTATGTCAACAATATTTGGGGATTAGGAAATGGGAGACATTCTGTGTGTCCAACACTAAGAAAATAAGAGTTAACTGGGATGGATGTGTACGATGGAATGCTATATGGCAATCAATGATCTAGGGGTACATTTAGCAATTGTTTAAATCTTAATATAGGATAAAAAAAATAAGGCATAGATGGAGATTTATAGTAGCATGATAAGTTTCAAACACATTTTTAAAACATAAATATACAAAACAACACACTAAATTTTTAGATATATGGTAAATACAGTCCTGCAGAGTACGTACAGACCAGGTTTTCTACGTAGGTTGCCTGGGTGAGTCCTTTCCCTGCCATCAAATGTGGATCTTGGGAAAGTTATTGAATGTTGTCTGTGCCTCAGTTCCTCACATGTTAAGTGGGAACAACAAAAGAACTTATCTCATAGTATGGTTGGTAGGATTAAAAATGATAAAGTACGTAAAAGTGCTTACAACAACAGGGCCTTGGTAAATCCAGTTAGAGTTGGCAAAAATTTATTATTATTTTCAAAGGCACTGATCAAAACTCCCAGAGTAGGTATACAGTTAGAATGAAAATGGGGGAGTGAGGATGCAGATGAAAACATAATCAAATAAGTAATGACGGTGTGGGGAACCCCTCGTCCCCCAGCACACATACACATTATTTAATTAGGACCTTTTCATGAGCTGGTGGTCATGGTGTACCCTGAGCTGATTAAGAATAATTAACTCAACTTTCTGAGCTTGAGACTCCCAAACTTGAAAGAGTTAAACTCAAAATAAACAGACCAAAGCTCTAGGCATGAAGGTAGTCATTCCTGTGTAGTAAACTTTTACTGCCTTCCTCCTAGGAGGAGGCTCAGTGACCTAAACTAGTATCTTGCTTATACAACATGTCTGTGGTGTTGAACAACCCTGCTGAGTAAATTTGTGTAATAATTTGCCTATTGTGTCTGATTAAGTTATTCCTTTTTTTTTTTAAAGATTTTATTTATTTATTTTAGAGAGAGAGAGAGAGAGAGAGAGCATGGAGCATGGGGGGGGAGGGGCAGAGAGAGAGAATTTCAAGCAGACTCCACGCTGAGCACAAAGCCTGACACAGGGCCCCATCCCAAAACCCTGAGATCCCCTGAGCCGAAACCAAGAATCGGACGCTTAACTGACTGAACCACCCAGGTGCTCCTAAATTATTTTTAAAACAACTAATTTCTGTTTAGTTATTAATTAATTACGAATCAATTACTGAAAACGTCCCAGGTTTACAATCTGTTATGTTTACAAATACTTGCTACCCTCCCTCTGATCGCTGACCTGTGTTGATGAAGAAATTGGGCGCCAAGCTTGTACCTGCCTCCCAGCAGCTTTGGAAATGAGGGGAGGAAAAAAAAAAAACCCACATTAATGGCTTCTCTTCAAAGTGACCACCCTGAAATCTAGCGAAGTAAACAAGATACACAAATGACACACTTAAGTACCGAGACAAGACTGAATACAGGATGAAAACATGGGCAGACCAGAGGTGCTCCAGGAGGTCAGACCAGGTAACACAGTGAAGCTTCTGGGGGGCACCTAAAGGCCTTCTCCACTCAGTGGGGTTCTGCTGAGGACAGGCACTGGGTAAAGGCCGCTCTGGGGATTGCCCCTGGCGGAAGCCTGAGTGCCGACTCTGTAGATAGTTAGGCAGTTCGAATCCCAAGCATTTCTGGAAATAGCAGACCCTCGGGAAATGGCAGGCTCTGGGTTCATTTTCTTTTAATTAGCTGAATAACATCATGCGGGAAAAGTTCCTCCAACGGGAGGGAAATCAGGGTATCTTCACACACTTCTATTTTTGTCTGTTTCCAAAGACCTTGAGTAACAAGATCCAATTCATATGAAAATAGTGGTGATGATAAAGGTAGTCTGAATTTATGTATTCTCTTACATCCAGAGGGCTCCAAGAACTTTTTAGATGACACATAATTTTTCCACACTTGTCTTAGCGAGGTGAGCACGGCAAGGCCTTTTTTGTTTTTCCCTGACATGGAAAATAGGCTTTAGGCATAGGGCAGTACCTGACACAGACCAGAACCAGGCCTCCTGCTTTTGATTCCAGGGCAGGTGTGTGATGGCAAGGAAGGAAGTTTGTAACACGAGGGAAGTGGCCGCCATTACAAATGATAACCACTGGGTATCTACCAGGTATCAGCTCTTGCTAGGAGTTTTCTGCTTATGATCTCAGGCAATGTGACCACACGGTGAGCTAAGGCAATTTTACAGACTAGACGATGAATCAGAAAGTTCGAGCAACTTGTTTAAGCTACAGTACTTATAATAAAAATTAGAGCAGGAATTTAAGCTCCCCACTCACCACGCAGTTTCCCTGTGCCATAGGCTGTTTTGGAATTTCTGAAAATATTATTGGACTTAAAAATGAAAAAAAAAAAAATTGTACTGAAGCTGTTTTTCCCCTAAGAAAAAATCCACATAAATCGGGCTGCCTTATGATACGGTTTCCATAATGCAGTTGTGATCAGAAAAATCAACAGGAGTAAATGGCCCTTAACTATTTAAATTCACCTCTTTTCTGGTATTACTAACCTCTTGCTGTTGACATGTGACTTGATCTAAGGACTACTATTTGAACAGATTAAGCCAGCTTTTCTCCATGATTCCTGGCAGTTTCTAAAACCCACTGCTGTAGCTTATGGACCATGTGTCCTCATTATCCCCCCCCCCCCCCCACAATACCTTCTGAATCTATCCATCCTCGGGTTTGGGCTCAAGTCTTCCAGGGAAACTTCCAGGCCAGCCATAGGATTCTTGCCTTTCCCTCTAGTTAGGACTAATTTAGAACAAAGACAGAAACGGGTAGGTGTGTGGACGAATTCGAGATATCTAGTCCCAAAGCAAGACGTCTAGACTGATAAGAGGAAGGTCAAAGGAGTCATGAGCAATGAAGACAGAAACTTCACGAAATAGGCATCTCCTAGAGAGGCTGTGGGTGTGCTTTCCTTTTCCCCTTTCCAGGGAGGTAGAGAGATAAGGGTAGATCCGTAATGGTTGGTATATTCACTGGGGGGACTGACTCCCAGATTTTGTTCAGGTGATCACATGTCTTCCAGCCTGGCAAAAGATAGGCCAGTGGAGCATGACAGGAGGGGTACGCCGAATAAGCACCCCTTAGGGAGACGGTAAGCAGTATGGTGACTCAGCAGAGGGTCTGGGCCAAGGTGTGACTGTCTGCAGAGAAGGGGCTGTTCTCCTTCACAGACTTGGCTCTGGGTAGGTGGAAGGGGGGCAGTCTCTTCCCCTGGCCAGGTAGGCTCACTTGACAGGCCTTCGAAATGCTCAGTCTCACTCTCACTCCCGTGATACAAGGGAGGAAGGCCTCACAGATGCTACTCAGGGATCCATTAGGATTGGTTTTCTATGCAGTCTGGACTGAAGGGCTGGCCATAAATATAACGGACATGCAGAGGAAAGACGCTGTTCCTTGACCATCTGGAAAAAAGCTCCTTATGGATAACTGCTCACACCTGTTTCATCCCACAGTTCAGGCCTGGGCAAGTGGAAAAGGATCCTGTGTGGGACCTGCTCCAACTCCATCATTTTACAGATGGGAAAGCTGAGGCACAGGGGCTAGTCCAAGGTCACACCTGGAAGGGTAGAAGGGTTGAGAATAGGATCTAGGTTTCTGACTCCCACTACCATGCTTTTTGAGATTCCAGATTATTTCTTGCTGAATGAATCTACTTCCCACTCTCTCTCTCTGTCCCTCACCCGTCTGATACGCACATGCACCCGAGTCAGCTTTTGAAACCATGATTCTAATCAGGACACGCCTGTTCAAACTCACAATGGCTTCCCCACTCCTTAGGATGGGCTGCATGCTCCCACTAGTCTGCCCCAGCCCACCTTCCTGCCTCACTGTACTCCAGCCAGACCAGCTGTCTTGCTGCTCTGGGCATATGCCAAGTTTTCCCACCTTAGGACTTTGAACTTGCTATTCCTTCTGCAAAGAACGCCATTCCCACAATTCTTGATAAAGCCAGCTCCATCTTCTCATTCCCTTCCAAGCCATGTCACCTTCTACAGGAAGCCTGCCCTCACCAGCCATGCCCAATTAGCCCCCAGTCTCTATTCTATCACTCTGCTTTATTTTCACCAGAGCACTTATCAGAAAATGACATCTCTTTGTTTATGGTCTATCTCTCTCTCTGTTCCATTCACTGCAAATGCCTAAAACCTGCACGGCACATAGTAGGCTCTTAACTAAGGGATGACTTCCATGGCTGCCCCTAGGGCACCACACAGCTTTTTTGGATCCATACTGGAATTCGATCAAAGCACTCTGGCACCAGGTAGCCTCAGGAAAATACTTCACTTCCAGTGAAGAAGTAAATATCAGAAACAAGGCTTTCCAGCTTCCATAGGAACTCAGGGAGCAGTTTGGTTTGTTACAGCATCTCAAAATATCCTCTTTGGACTTGCAGGTGTCACATTCCATACTAAGACCACACGGATAATAACCGGAAAAGCCAGAAGCTTTGGCTCGCCCTGAGCCAAGGCACTTGACTTTACAATGCACTCAAGGACCCAAACAATTGTGGATCTTCTTCCTTCTCCAGCTTTTTCTGTGTTCCAGTTTCTCAAACCACTGCAGCCTCCCCTCCCCCAAAACTCCCCTACTGGGAGGCAGGCTCAACCCATCAATCACTTGCCCCAACTAACAGATGCAGCTGCTGATTGCAGAGGGAGAACCAGGGCAGGACCACCCCAGAACTGAGTCTGCTTTCTGGGGCATCTCGGAGGGAAACAATTGCTCGCTGAGGCATGAACAATGAACTAGCCTACCCATTCCGAGAGCTTCCTCCCTGCATCTCAATCAAGTCAATGATCTGTTGAATTGGATATGCTGACTGCAAATGCTAAATTGAAGAAATCAGAAGCAACTTGGTGGCACTTTCCCGAGCCATGAAATAAATCCTCATGCTCAGTGCCCTCGCATTCTTGGCTCCATCCCTGGTGCCTCCACATCCTCCCAGGGGCCTCCCACAGAAATCCTTTCCTCCTCTACAATGTCTGTGCTTTTCATGCCTTTCCCTCCATCTACATGAGACCCTTCAGCCCTTACCTGGATGACTGTAGGAGCATCCTTATTCTGCTCCAGGCTCTGGACTAGTCCACCTTGCCCAGCCACCTACTTTATCCTTTCTAAAACCAAGGTCCCACCATGCTTTTGTCAGCTCAGCACTGTGGGTTCTCTGCATCCTCCTCACCTTCACATGCAAAGTCCATCTGAAACTGCCCAACTTCTTCTCACCCCTCAAGTCATCTCCATAAAATCTTCTTTGATTCCTCTAGTGGTAGAAGTGCTTCCCCTTATAAATGCCCATGTGCTTCTTTGTGTTTCAATCCTCTATACTTTTTTAAAAGATTTTATTTATTTATTTATTTATTTATTTATTTATTTATTTGAGAGGAAGAGTGAGCGTGCGCACACTAGCAGGAGGGGCACAGTGAGAGGGAGAGAGAATCTGAAGCAGATTCCACACCGAATGCAGAGCCCCTTGTGGGACTCAATCCCACGACCATGAGATCACGATCGGAGCCAAAACCAAGAGTCAGATGCTTAACCGACTGCACCACCCGGGCGCCCCAGTCCTCTGCACTTTTCTGCCTTGACTTGTCAGTGCCCATGGCTTACCTCCTACACCTCGTTGTTCATCTCTGTGTTCGCCTTGTGCCCTGCGCTGTTTAAATACATGCTATCAACACGCAGTCATGTTAAGAGAATAGGTTTACCATTTTAAAGAGATTAAATGATCGCTCCAGTTAATAAACTGGCTGTATCCCTGGCAGGAGGAAAGATGCCATCACCTTTTTTGTCTGCAGCACATCACCAAAGTCTTTCTGAAAGGTCGGTCTCATTTTTAATATATATTCTTTTCATAGTGCTTTTAGCTTTTTAAAGTGTTATGGCATTTTATCGGCATACTAAGTCTTCCAAAATGTGTGTAAAAGCACACTGAATAATTGTAAATAAAATTTCCCGAGGAAGAAATATATACTGAGTGCCGTTTATGTGCTAGGCATTCTGCTGGGTACCCAGGGGCCAAATGCTTAGCAGGGCCTGCAAGCTTATGACAGATAGCAATTTCCATTTCATGGGGTAAGTGCTTTGATGGCAGCAGGCATATGTTTCTATAGGGGCACAGAGAAGGGATCCCTCTCCCAGAGGAAGTAAAAGCTAGGGACAGTCTTAAAATCTTGCAAGTTGGAGATTGAGGTTGGCAATGTAGAAAAAAGACACAGCTTAGGCTCAGAGGTGAGGGAGAATTTAGCTTATTGGAACAACTGCAATTAATTCATTATTGCTAGAGAACCCAGGGTGGGATGGGACTGGAGAGTGACTGCCATTATTTTTAGGGCAGTTATTAATACTCTCAAATTTACAATGTGGAAACTCAGACTCAAAGAAGGGAAGTCACTTAGAAAGATCTAATGCATACCCCAAATCCTTTTGGAAAGACCCCTGTGGAATCTACAATTCTAATCACAGTCTGGGGGCAAACCAAACTCATGCTGATGCAACTTTCCTATTATCTCTTACTTTACATCAGAGAGTTCTTGAATCTTGCCACTTATTCTTCCCTAAGAGAGTTATCAAAGGACATCAAAAGAATTCTGAAGGACTGAGAGGGGAGTCTTTATATATATTTCGGTTTGACTTTGGTCATTAGTTACACATCTCTTTAAAATGCTTTTAGTGGGTAGCTATGGTTCAATAGATGTGGGTCAATGAGATGCCCCTAATCTTTTCACCACTTCTCATTGGCCCCAGCTAAAAAGAACACATGATAATACAAAAAAATATTTTTGTGTGGTGCTTCATACTCTACAAATATTAACACAATAGTAATAAAGACAGGTAACATTTATTAGAACAGCCAGGAACTGTTCTACATGCTTTGCAATTAACCACACTACAACCCCAAGAGATGGGTTCTGTTAGCACCCTTTTTTACCCTTGGAGGAAAAAGAGGCACAAAGGAGTAAAATAACGTACCCAAGGTTATAGGGTGTGCATCAGCAATCTGCACCTTGTCACTTCGCTAGGTTTCTCTGTAGACCAAGCATTTGCCTATTTTTTTCCTGATCTTATCAAATCTGAGAGCCTTGCAGAGGAAATATTATGAATACCTCATTTTTGGTATGTTTTGGAAATTGAGGTTCTGACGCACACTGTGGCTTGCCCACAGCCACTCATCCCATTTCCTGGCCTCTGTGGCCCCTCAGCAGCCTCATCTATCCTGTCTGTTGGTATATGAGGAGACATTCTGGCTTTTTCTCCAGTTGTAAGAAGAGAAGCCTTCCTATAGGCAGGTACCCAAGGAGGGCAGAGGCTGGAACCCCCTGAAATCCTCTTTATTGATAATGGTGATGACAGAACTAATGCCTTACATGCAGGTAGCACTTTTAGTGAATTCCAATGCATTTCTATATGTATTATCATGTCTACTCCTCACAATGTCCTTGGGAGGTGACTAAAAATTGGGACTCTTTAAACCATTTGGTTAGACAAAGAAACTGCAGCAGAGAATAAGTTGCTAAATGAGCTTATTTTTTAATGAGGGAAGACAGACAATAAACTAATAAAAAGTAGTATTTTATGAAAGAATGTGAAAAGTGCCATGGAGAAAATTAAGGCAAAACAAGAGGGATAAGGAAAGCCAGGAGAGGGTAAGGAGGGAAGGAGTGGTTACTTAATACAGTGTGGTCAACAAAGACTTCTCTAACATGTGGGCAGAGATCTAAAGAGAACAAGGAAATGAGCCCTGAGGTGTCTGGGGGACAGGTTTCCAGCTAGAAGAAATCGCAGTGCAAAGGCCCTGAGGCAGGTACCTGCTTGATGTGTTTGAGGAGCAGCCAAGAAGCCAGTGCAGTCACAGCAGAGTGAGAGCGGAAGCAAAGGTAGCAGAGGCACACCATTTCAGCTTTTAAAAAAGACAAAGGGGGAGCAAAAGAATGACATGAGCTATCTCACATTGTAACTTAAGTCTGATTGTGTTAGTAAATGGGGGCAGGAAAGGGCAGAAACAGGAAGATCAGTGAAGAGGCTACTGCAATAATCCAGGCAAAAGACAACAGTGGCTTGGACCAGAAGATGGGGAGATGTAGCCAGATGCTGGATATGTATCAATAGGACTTGCTGATATGCGGTACGTGACAAAGTGATGGTATCTAAGAGAGGATGTGATCAAGTGACGATATCCAAGACAGGATGTCATAGGAGCCTGGAATTCAGAGGAAATGTCTGAACGTATGAATTTGGGAACCTTCAGCATATAGAGGTATTTAAATCCACAGACATGGGTGAGGTCTACAATGAAATGAGTCCAAGGACAATCAGGATCCTCTGGGGTTTAGTACCAAGGGATGAGGAGACTCAGTAAAGGAGCTGGAGAAGGAGATGAGAGGGAGAAAAGATGCATGTGCCATCCTGAAAACCAAGTGGAAGGAGTGTTTAAGGAAGGGAGCATAACCAACCATACCAGGGCTGCTGGGAGGCCAAGAAGAGATGGATTGAAAATGGACCATTCGATTTAGCAACATGGAGGTCATCAGTGACCTTGACTACAGCTTTTTATGGGTAGCAGGGATGGAAATCTGGCCGATCAGAGTGGATTCAGGAGTCAGTGTGAGGACAGAATCGACGACAGTGAATGAGTGCAGACTACTCTTTGGAAGGGTTATCCATGGAGGGGAGAAGAGAAATGAGTTATAAGCTGGAGGGGGCAGGGGTGTGAACAGAGTTTCAGTTGTTGTTTTTAGGGTGAGAGTTGTCTTAGAAGGTTTGTATCCTAATGGAATGCTACAATGGAGAGAGAGAGAGAGGCTGATGACCTTTTGATATATGTTCTCTCCTTAAGCTCAAAATGGTCAATGAGGTGGCCACAGTTCCTACTTTATAGGTGAGGACTGTAACTTAGTAAATTTAGAGATTACGTAGTAAATGGTACAGTTGGGGTTCAAACCCAGGTCTGCTGGACCTCAACATGAGTGCTTTTCCCACTGCTCTGTGTGGGATAGGGAACACGGTTTCTTTAGATTCAAAAACCAATTAATATTGGGCCAGTATAGGGGCACCTGGGTGGCTCAGTTGGGCAACTGCCTTCGGCTCAGGTCATGATCCTGGAGTCCCAGGATCGAGCCCCGAGTCAGGCTCCCTGCTCAGTGGGGAGTCTGCTTCTCCCTCTGACCCTCCCCCTCTCATGTGCTCTCTCTCTCTAATAAATAAATAAAATCTTTAAAAAGTTTTTAAAAAATATTGGGCCAGTATATAGGATGGACCTAAGGGCTTCAGGGTGCCCAGGCTCAATGGGCCCAGGACACTTTGGGACTCCGAAGAGCCACCCAGGCTGGAGACAGATTCTAGCATAACCTGACTATGATGTACGTAGTAATGGCAAATGGGTGGACAGCCACACCTAGGAGGAGGGTTAGAAATATGACATACTTCAGGTGGGCCTGGGGCCTCAAGACTGAAAGCCATTGTGCAGTCTGGCAGCCAGGGGAGCCCAGAGCACGTGGTTTCACTGAAAACCCCCAGCCTAGGGAGTGCAGACTGAGCAGTCCCCATCTCTGGAATTCTAACAGCAGAAAATAACTCCTTTTGTGATGGATGGAATGACTGGAGCACATATGGATGCTGCAGGGGAGGAACTGCAACCAGAAAGACTGCAGATACGGGTGTCTGAAAATTTTATGCTTCTGTGTTATTCCAACGCAAAGTCTTGATTGAACTTGGCAATGCAGATACGGTGAGCCAGGAGCATCTTTATTTTATTTGTGATAGTTGGTCCCTTCATCTCCCTTCAGAGGGAGCTTTATGAATTGGTCGAGGGTGAGGAAAGCTAAATGAGACACCGGAAGATAATCTGCAATTAATCATCTTGTTTTTATCTTAGCGAAAGTCGTGGTTAGGACACTGGAATAATCTAGCAGCCCCTCGGCTCTGATTGACAATCCTCTTTTATTTTCTGTGAAAGAATTTTGATTTACTCTTTTTGGTGAGGTTGATAGGAGGTAGGTGGGACTGTGACTCTTTGATTCATGGTTAAAGCTAAAATTTATCTTCACTGTAAGAAATTTATCATTATTGATCTGGAACGATGAAAACATGAGGCAATCTGATATGAAAGCATAAAAGTAAAAGCAAAAAGGGTTGAAAAAGAAAGCAAAGTCTTTTGCAGTAGGGAACTCAAGAATGAAATATTTCACCCTCCAAAAGCTCAACCCCCCAAAGACACTACTCCCAGACCTCGACAGTCCCCCTCAGCTTACTGTCACCTGTACCGATCACAGAAAACCCCAGATGCTTTCCTCAGCTTACCAATCACAAGCCCCTGATTAAGTAACTTCAGTTCTCGGACATATGAATGTAGTTTCCAGGGGGTGACTTAGACAGAAATGAGCTGGTTGATTCTTTGGATTTTTGTTGTTGCTACTATTGTTGACTATTTGAATGGGGGAGGAAACATAGAAGTGTTTTCATTTTCAGACTGGGAAATTTTGGGCATGCCTGGATGGCTCAGTAGATTAAGTGTCTGACTCTTGATTTTGGCTCAGGTCATGATCTCGGGGTTGTGAGACTGAGCCCTGCGTCGCGCTCCATACTTAGCGGGGAGATCTGCTTGAAATTCTTTCCCCCTGCCCCTCCCTTCACTCATGTGCTCTCTCTCTCTCAAATAATAAATAAATAGATCTTAAAAAAAAAAAAAAAGCCTGGGACACTTTTCTTTGCTCTCATATGCTACATTCGGTGCTTGGAAGTTGGCGAGGTTGCTCGGACTGCTGTTCGTGTCATGCACCTTCACTGCCTACAGTGTGTCTTCTTTCACTGCTATATAGTACTGCAGAGAATGAGTACCCCACGATTTATTCTTCACTCTTTTTGATGGCTGAGTTGTCGCCGGTTAGAGCTAGGATGGTACTGTTTTGAACACTGGCACTCATGGTCTTGGGGCTCTGTGTGCTCTCCTCCATAAGGTACACAATGAGAGGTATTCTCAGGCACAGGAATGCACAGCATTAGGACCAAGCACCACAGAGTTTTCAAAAAAATGCATACCCCCACTTGCAGGGAATGAGGCTGGCCACTCCTTGTCTTTGCCAACATCTGGTATTGCCATCCTTTTGCACGTTAACCATGCAGATAAGGGCGCAGTGGTATTTCATTATGATTTATTTGATTTACCAATATTTGTATTCAACTTCTTTAAGGTATATTTGACATGCCACAAAAACCACCAATTTTAAGTGCTCAGTGAGTTTGGATGAATGCATGTACCTGTGTGACAACCACCCTATCATACACAGGCACACACCCATATATGGTTCTAGTGAGGATTTTTCTTGGTGTTATGTACAATTCTATAAACCTGACTGAGTCATGGTCTTTTTTTTAAGATTTTATTTATTTTTTTACCTGAGAGAGAGAGAGTATGAGCAGGGGGAAGGGCAGAGGGAGAGGGACAAGCAGGTTCCCTGCTGAGCAGGGAGCCTGATGCAGGGCTCGATCCCAGGACCCTGAGATCATGACCTGAACTGAAGTCAGACGCTAAACCGACTGAGCCACCCAGGCGCCCCAACTCATGGTCTTTTCTTAAGGCCTGATAGACTATTATAACCATCACCATAATCGGGATTCTGAAAAGTTCCCTCCTCCCGCAAATAGTTTTGTGGTCAAATGCATCCCTCACCTCCAAATCCTGACAACGACTCCTCTATCTGCTGTTCCTATAATCCTATCTTTTCCAGAGTGCCCTATAAATGGAATCATATTTGTCTTTTTTTACGACAAGCTTTCTTCATTCAGCCTAAAGGCCTTGAGATTCACTTACATTCCTATATATATTAATAGTTTACTCAGTTTTTTTGGTTGCTGGGCAATATTCCATTACAAAAGCACTACAGTCGATCCGTTTACCAGCTGATAGATAATATAGGTCATTTCCGGTTTGGGGCAATTGTGAAAAGAGCTGCTGTAAATGTTCATGCACAAGTCAATGCATGTGTGTGCATAGGTTTCTAACTCAACTAGGGTAAATACTTAGTGGGGTTGTTGGGTCATATGTTAAGTATATGTTCAACTGTGTAAGAAACTGCCAAATTTTTTTCTAGAGTGGTTGTACCATTTTGCATTCCATGAGCAATGTCTAAGAGTTCCAGTGGCTCTGTATCCTCACCCACATTTAGTGTTATCAGGGTTTTTATTGCTTTGTTTCATTTGTTTGCTTGTTTTAGTCTAGGCAATCTGGACAGGTGTATCTGCCTGTGGTTTTAATTGCATTCCCCTCTAATGACTACTGATGTTGAGTGTCTTTCATGTGCTTATTCTTCTCTGTGCTTTCAAATATCTTCTCTGGTGAAGTGTCTGTTCATATATTTTGCCCATTTCTGCACTGGGCTGTTTGTTTACTCACTGTTGATTTTTGAGAGTTCTTTGTATATTCTGAATATGAGTCCCTTTTTGATGTGTAATTTACAGATATTTTCTCCCACTCTGGTTCTCCTTTCATTCTCTTATTAGTGTTGGGTTTTTTTGGGGTTTTTTTACAAAGCAAGAACTTTTGATAATTTTCATTATTTTTTTTCCTATTGAAGTATAATTGGCATACAATTTCCTATTAGTTTCAGGTGTCATACTGATTCAATATTTTTATATATTATGAAATGATCCCCACGAAAAGTCTAATTACCATCTGTTCCTTCTATACAAAGTAATTGCAATATTATTGACTATATTCCCCATGCTGTACTTTACATCCTGGAGACTTACTCATTTTATAATGAGAAGTTGGTACCTCTTAATCCCTTTTACCTATTTCATCCATATTCTGCCAAACCCCTCCCCTCTAGTAACCACCACTTTGTCCCCTGTACCTATGAGTCCATTTCTGTTTTGTTTTGTTCGTTCATTTGTTTTGTTTTTGAAATTCCACATATGAGTGAAATCATATGGTACTTGTCTTTCTGTGTCCGACTTATTTCACTTAGCATAATACCCTCTAGGTAGGTCCATGTTGTCACAAGTGGCAGGATTTCATTCTTTTATGGCTGAATAATATTCCAGTGTGTGTGTGCGTGTGTGTGTACATATGTGTGTGTGTGTACATGTATGCACATGCACATACCACATCTTTCTCCATTCACCTATTGATGGACACTTAGGCAGTTTCCATATCTTGGCTATTGTAAATAATATTGCAATGAACATAGGGGTCCATATGTTTCTTTGAATTGTTGGTTTTTATTTTTCTCAGGTAAATACCCAAAAGTGGAACTGCTTTTTTTATGGTTCTATTTTTAATTTTTTGAGGAACCTCCATACTGTTTTCCACTTCATTCCCGTCAACAGTGCACATGGGTTCCTTTTCTCCACAGCTGCACCAACACTTGCTATTTTTGTCTTTTTGAAAATAGCCAATCCAACTGGTGTTGAGTTGATATCTCATTGATTTGCATTAAAAGTTTTATTTTTGTTGAGGTCCAATTCATTTTTTTTCCCTTCACGGGTTGTGCTTTGGTGTCATATCTAAGAACTTTGCTCAACCCAAGGTCATGAAGGTCTTTGCCCTATATCAAGGCCACAAGTTCTGATTTACTCCCTGCGGTTCCAAAATCAGCTCAGTTTACAAAGCCTTTGCAGTGCTATTCAGATCTGTCCTGGGGGTGTGCAATCTACTGGCCGGTCTGCAACCTGGGAGGTTATCTATACTATGAATCAGTCCTCAAAGCCTTTACTATGCTGTTCAGAATCAGATCTGTGCATGTGCAATCTGGGAGTGAGCCCAGAAGTTCATATGACTTTATGTTGTTTTTTCAAGGCCCTCCTCTGGATGTGCTCAGGGCCTCCCTCCCTAGCCTTCTGGCTAGAAAAGTGGAGCTTTAACTTCCTTGCTCTACCGTAAACTTTCCACAGCCTTTCTGATAAGTTTTAATATTATATGTGTAAAAGAGATTTGAAGTTTAGGGCATCTTGATATATTCTAGGCTTTTGACTTTTTACATTTCTGATTGTTTATGGGGGAGGGGTATGTGCAGTGAATACTTACAGCGAAGATAAGAGACAAATGCCACTCCACCCCCATCTCTATCAGCATAAGAGGACCATGGTCAAACTTCATGGCTCATAGGACCAGAATCTATTTCTCATCCTGATTCTTTTCCATTCCTTGGCAAACTGAACATGATGTGTCTTAGTTATAACCCTCCACTTTACCATCAAGGTGCAGGCACCTACATGTCCGTCTGGTCCCAATATTAAGATCATTTGTTTTGTTTTTTGGGGTTTTTTATGATGCTCAATTAGCCAACATATATCATTAGTTTTTGATGTAGTGTTCAATGATTCATTAGTTGCATATAACACCCAGTGCTCATCACCACATGTGCCTTCCTTAATACCCATCACCCTGTAAGATCATTTGTTTTTAAAGAATTTTACATCATTGGCAAAGTCACTATCGTATTTTTTTGAACTGGATATGGATCCAATGAATCCATACCTAGACTATTTAAAGTGTATGAAGATCACTTCCCGTTCATTCATTCATTCATTCACAATGCCAGGAGGCACTGTGGGAGATACTGGTATACAATGGCAAAGAAGACAAAGAATTGGAAATGGAGCTTACATTCCCTGGGGACCTCTCTTCTAAAGGCAGATATTTAAATCTTAACAGAAATTTCCCTACCAAATGTATTTATAAATAGAACCTAGTTGTGCTCAATGATAGCATATGAGATATATGTGAGGAAAACATTACCTAAATTCTACCCTGGGAATCAGCCTCATAGACCAGTAATTTGCAATCTCTTTCCTGCCATAAAATACTTAGCAGATTCTGTTCACATTTGTCCCACACTCCCATGGGTACTGTTAAATAAAATCCCCCAACTCCTCTCTTTGTTAAAAAAGAAAAAAAGAAAGATAGAAATGTACGCTGACAACTCTCCATTTTCCATCCCCCCAATCTGTTCTCTGCCCCTCTCTATTCTGGGCCCTGGGAAGCTGATACCGCAGGGTTGCATCTCCTAGACAACCTTGCAACTGGCTTCTGGTTGGGTGAGGCCAATGGGCGACGATGGCAGGAAATCTGAGGGCATTTGAAGAGAGAGGTCAGGGTATTTCTCCCCTGTTCACTTTCTGAAAGGGCTCTGTTGCTCTAGCAGTGGAATTTGCCACTGGGTGTCTCCTCTTCTTGCTCCAATGGGGTTCTAGTAACCCTTTCCCTCCAGCGCTCGGTGAGTAGGAACATCCTCCATCTGTGTGAGTCACGGGGAGCCTCACAATCTCGTTTGTTCCTTAACCTGCCTACACTATATAAACCGTCTCTTCATTAACGCCTCCTCATTTGTACCTGGGGGCATTCTGTTTCTTCACGAAGTTCTGATACAAAATGCAAATGACAAAGAGGGAAGTTATTATAGGAATAACCTGAATCCACTCACGCAGGCACAAAAAACTAATGTTAGTAGGAACAAGTTACTTGTAACAAACCTCACTACGAACACCACCTCCATGCTGGGGAGCTGTTGACGAAGACCAAGTCATATTTGGTCCCTCTGTGCTTGCGACCAACATTTGGATGGATGTTCTGGACTATATAAAGACTGAACATGTCCCTTCATTTTAACCCTGTACAATGGTGAGATTGGGCTCAAAACAATGAGACTGACTAGAAAGAGTTCAAATTCCACTAGTAACATTTCATTATCCAGTGACTTTCAAAATTCCATCTTGGCTGCCTTGAGGAAAAGACTTTTCTCCCATATCTTCCCTACAAATTGCTGAACACTTAAAACCAGTTGTATCTATAGCATGCAGATGTGGGTCTCTCCCTTCTTGTGCCTGACTGCCAAAGCAAAAATAAAGTAAGTAAAATAAACAAATAAAGCAAATCCTGATGAGACTAACAAAGTGATAAGGAAAAGTGAAATCAGAAGAGATCATCAGCGCTCTCATCAATGCAACACTTACTCAAAATGCTAGTAACCTCGAAAGATTCAGCTACAATCCATTCTTATACAAGGATCTAAGTTTGGCTTTCAAATACTGTAACGAGGACAGGTCTAGACATAGGTATCTAAGACTTGAAAGTGGTTTTGAAGTTTTGGAATCTCAGATACCAGGGAAACCTGGAAAGTTTACTCTCCCCAGTGTCACAAAATAAGGTCCCATGCCCCAACCGTAAGCTCTAAATAACTTTCTTTTCCCTTTTTTTCTCCCCCTCCCCTCTTCACCTCCAAATCCTACTCCTTTTCCTTTACCCCCTTGGTCACCCACTCTAATGTGTTTGATATATGTCTTTAGGCATATTCTTTTGTAATTATAGTTATGATAGAAATGGGACACTTATTATATGTTCTAAATGCTTCACATACATTAACTCACCTAATCTGGATAACAATGCAATGAGGCGTCACCATTTTACAAATGAGAAAACTGAAGCACAAAGAAACTAAGTAGCTCACCTAAGATAAGCAGTAAGTAGTGGAACTGGGATTTGGACCCGTGAGTTCTGGCTCCAGAATCCACGTTCTTTTTTTTTTTTTTTTAAAGATTTTGTTTATTTTATTATTCATTTGACAGAGAGAGACACAGTGAGAGAGGGAACACAAGCAGCGGGAGTGGGAGAGGGAGAAGCAGGCCTCCCACCGAGCAGGGAGCCCAATGCGGGCCTCGATTCCAGGACCCTGGGATCATGACCTGAGCCAAAGGCAGACGCTTAATGACCGAGCCACCCAGGCGCCTCCAGAATCCATGTTCTTATCCCCTCTGATGCACTGCCTCAAAATATTTGCTGTTTCAAATGTCCATGTGCTTTAAACTACATAAATGTATTGTGCTATGAATCTCATTGTGTTTCTTACTTTTGTGACTAAAGAATCCATTTTTATGATTTATCCACATTGCTGTCCATGCACATCTGGATTGTTGCAAATTATTTCATATTATTCATACCCTAGGGATGGACACCTAGGCTACCTCCAACTCAGTCCCACAAACAGACCATAATCAGCATCCTCCTACATATGCTCTTTTACAGTCCTCTGTGTGAATGTCTCTAGGAAGAATACCCAGCCTGGGATTTCTGGGCATATGCCTACTTAATATCATTAAATACTTACAGATTGCCCAAGGGCCTTTTGAACTGAGTCTAGGAAACACTCATTCATTCATTTATTCATTCATTCTTTGCCTATTATGTGACAGGCTCTGAGCTAGAAACTAAGGATACAAGCATGAACAAGAAAGATATGGACCCTATTCACACCAAGCTTAGGGTCTAGCTCCTTGTGAACTTAAAAGTGTTTCCATCAGACAGAGAAAGACAAATACTGTCTGATTTCACTTATATGTGGAATCTCAAAAAAAACCCTGAACTCATAGATACACAGAACAAATTGGTGGTTGTCAGAGGTGGGCGGTGAGTGAGTGAAATGGGTAAGGGTTTAAAAAAGGGGGTTTCCATCAATTCCATGGGTATGACCCTATCTAGTTTTACCCTGTGACCATTAAATCACTTTCAAAAGGACAACTCTTCATTCCCTTCCAAAGTATAGATATATTTATTTTACGGAACATTTCACTGAAAGTGTATGTGTGAGGGGAGGGGCGGTGGGGGGATGGGTTAGCCTGGTGATGGGTATTAAAGAGGGCACGCTCTGCATGGAGCACTGGGTGTTATACGCAAACAATGAATCATGGAACACTGCATCAAAAACTAATGATGTAATGTATGGGGATTAACATAACATAAAAAAAAAAAAAGACATGGTTAGAGATAGGTCAGCCCAAACTACCTCCCCCAAACCTTGCTGTAATAAAAGAGAATCTAGTACCCCCCCCAAAAAAAGTGTATGCGTGTTTTCCTCTATATAAATCACAAGTCTGAGCTTCTCAGACAATATTCTAAATGAGGTGGTCTTCAGATATGGCTCTTCCAATATTGGCCAATGCAGTATTCTATTACCTAGGGAGTAATCTGTATGGGATAAGATAGTTTTATTGAGTTGGGTTGAACTCAAAATCAGCACCTTAAAAATACCACTGGGGTATAAGTTGGTAGAAATAGTTTTTAAGGATTCAGGGAAAAACAGAAATGTCTACTGGCTCACATTTTTTTTAAAGTGTGTCTTTAATTGCTTAATACTACTTTTGGAAAAGCTCGATCCTTTGTGTGTGCTCTTTCCTCCAACCTTCTATAAAATAATACTAAAAACTTCCTCCTGTTTGCAGACAACATGATTTTACTGTCATGAGTCAGGAGTATATTTACCAGACATCTAATTCATTCAAGAAAGAAGGGCTTCTGAGTTAATATTAAGAAACAACAAACTAACAAAGAAAAAAAAGCGACAAACGAAAAACGGACTCTTAAATGCAGAGAACAAACTGGTGGTTGCCAGAGGGGAGGTGGGTGAGGGGATGGGTGACACAAGTGAGGGGGATTAAGACCACAATTATCATGATAAGCACTGAGTGGTGAGTAGAGTTGCTGAATCGTTATATTGTACACCTGAAACTCGTGTGGCACTGCATGTTAAGTATACTTGAATTTTAAAAATAAGTAAAAAATTTAAAAAGAAACAATAACAATTAGCAAACAAACACTAAATGCATATAATCCGCCACTGGATTATGTCAGAACAATGAGAGATACGTCCTTGGTTCAGCTTCCCTAATGGGGGCGGTTTCTGGAATATTCTTTGACACAATGTCATCGACTTTTATTAAGAACTGTTTAAGAACAGGGACGCCTGGGTTGCTCAGTTGGTTGAGTGTCTGACTCTCGGTTTCGGCTCAGGTCATGATCTCAGGATTGAGAAAGCAAGCCCCACGTAGAGCTCTGTGCTCAGCACAGAATCTGCTTAAGATTCTCACCTCCTGAGTTGAGATGCCCTTCAACAGATGAATGGATAAAGAAGATGTGATTCATATATACAACGGAATATTACTCAGCCATCAAAAAGGACGAATACCAAACATTAGCATCAACATGGGTGGAACTGGAGGGGATTATGCTAAGTGAAATAAGCTAAGCAGAGAAAGACAATTATCATATGGTTTCACTCATATGTGGAACATAAGGAATAGCGTGGAGGACCACAGGGGAAGGGAGGGAAAACTGAACGGGAAGAAATCAGAGAGGGAGACAAACCATGAGAGACTCTGGACTCCGGGAATCAAAGTGAGGGTTACACTGGGGGTATGGGGGGTGATGGGTATTAAGGACGGCACGTGCGGTGATGAGCCCCGGGTGTTACAGGCAACTAATGAATCATTGAACACTACATCAGAAACTAATGATGTACTGTATGTTGGCTAATTGAACATAATAAAAAAAAAAAAGATTCTCTCCTTCTCCCTCTGCCCCTCACCCTGCTTTGTGTGAGCACAGGTGCTCTCTCTCTCTCTCTCAAATGAATAAATAATCTTTAAGAAAGGTTTAAGAACAGTATCTTTGAAACTGATTCACGTGTTACTCCAATAATGCAATGGACAAACTGTTCAAAACTGACACAACCCAAATATTAAACCTAAAATGATAAAACACATAGAAGAAAACACAGGAGGCCCTGCCTGAGTTAGGCAAAGATCTCTAGGTAGGACACATAAAACATGAATCATAAAAGGAAAATATGACAAACAGGACTTCACAAAAATTGAAGACTTCTTTTTTCAAAAAGTACTGTGAAGACAATGAAAAGCACAAGCCATCATCTGCCATAAATATTTGCAAAACAAATACCTGTTAAGAAAAACTGCATGTAGAATACCTAAAAACCCTCAAACTCAATAAGGAAAAAGTCAATACAGTAAAAGATGGGCAACAGATATAAACATATATATCACTAAAGAACAGCAAGCAAATGTAAAGAAAGCTAATAAAAGTCATGAGGAGATACCACTACATATGTATTAGTGTCTGAAATTTACAAGGAAAGGAAAGTTGATTGTATCAAGTGCTGGCAAGGATGTAGAGTAACCAGAACGCTCATACATCGCTAGTGGGAATTATAAAGGGTACAGCCACTTTGGAAAACATTTTGGCAGTTTCTCATCAAGTTAAACATATACTTACCATACCATACAGCATTCCAGCTAGGTATCTTCTTAAGAGAAATGAAAACATACATCCACATAAAGACTTGTACATGAATATTAATAGCAACTGCATTCATAATCACTCTTGCACTGGACTGAATGTGTGTGTCCCCCCAAAATCCCTATGTTGAAATCCTATCCCTCAAAGTGGTGGTATTAGGAGGTGGAGCCTTTGGGAGGTGATTAGGTCATGAGGATGGAGTCCTTGTGAATGGGACTAGTGCCCTCATAAAAGAGACCCCAGGGAACTCCCTTGTCCCTTCTGCCATGTGAGAAAACACTGAAAATATGGCTATGAACCAGGAGGCAGGCCCTACCAGAACCAAATCTGCTGGTGCCTGGTTTTGGACTTCCCAGCCTCCAGAACTGTAAGCAATAAATTCCTGTTGTTGTTAAGCCACCAGGGCTATGGTATTTCTGTTACAGCAGCCCAAATGGGCTATGACACACTCCAAACTGGGAAGAGTGCAAATGTCCGCTAACTGGTGAAAGGATAAACAAACTGGGTGCAAGCTAGAGTAGGGCACTGGGGTACTGCAAAGCAATAAAAAGGAATGGGCTACGGATAGACACAATACAGATGAACCTCAAAAGCATTATGCCAAATGAAAGAAGATGAAAAGGTGACATGCTATATGACTATTTATATGACAGAAATGGGGAAACCGTGGACAGAAAGATCAGATCAGTAGTTGCCAGGTGCTGAGGCTGGCGGAACCGAGTCCAAAGGGGCATGAGGAAATTTGGGGGGTGATGGAAGTATTTTATAGCTTTCTTGTGGTGGGGGTTACATGCATGTATAAGCTTATCCAAATTCATACAACTGTACATCTAAAAGGCATTTTGGAAATTATATCTCTAAATATTCCATCCAGTGTCCTTTCCACGTGCAGCCACAGAAATGTCTCAATACCAAAAATGGTTATATTTCTCTTGAGTACTGAGGTTGCTGTTATCTTTTGGAAACTGCGAATCATATAACTGATTAGAGTTACCTCCTCACTTCAGCTGTGAAAGTGGGGAGCTGGGCGTCTGACATGCGTTGGCTATTAATCTTACCTTTGACATCATTTTATTTCTCCTACTGTCATTTGCCTTTTGACCCGATTTCTTTCTAATAAATTCTTTCATCTTTTTTTTTTTTTAAGATTTTATTTATTTATTTGAGAGAGAGAGAATGAGAGACAGAGAGCATGAGAGGGAGGAAGGTCAGAGGGAGAAGCAGACTCCCTGCCGAGCAGGGAGCCCGATGCGGGACTCGATCCCGGGACTCCAGGATCATGACCTGAGCCGAAGGCTGTCGCTTAACCAACTGAGCCACCCAGGCGCCCTAACAAATTCTTTCATCTTTTTTTTTTTTTTAAGATTTTATTTATTTATTTGAGACAGAGAGAATGAGAGACAGAGAGCATGAGAGGGAGGAGGGTCAGAGGGAGAAGCAGACTCCCTGCCGAGCAGGGAGCCCGATGCGGGACTCGATCCCGGGACTCCAGGATCATGACCTGAGCCGAAGGCAGTCGCTTAACCAACTGAGCCACCCAGGCGCCCCACAAATTCTTTCATCTTAATATGATCTATGTACTTTTCTGAGACTAAATATTTTCTTTATCAAGGTACAGCATACACAACCAAATAAATAAATACATCATGGGATATGTAATAAATGATAGAAGTGTTTCCTCCTGACACGTGCCGTAAAATCCTTACTCATGAAAGTATACTATTACGTAATACTTGACTTGTTTTATTCAATTTTAGATGCTTTCCTTTACAAGGAATGAGGATCAAGCACAGCATTATCGGGACAAAGTCAACAGGACGGTATATAGGAAAGAGAGGACTAGGGAAGTTTATCTTGGAGAAAAGACAGGGCAAATGTAAAAGCTGCCTTCAAATATTTTATAGCTTGTCAGGGAGAAGAGAGGTGAATTAATTCTGATTTGTTCTATTGGATTGGGAGTGGGATCAATGGGTGCAGGCTATACCAGGACCAACTGGGGCATAATACGAAGAACAGATTTCTAATGGAGCACAACAAAGATATGATGTATTATCCAAGGAAAGTGTTTCTGGCAGTAGATAAAACCAAACATGGGTTAGATAATCACTTGGTTGGGATCTCATTCAAAGATTCATTTAGATAAATGGTCGCTCCCTTCTGATCCCAAGATTGAATAGTTATTTAATTCTATCAGAAAACAGTATCCTTCTAATATGAAACAAATTTATTTTGACCATGCAAACACCATTATTTTTTTACTTGTCAATTTGCTTTATAATATTAAGTTGTATCATAATCCCAATACGTTAAAACAAGTAAAAAGTTTGTAGCAAGAAAACATTCTTACAGCTTTTCTGGCATCAGGCCCTTAAAAAATGAGACATAGAATCGTAACTAGAGTTTTAGGGACACTTATGTGCAAAATACACCCTTTTCTTGCACAGCCAGCTGCCCTTTTGTGCTCTCTGGAAACAGGCAGGCAATATAGCACTCTGAATGGAAATTAAAGTAATTTCCCACTTTGTCCTTGTGCTTTAACACTTAGGCAATAAAGCTCATGACATTTTCAATAAAAAGCAGAGAAGGATAAGTGCTCCTTAGTCATGGAAGAGCTCAAGCCAGCATCACCCGGGTATTCTCCCATTTGACAAAGCCCAGTCTTTGCTAAGCAGCCAGATCTACGATTTAAAACTCACTTCCATCAGCATGAGGGACCTGAGGGTAATTGGTTCTGCAAAATTGAGAGCTAATTTCAAGCTGGCTTGAACGCCTAAGTTCCAAGGCTGTGTCAGTTCACCCAGAATTCCCAATAGACACAAGTAACTGGTGAGAAACACCCGGAAGGCATTTTAGGTCTCATAAGCAAACTAGGAACTGAGCAAAGGAAAGTAAAATTAATACTGTAGTATGACTGGGAATTATAGACACGTAGCTACAGAAGAAGACTGGAAAGTGGGGGAATAATGAGCGTGTTTACTGGAAGGTACAGTATAAGAGAGATCAAAAACCAAGGACCTGAAGAGACTTTTTTTTTTTTTCCAAAGAAGACATACGAATGGCCAACAGGTACATACAAAGGTACTCAACATCACTTACCGTTGGGGAATGCAAGTCAAAACCACAATGAGATATCACCGCACACGTGTTGGAATGGCTATTACCAAAAAGACAAGAGATCACAAGAGTTGGAGAGGATGCAGAAAAAAGGGAACCCTGTTGGTGGGTCCAAACTGGTCCCACCACTATGGAAAACAGTATGGAGTTTCCTCAAAAAATTAAAAATAGAAGTACTATTAAAAATCTCACTTCTGAATATCTACCCAAAGGAAAGAAAATCACTATCTCAAAGAGATACCTGCATCCCCATGTTCACTGCAGCATTATCCACAATAGCCAAGACATGGAAACAACGTAAACATCTCTCAATGGATGTATGGATGGAGAAAACATGACATATATTGGAATATTTTTCAGTCATAGAAAAGGAAATCTTGCCATTTTCAACATGGATGAAACCGAAGGACATTATGCAAAAAGAAGTCAGACCAAAAAAGACAAATACTGTATGATCTCACTTATATGTGGAATCTAAGAAAGCTGAACTCATAGAGTAGACTGGTGGTTGCCAAGGGCTGGGGGTGACAGAAATGGGTGAAGGTGGTCAAAAGGTACAAACTTCCAGTTAGAAGATGAATAAGTCCTGGGGATCTAATGCACGCTAAGGTTCACAATATTGTATTGTATACTTGAAAGTTGCTAAGACAGTATTCCTTAAATGTTCTCAACAACAATAAAAAAATGTTAACTCTGAGGTGATGGAGTGTTAACTAACCTTACTGTGGCCATCATTTTGCAATATATACATATATCAAATCATCACACTGTACACCTAAAACTTAGACAGTGTTATATGCCAATTATATCTCAATACTGGGGGGAAAGTCACCAACAAGAGGAGACAGATGATATCAGAATGCACTAGCATCCTCCCCAAACCACAAAGACAATTCTCCACAGCAAAGATAGTTCATGCCAGTAATTTCATAGACCTTAAAAGGTTCCAAAGCAGGATTAGTATTTTAGAGCAAGTGGGAAGAAATCAAAACAGCAAATACTTATTGAGCACCTACTACATGCTAAGTACCAAACTAGGTATTTTATGTACATTTTGCATGATCCCCATGACCACAAGAAGTGGTCATATCATTATCCCCATAGGACAGGTGTAGAAACAGTTTCTGATGTTTAAGCTGTCTGTCCAAGTTCAATCTAATTAAAAAATTGGTGAATGGAGCTTTAATACCCACAAGGGAACCCAACAAATGGACACAGAATGGCCTCTGGACATCTGGACCCTGATATATTGGAATTTCCATCTCTCTCTGAAACCTTCAGCCTTCCATGGATACACAGGTCCAACCCTTAACATCGGCATTCAGCTAGTTCTGAACTTCCCATAGGATGCTTCGGTAGTAGGTATTTGCATTTTGTTGCACGGCTGGACGAAAACCAATTTCGTGCGTATCTGACTTCAAAGTGGTTTGCCCAACAGACTTCGAGTTATGTGGCCTTTTGGGGGAATCATATGGAAGGTTTTTCTTTTTTTTATTGTTTGAGTTGATATCTGAAAGGAGACCTTCTCGTCTGTTTATGTCTGCTGGGAGAAAGTTCAGGCACTTCTACACATGCAGAGAACAACAGCCAAAGTGTGATAATTTGGTCAAAGGTGTGTCCACTTCTCTGTTGGCATTGTGTCACAAATGACAAATGATGTCCGACAAAGCTGTCAGATGAGATTTAGAAGGTATGCAAGGAGGGAGCCATCAATTTTCAACTTAGGAATGTAACAGATTTTAATCAGCTACTCTTCCTTGATTACCAGGCAGCTTTTGATTTTGAGCACGTGTGCTTGGCAGTGATTGACAAGCGTTTTCACTCCCCTAATTTGATTCCGGTAAAGCAATCAAGCATCATTGGCTGTCTCCCCTGCGGGCTGCAGTCAGGAGAGGCTCGTTTGCAGACCTGCAAAGAACATGGTCAGAGTGTGGTCCCTTGTGATCTCGTTTGTTCCCCAGATTTTGTGGCTCAGAACGGTCATCTGATGCTAGCTCACGAAAGGACCAAACATGATGCCAGCACTAAGCCCCACGAGCTGCCCAGCAGGTCACACCCCAAACTGGGTGGTGGGCCCTTTGAGAGCCAATGCTTGATGGTCCCATAGCACCCAGCTCAATGCATTTTTGAAAAAAATTATCCTGCACTACCTAACAGGTGCATTTCCTAAAAATTGAATTCTGCTTCAAGTGTTTCCTGTTTCTGATGTTTGCACCGAAGGAAGAAAATGGATAAACTAGTAGATACGGGTCTGTGAGCCAGGACCCAGCAAACTCACTGTGTGGTTTGAGCAGAAATGTGTCCTTCCCTTGTCCAAGATGTAGGCTTTTGAAACCAAAGATGCATTTGTAAACTCTAAACCCTCATTAAGAATTTCGGACTTGGCAAGTTTTTAGAATTTATGATGATTTGATGTGAGTACGGCCTAAGTCGTCTCCTTCATTATTATTGAAGAAGAGCTGCTGGAGCAAACAAATCAGGTAAATAAAATTACAGAGCTATATTTAAGTAACTTAAGAAGAACGAAAAGTGCTAGGGACTTTGGCAGTTTAATTGAGGGTATAAAAGGATGCTAATTATCAATGTGTCTCAGAGCTTCCATTTAAAAACCCTTCTCAAAAGTAGCAGTTAATTCCAATTACCTAGATATACAAAAATATGGTGAAATACTGTGATAAAATCCCATTTCTTGAAAATGCCTATGTCATGAGAGCTCGCTAACTAATTCAGGCTGACCTTGCCTATGTAGTCTGAATAGATGCAGCTCAACCAAATATGCAGTAAACACAGTGATCGTCTTTATTGATTGGACCACCCTTGCAGTAAGGGCACAATGAGTGCTATGTTCTTGGCCCCTGGGAAGGAACGAATGGCCAGCTCTCCCAGGCTGGGGGGCACCTGTTCCACTGATTTCTTAGGGTGTTTTCTTCTGCTACTATTCTAACTGATCATCCCATCCCTTAAGGCTCTAGGACCGGATTTGGTGGACAGCAGTGATGTGGGATACCCTGTGACCTGGGTGAGTTGGCAAGAATAAGTGGGCACATACCAGCAAGGTCTAAGGAATAAGCCATCAGCAGAGACAGCTGTGACTTGGAAAATGTAGGAGCAGATGTTCTTTCCCTGGCCCTGCTGCCAGTTGGAAGAAACTTGCCCAACACCGTGGGGAGAGGAGCGGGTCACAACCTGGTCCTGGCTCTGTTCATGGCTCTGCAGCCCCGCAGCTCCTGCCTGGAAGGGGCTAGTTCTGCCTAGATGAGCAGTTAGGTTGGAAGCCAGCACAGTCTCCATTGGGGCAGCAGTTCTGGGAGCTGGGACCAAGGCTCCTGAGATATGCTGTTCTTGCTTCCCATTAACCTTCTGTCTGGGCAGATCTTCCCTCAGCCAGGAACCCACAGTGGGGCTTCATATCAGCTGGGCCTTCCACTGAATCCAATTAGTCTCTAGCTCAATTTCCTCTCATCAGAAAGAAGGATGCTGTGCACATGTACACGTGCATTTCTGGGCAGACCCACCCCAAACAAGCAGGCCCAGAGAGAGCACCACAGCAGAGGTTCACACTTAGTAGGGAATTTGAGCCATGTTTTAGACTCTTGCCACCCATCTGACATCGACTCCTCTGGTCGGTGGCATTCTGTGTTCTAGGTCATTAAAAAGGATGAAGTTTAAATGCTAACTGGAAGAGACATCTGCACCCCCATGTACACTGTACACCATTATTTACAATAGCCAAGACATGCAAGCAACCTAAGGGTCTGTTGATGGATGAGGGGATAAAGAAAATGTGTGTCTACATGTGTGTGTGTGTGTGTGTGTGTGTGTATTATTCAGCCACAAAAAAGAATGAAATCTTGTCATTTGCAACAACATGGATGGACCTTGAGGGCTTTACACTAAGTGAATTAGAGAAAGACAAATACTGCATGATCTCACTTAAATGTGGAACCTAAAACCAAACAAACAAAAACCCAAACTCATAGATACAGAAAACAGACTGGTGGTTGCCAGAGTTGAGGAGTGGGGTGCGGGAACTAGGAGTCAAAAGGTACAAACTTCCAGTTGTAAGACAAATAAGTCATGGGGATGTAATGTGCAGTGTGGTGACTATAGTTAATGATACTGTATTATATACTTGAAAGTTAAGAGGATAGATCTTTAACGTTCTCATTACAAGAAAATAAAATTGTAACTATGTGTGGCGATGGACGTTAACGAGACCTACTGTGGTGATCATTTTGCAATATAGACAAATATTGAATCATTATGTTGTACCCCTGAAACGAATAAAATGTCATATGTCAGTTATATCTCAATTTAAAAAATCAAAAAAAAAGTATGAAGTCCAATGTCAGAACCAATATTTATATTCTCTCTCCTGTCCATCATCCCTTGTTAATTTTCCTGACATGATCCAAACACCCACCATCTACCATGTGCTTCATGAGAAACACCTGTGCTCTTGAAGGTTCTGTGCCTCTCCGTCCCTCTTCTATGCATGAACTTTCACACCCTCTTGCTCCTTCATCTTCTCTTTATGATAACAACTCCAGTATGAAACACAGGATTATTAGCTACATGAAGGTGTTTCTATTTGAAATCTTGAGTACACCCCAATTATGCCAGACTTAGTGTTCCAAGAGAGACAATTTCCAACTATGAATAACCAACCAATTTAGAGGATTCTCAACATAAACCTTTTTTTGAGGGGATGGTATTTGGGCTTAGGTCAAACCGCTGTCTTTGGACAGTGATTTCAGTCAAGAACAACAACAACAAAAACATCATAGGATAAAGTGCTGTGAAATGTATGAGGGTAAAGAATAAAGCTGCCCACCTGGTCATGGTGAGGACGAAAAGGTCATGGACACCACAGTGTCTCTGAGCAGGGCTGACCAAGGAAGCAGAAGAAAAGGCAAATTTGGGAGCTGGACAGGTCATCCTAGGGAGCCCTTACTTCAGAGAGGTAAGTGAAGGGGATGGTCTGGGACCACACTCTCCCAGTGCTGAGCTCTGCTCTTTCTCCTAAAGCCGCCCCCTCCCCAAGTGCGGGAATATCAGAGGATTTTGTCTTTGAGCAATGTTTGCCTCTGCTGATTCCTGCATGGAAACTGGCCCAGGTTGACATCAGCTGGGAAAAGAGGGCCAGCCAGGGGAAGGGCTGAGGTGTTCCCAGAAATGGGAGGTGAAGTAGGTCCTGACTTTGACACTTATCCTATTTGAAAATATGTGTGCTTGATGAGGGAGGACTCACAACCAGCTAAACCTGCTTCCTCCCACCAGATTTTATAGTCAGAGGGGCTGGTATATGGCACTCAGCCTGACAGGTCTGTCACATGGGTGACAGACACCTGCAGGGGTTTACTGGATAGATACACGTGACACCGTGCTTACAAAAAGTGATGCAAAGAAAACAAAATCATCTGTCTTCATGCCTATCTGCTCACGAATCACAGCAAAGCCAATGAATACATACATTAGCTGCTACCAAAGATGTGGTTAAAGCAAAGTACAGGCTCAGGATCTGAATTTCCTTCTTGTGTCTCGAAACTTCCCCAGCATAAGTGTCTCAGTGGGAATCTGAGCCCACTTCTCTGTCCAACCAGATGTATTCACCTAGGATCGTGAATCTTGAGGCAATGTTGCAAAAAATCAGGGACTCTAGAGAGTTCTTCATGGAGTTGGCAGAGGAGCAGCCGTGGCCCGAGTACTGAGGGTTGGAGGGAGCACCAGCTATGCCTCCAGGGATGAGCAGCAGAGTTTGTGGGGTCCTCTGGGATCCATTCTTGACAGGCCTTTGCCAACCAGCCTATCCTCCCAACGCACAGAAACGGAGACCCAATTCTCCATTCTCTGCATTTGTTGCTGTTGGCTCCTAAAGCCACAGGCAACACTAAAGACCCGCCCTCATTTCTATGACTACTCTTCTTTCATCACGCCACCATTATCATAACACATCATGCACATAATGGCGTTGCAGAGAAGACTTTATTGGGCAGCCACCTGCTGGGAGACAATTTTCCCTGGGCCTTTCACATTTCTGCATGTCTTACAACACGGGAACTGACTGCCTTTGCTTGGGACTATCTTGTCAAGGACATTTGTAGAGAGAATAGCCTTTGAAGATATAATGTCTCCCTCCAAAGGGCAAGGTTGATCATGGTCCAGTATGATAAAGATGGCAGGTCTCTCCAGGATCAAGGCAGGTAGGCTTACTGCCTATTATAAAAGATTTGGGTTCCTTAAGCTCAGAGTCCCCTGCTGTAATTGTAAGTGGGTGACACCAGGCCCTCCTAGTGCCACCTTGTGGAAACTGGGGCTTGGAGAACCAGCTAAAGATGATGATACTCTGGCCATTGCTATTGCTGTTAGCAATAGTCCTTGTCTCCGACCAGGAGTCTTGTATCTTCTGCCAACATTCATGGAACTGTGTCAGGCTCACCACTAGCATGCAAGTCATATAAACTCAGACCTGTCACATCTACTTTATGAACCCAGCATAGGGTTCCTAATAGGGACATAGACATGAGGGGCACCTGGGTGGCACAGGTGGTCGAGCATACAACTCTTGGTTTCGGCTTAGGTCATGATCTCAGGGTCCTGGGTTGGAGCCCCATGTCAGGCTCTGTGCTCAGCATGCAGTCTGCTTGGGATTCTCTCTCTCCTTCTGCCCCTCCCACTCCTCTCTCTCTCTCTCAAATAAATAAATAAAATCTTAAAAAAAAAAAAAGGAAATAGTTCTTACCCTCAGGAAGCTAAAAAGCTAAAAATCGGGCAGGAGTGCACCAGAAGGGTAGGCTTTGAGCACCACTCCCAACCCCAATACAATTTAAGTAAGGAAAAGGAAAGGCACAGTCCCGTTAAAGAACAAAGTCATCATTCCTCTTGCCAAAAACTGAACCAAAATTCAAGGCAGAAAACTGCACTGAATATGAGAACCTGCTGGCTTCAGATATAATGACAGACAGAGGTAGCAGGGAGCTCCTGCCCTGCTGGGAAAAGAAGACTGAACCTGCCCCACATGAAATGAGAAGCCTGAGTGGGGATCCCTGCTGAGACTGGGCACAGACACCAGCCCCCCTACTCAGAAAAGGCCATCAGGTTCCCCCAACCCCCTGGGCTCACACAGAGCTAATCCCAGGGAGACCAGAGGAAGCAAACAAAGCTCACACCAGGGCATGGGCCAGGATGCCCTGGGGGTCATACTGCATCTCTGAAAGCCTCAAATTCCAGAGAACAATCATCAAGGACATGGAAGTGGCAGTCACTGTCTTACTTATAAGGATCACAGAGACACTGAATAATTCTGAACTTTGTAAAAGAATGTTAAAACACATTTTATTTTTAGATTTCATTTATTTATTTGAGAGAAAGAGTGAGAGAGCACAAGCAAGGGGAGGGAGAGGGAGAAGCAGACTCCCCACTAAGCAGGGAGCCTGATGCGGAGCTCGATCCCAGGACCCTGGGATCATGACCTGAGCCGAAGGCAGACACTTAACTGACTGAGCCACCCAGGCGCCCCAAAGCACATATTTTAAAACGTAAAATAATGGAAATTTAGAGCTTCCAACTCGGGAAAGAAAAAAGGTGTGTTTGTGTGTGTGGGGGGATAATCTATTCAACAGGTAAGAGAATGCAATCTATCCAATGGTAAACAGACAACACAAAATAAGGATAGAACAAATGATTCCAAAGGTGTCTCTAATCTCCTCCCCAACCCCTACACATAAAGTGGATTAAATTTATCTATTTGAAGACAGACTACTGGTTGAATTTTTAAAAATCCAAGTCTCTGCTGCTTCTAAAGACAAACCCAAGAAAAAAATACACAGAAATATTGAAAAGAAGTAGAATAGAAGTATGTCAGAGAGCAGACATGAATAAATTATGATCTACAAGGCAGGGAAGATAATAAAACCAAACCCAAAAAATATTAGTTTGAAAAGACTAATGACATAGATGGATCTCTAGCTAATCTCAAAAATTTTCTATAAATTATTAAGTATAAACAATGAATCAAAGGAACAATCTCTTGCAAGGAGGTCAAGATAAACGACCTGGCTACCTAACCAGCAAAGTTAGTAGATTCAAGTAGAACAGAATAGGTCAGTCAGGCCTTGCACAAAGAGTCGGATCTTACTGGAAAGTGCAGGAGAGAGCAAGAGAGAACAGGCAGAAGTGTGACCATATAAATGAGGAGGCTGAGAAAATAGTAGGAATCCTACCAAGTAGAGTTAAATGCTTGGTCAAGGCTGCAAGGTGCGTAATCCACTCTGGGTTGCCCTAGCACTGAGACCCATTCACTCCATGAAATAAATGGTAATATGAAGAGAGAATTTAGTGAGCTCCCCTCAAGAGTCACCATGACCAAAACAGCAAGAATGATGTTATGAAGGGTAATAATTTGAGTTACGTATAGCAGGGTTCACTTGCCCCCGAGAACTCAGAAGAGTAGCTGAGTAGCGCTAATGAGCCTCAGCATCCAGTGATACTGGCTAAGCCAGTTGAAGAAATAAACCATGGAGTTGCAAATCCTGCAGTCACACAGTCACACTTTATTTTACTCATTCCATCTCGATTCTTCTCCCGGGGAAAGATGGAAGCGCTCTCTCTCCTGGGATTGTGGTGATTTGGCTGGAGTTTGCAGCAATATAGGCTTAAATTATTCTACCTTTGCTATTACCCAGAAGCACTGAGTCACCCAGAGGTAGGAGTAGAACAGTGAGTCAAACAGATCAAGAGAAAAAGATGCACCACCAAATTGAAAATTTGGCAAAGAATATGAACAAGGCAAATCACCAAAGAGAAAAACCAAATGGCCGTGTACATGGTGGGAATGGTCACCCCCTCCAGTATTAAAGGCAGAACAAACTAAAATGACCACAAAATACCATTTCACATTCTGCATCTTGGCAAAGATTTAGTTCCCAAGGATGCAGTAAGTGGGTGCTCACATAAAGTATTGGTGGGGTTATAAATTGAAACTAGTTCTTTAGGAAACATTCTGGCAATTCCTAATGGAGCTGAAGATGTGCATCCCCACACCAGGGCAGTGCCATTTCCAAGCGTCTGCCCTAGAGATACTCATGCACAGGGACTTAAAGCGACTGCAACAGCAGGACTACTTACAATAATAAAAGCCTACAGACAATCTTAAATGACCAATGACATGACATCGAATCTATCAGTGATAGTACAAATGGACTCCTTTTCAGTATTTAAGATGATCTAAATCTACACACAGCAATATGGATAAATCATAAAAAGCTGCAGTATTACTCCATTTAGATGAAATTCTAAGATGAGATCTTGTTGTAGACACACAGTGTGTGAGAATTTGGTAATGTGGAAATGAAAGTCTTGATTTCAAGGCTACATCAGTTTAAGGGGGCTGCAGGTGTCACCTCCTGTTGATACCTTTTTTGGGGGGGGGTTGTTGGTTTGTTTTTTGGGAGTCTCTATACCCAATGTGGGACTTGAACTCACGACCCTGAGATCAACAGTCATACGCTCCACCGGCTGAGCCAGCCAGGTGTCACCTCCCACTGGTACCTTTTATGTAAAGCTGTAAAACAAATTATTACTTACCGAGCATACACACATAGCAAAAGTACAAAAATATGAGAAGATAAAAAGCAACTTTAACATAATAGGAGAAGCCAAGTCTATAATATTTAATTTCTTAAATTCTGAAGCAAATATTGTTACTATTTGTTCAATATGGGTGACCTGTTATATAACACCCCCGGTATGTTTGCTCTGTACTTTCCTGTATGAGTAAAATATTTAATTCTTAAAAGTCTTGTGGACCAAAAAAAAAAAAAAAAAAAAAAAAGGCACAGAACCACCAGGTTTTCATCTAGGAGCAGAGTGGCATGCCTGTAACCAGATATGTTTTAAAGGGGCAAAAGGGGACAAAAATAAAGTTGTGCTTTGTTGATGTCATGAGTGATGCTTATTCAGCATCCTGTTACCACAAGAAACCACTGGTTTCAGGCAGGGTGGCCCGTGGGCTGTTACATAAGCTGACACAGGACACTGTAACGACATGGGGACAGAGCACTGGGGGCAGGGCAGACGGTGTGCTTCCTCAGTGAGGAATGACTGATAACAGAGACTGTGCCACAGGATAGGGGGCACAAAGGTTTTGTGGGGTCTAGGGAGGAGGGCGGGAAGGGAGGGGCTATCCTGGCAAAGGGGTGTGCCAGTGGGAAAGTGTGGAGGTGCGGGGAAGTGCGGTATGGTCAGGACCATGGGTAATTTTGGAGGCTTGCTGGGAAGGCTTGTGAGGGGATTGCTGGGGACTGGGCCAAAGAGGAAAGCAGGGCAGATGGAACAGCGTTCTGGAATTCGGACTCTGTCCTGAGGGAGAAGTGGAGTCTTTGAAAGATTCTGAACAGAAGCATGACCTTGAAGGATCATCCAGTTCAGTTTCTTGCCTTTAGGCAGATAAACATCTAAATCTTCCTGGATGGTGGGCTTGTCTCTATTCAATGTCTCCAGAGACAGGCACTCTGAAGTCTCCATCCTTCATCTGCCACAGTGCTGGGTGACTGTAGCTGGGCATGGAGAAGGTGACAGCCGTAGGGAGGGACAGATGCGAGAGGGATTAGACCCAACCCCTGGGGTCCAACAGGCACAAGGGTGCAGGTGCAGGCAGTGGGGCAGGAGAGGGGTGGCAGTGGAAGGCTGCATCAGGCCGCAGAACACAGTGTGCCCAGATGTGGCAGTCTACACCACAAGAGTCTAATAACGATGGCTGCCATCATCCTGTCATGATCACCATCACCATCATCCTCACCATCAGCACTACCACAGCAAACACTGATACCGTGCTTTCCAGGTGTTGGGAACCATTCTAAGGGGTTTACACAGTTCAGTTAACCCTATGAGGAAGGTAAATCATTATCCCCATTTTAAAGAGGAGGCAAAGGAAGCAGAGAGGAGGAGAGAGAGTCAGACTGTGGTCCCACAGGTCATAAGGAGCAGATCTGGAAATTACAGACAGCCTGGGATCCTAACTTTACACTAGGCTGCCTCTCAAAAAGGAACATCGATTGGGAGTGTCCTGCCAGGCAGAGAAGAGGTGGCGGGGGAGGGGGGGGTTACTGAGCATCCCAAGACCACAGTCCCTGTGGAAAGCATCTCTAAATATGAAGTATGCCCTGGCTGTGAGAACAGGGTCCAGGCACGGACAGAATCTGGGTCATGAGAGCAGAGCTGGTTGACCAGAAGTTCAACTCGATGCTTGCTATTTCTATGTAGAGCACTGGGAACAGGAGGAAGGGGGCTGAAACACAGTGTGTCATGCACTGCAGATGCAGTATCCCATTTTATCTTCTCAGAGACCTTGTCACATAGCTCTTCCTATTAGCCAAGGAAGCCGATGCCCTGAGGGGTCCAGTGATGGGCTGACAGTCACACAGCATGCAGGAGGCAAAGCTGGGAGTAAGACTACTTGCTCGGAAGCCCTGTGCTTTTCTCTATTATTGCACACTGCCTCTCGGGGGATTTCCCAAGTACCCACCAACTGGATAAGAGTGCTGGCCCAGAGTCAGACTAGATTTCCTTGCTAATTTCCCCAAAGAATACACTCAGAAATAAATAAAAAGGAAAGACGGTCAGTAGCAACTGTGAAATGAAGATAAAAGAAGAACACAGGCCAAAATCTGGGAGGAACTTTCACTGAGGACCATGTTCCTGGGGATAGATATAGAAAGAAACCACCAACCATACCCTCTGAGCCACAAGAGGAAAAACATACACCCAGAGAGGTTGGAAAATCACACTAAATTACCTCCGTGCTCTGTGACGAATCCCAGGTTGCTGGGGTAATGTGGATTAGGAAAAAAAAATGTTAGCATAGTACTTTCAAAAAGATAACAACGAACAAGGGAAAATAAACATTACCCTGATTAAGAGGGGAAAAATCACTGAAAAAAAATCACTGTTCACAAAAAAATGATGGTAGAGTCTTTAAAACATCCAAGAGGACTTGGTCACAATGGAACAGAAGTAGGAAGCCACGGGAGGAGAAAAAAGTTGAAATAAAGAAACAGAAAAGGATTCAATAAGAGAAAAGAGAATGTTAAGGAACTCAAAAGCCAAGAGCAAAATTAAAATTACATTGAAGCTCATACACAGCAGGATATACACTCCATAAATCAGGAGTCATATGAAGCAGAACAGTGTTAAAAGTTCTCAGAACTTGGATGGAAAAGAAATGAAACAGAAAAAGAGAAGTTGACAAATAGCAAGGAAGACAAAAAAAAAAAAAGTCCAACTTAAAGATTTTGTCTGTTGCACAGGAGAAAAACAAAACAACAAGAGCAAAAGTAATAATTAAAAAGAGAATGTTAGAGGGGCGCCTGGGTGGCTCAGTCGTTAAGCGTCTGCCTTCAGCTCAGGTCATGATCTCAGGGTCCTGGGATCGAGCCCTGCATCGGGCTCCCTGCTCTGCAGGGAGCCTGCTTCTCCCTCTCCCACTCCCCCTGCTTGCGTTCCCTCTCTCGCTGTGTCTCTCTCTGTCAAATAAATAAATAAAATCTTTAAAAAAAAAAAAGAGAGAGAGAGAATGGTAGAAAGTTGTGCCGGGTGGAAGGAAGACCTGAGTTGACATATCAGAAAAGCTTCCTGAGATCCAGGCAAAGTAATAAAAAAAAAAAAAAAAAAAAAAAAAGACCCATTCTGCCCAATATATGATTTTTAAGTAAATAAAAATTATAAATATCAGGCAGAACAAAACAGGTTCTCTACAAGGAATATAGTCAAGCTGTCTTCCAACTTCTCTATAAACTACAAAAATCAATGAACACGCATCTGAAGAATTTCCGATGGTATATTCCACCTGCCATTTTCCTTAGAGGAAGATTGTGGCAGTCACCACTTGTGACACACCCAGCAACCACTCCCCTCCCATTTTCCTTTCTTAAAGAAACCTGACTTGATTTGGGAGACCAATGAGTCAAGCCTCAAGGGTGGATCAGAACAGATCTCAGTGAGGCAAGCGATCACATCTCTCCTTGCCAAGTACCCATCTTCTCAAGTCCCCCTGCATCTGTGAGCAAACATGTGATTCTGTTTGAGCCAATGACACTTAAAAGAAACACCAGCCAGGAGCCTTCTGAGAAAGGTTGCCCTTATAAGAAAGAGAACAATTAGCACAAAGAAGGCCTTTTGCTGTGTGTCACCCCACTGCAAACACAGTTCTGGTGCCTAAAGTTATAGCAACCATTCTTCAGCCAGAGGGCAACAAGGATGAAGGGGAGCCTCCAACAGGCTGAAGATGGTGGCACAGAAGACCAAGCTTCAGGATGACATCACCAAGCCTCTGTTCCAATGGCCCACTCCAGACACCTCACTAAGTTAGATCTCTGTCCTTTAATCCATGGTTAGGTTTTTTGTTTGTTTTTACTTCTAACTGAGAGTATGAGGAAATAAATATTAATAGGCAAAGCACAGAAAGAAATTCCATCATCATCACTGCGTCCTTCGAGAAACAATAGGCCAAACAAAGTTGAACAAGTTTGCCAAAAGAATTCTGTATCAGAGTTTTCATGAAGTTGCTGTATTTTCTGGAACTCCAAGAGATGAACTGCATGAAGTATGAAACATTTCTACAATTTATTTGACCATGGAACTTTAGTTTCCCCTCCAGGAAGCATCTGGAAGAGTAAGGTTCTATGTAAAATACTATGAGAAATGATTATAGGACACTGAGGTTAACATTTCAGGACCCAAGAAGTATATATTCAACCATATTCTTATTTCGTGAGCAAAGTTACAGAAGGATATTTTCAAATCTGCAAAGGGCTTGAAAAACATGTCTCTTGAGAAATCCCCTTATCCCCACTATGGAAGATTACAGAAACGTTCTCCAGACAACTGAGAGAACTATAATTAACAACTCAAATATAAGAAATTTAGAGTATAGGGGCGTGTGGGTAGCTCACTTGGTTAAGCGACCAACTCTTGGTTTCGGCTCAGGTCATGATCTCATGGTCATGAGAACACCGAGTCGCCCTGTGCTCAGGAAGAATTATGCTTGAGATTCTCTGTCTCTGCTCTTCCCCTTGCTTGCACACTCTCTCTCTCTCTCCCCTGACCCTCAAATAAATAAATAAATAAAACCTTAAAGAAATTTAGAGTATGAAGAAATGATAATGTAACTAAAAGCTTTTCAGAGAGAAGTAAAATGAACTGTTGTACATATGGATGCAAAACCACCAAACACAAACACTAAAAATATTCTGGAAAAAGAATATTTAATGATTAAAAGGAACTGTTTAATAATAATGGACTTCTAGCTGGGACAACGTGATATAGACCCATTTCTCCCCGCTTGCCTGCCAATACCACTATAACCCATGGAAACAAGATAGAGGAGATAACCAAAGGAGAACTCTCAAATGTGCTAAGAGGAACGAACGTGAGTCACCAGTTTGGGACCCAGCACTGGAGAACAACATAGTGGCAGAACATCTGACGTTCTCCCACCCAATGGAAGGAGACCATCCAGATCTGATGTTTCCTGTCCCTCAAACATAGCAATGGAAGGCAGCATGGGTAGGCTCATTCTTCACCCATATTGAATGGGAGCTCCTCAAACAACACAGGGCAAACCCACAATGGGCAATAGAGATCTACTGGGAACCCCACTAATGATAAACAGCTAAGGGAAGTGCTCTCCTTCCCTGGCAGGCCTGAAATTCCCACAGGAATATAATAGGACGGCCCCAGCAAGAGGGAGCTCCACCCAAACACTGGCTTAGCCCAAGAAGCCTCTGTCCCTGTGGGCCTGAGACTCTCCACCTCTGCCCAGAGACTGAGGTCAACAGTGAAATGGATCTCATTGTGGATCCATTTGATTAAGTGGATCTCAATAAACATCTGACCTGGGAAGCATTCTTTGTCCCCCACAGTTAGGGAAGAACCCCATCACAAGATGCACTTGGCTTAGGAAGCCTCTTGCCTGAGGATCTCTGCCCCCACAGAGAGACACCCATCATCCCAGCCTAAGAAAACCCTTTCTACCCCTCAAGCAGCATGAGGAGGGATGAGTGGGAAGCCCCGCAGCACCAGATAAACCAAGCAGACTAAAATATCACCACAAAGACTGTGAAATGAAGCTGTCATTTGGAACCATGGCCCACAAAAGTAAGCCAGGACCTGCATGCTAATCCTAAACAGGATGGCTGCCCCTAAAAAAAAAAAAGATTTAAATAGAACCCAGCATCCACTAATATATTAGGCAGAATGTCCAGGATACAATAGGAAATCACCTATCATCTGAAGAACTAAGAAAATCACAACTTGAATGAGAAAAGACACTTAATGGACACCCAATACATATGTGAATCAGACACTGGAATTATCTTACAAGGATTTTAAAGAAGGCATCATAAAAATCCTTCAACAATCGATCCCATGTTCTCTTGAAACAAGTGAAAAATGAGAAAATCTTAATGAGGAAATAGAAGTTATTGAAGTGAACCAAATGGAAATTACAGAACCGAAAAATACAATTGCAGAAATAAAGTTGCTGGCTGGGATAGTAGAGATGACAGGTTAGGAAAAGGGAACTTGGGGACAGATCATGAGTTCACTCATACGAAGAATACAGAGTTGTATGTATTTATATAGACTTATATGTATATATATAACATATATTACATATGTCTATATAAAATATATTACATATGCCTATATATGTCTATATATATATACAAATTTACTCAATATAAATAATAGACTTAATATGTAAAATTTAACACTATGTAAATTTTAGGGGAAAAAAAACACAGAAAATCTTTGTGATCTAGGCCTAGGCCAAGAGTTCTTAGACTTGACACCAAAAGCATGATCCATAATGGGAAAAGTTACAAGACTGGACTTTATCAAAATTAAAATCTTTTGTTCTGCCAAAGTCCATGCAAAGAGGATGAAAAGATAAGTTGTGTGCTGGGAGAACATACTTGCAAGCAACCTACCTCACAAAGGAGTAGCACCTAGAATATATAAAGAATTGTCAACTCTCAACAGTAAAAGCCAACCAAACAAAAGCAACTGTCTAATGAGAATATGGGCAAAAGACATAAATAGACATGAACAGAAGGGGACATATAGATGATGTGGAAAAGATTAGCCATCATGGGAATGCAAATTAAACAATGGGATATCACTACATACCTACCAGAATGGCTAAAATGAAAACAGCAACTGCACTAAAGTTGGTGGGGAATATGGAGAAATTGAACCAATCACACACTGCTGGTAAGATATAAAATATGGTGGTCACACTGGGAAGCCATTCATCAGTGTTGAATAAAACCAAACACACAATTACTTTATGACCCAGCAACTGTACTCAAGGGCATTTATTCTAGAGAAATGAGAACTTATGCTTATACTAAAACCTTCACACCAATGTTAATAGCAGTTTTATTCATAATAGCCAAGAACCTGAAACAGCTAGACGTCTCTCACAGGTAAACAGTTAAATAAACTGCAGTACATCCATACCGTGCTATAGTATTCAGAGTAGAAAGGAGCAAACCACTTGAACGAATCTCAAGGATATTATGCTGAGTGAAAAAAAGCCAATCCTAAAAGGTTCCATACTGTATGATTCCATTTACAAAAAATATTTTACAGTGACAAAATGTTAGAAGTGAAAAACAGATTAGTGGTTGGCAGCAGGTAGGGACAGCGCTGGGGGTGTGGGTTGTGATGGAACTGTTCACTATCTTGATTGTGGAGGTAGATACACAAACCTACACATATGACCAAATTGTATAGCAGTAAACATGTACACACACAAACATGAGTACGAGTAAAACTGGGGAAATCTAAAGAATATTGGTGCGTTTTATCAGTACCAAAATCCCATTTATGATGTACTATGACTTTGCAAAATGTTACCATTTAAGGGGAAAATTGGGTAAGTGTACTTGCGATCTTTCTAAATTATTTCTGAAAACTGCATGTGACTCTATAAACATTTCAATAAAAATTTTAAACAGACAGAATATATAATGCCAGATTAACATAAGTGGAAAGTGAAAGCAGAGAATAAATATAAGCCAAATTTTTTTTTTAAAGATTTTATTTATTTATCTGAGACAGAGAGAATGAGAGAGACAGAGAGCACATGAGAGGGGGGAGGGTCAGAGGGAGAAGCAGGCTCCCTGCCGAGCAGGGAGCCCGATGCGGGACTCGATCCCGGGACTCCAGGATCATGACCTGAGCCAAAGGCAGTCGCTTAACCAACTGAGCCACCCAGGCACCCTAAGCCAAATTTTGTGTTAGGAAAAGTCAGCAGTTATTTATTCTTTTGACTTTAATATTCAGACAAATATCATTTTAACTACATATTTCATAAAAGTAAAAATCAGTAAAAGGATTATAACATTATTTAATTTAAAAGATAAAGCATACAAAAGACAAAACAAAGGACACAGCTTAAAATCAAAAAGTATAATATAGGACCATTGAACCGTGAACAAACACCAGTTTTAAAAGGATTGCCAAGATTAAAGACAAATTCTATTAAATTTGTCTATTAAAAGACAAATTCTCTCCACTGGCTTATAAAAACCAATCTGACACCATGATTCTTTTAAAGAGAAGGGTACCTAAAAAGTAGAATTTTTTAAAGGAAATGGATGGATAAGGATATAGCCAGTAGCAATAATAAAATGAAAATGAGACGAAGTTAGTATTAATACCCAAAAAAGAGCGTTTAAGACAAAAATGATGGATGGGCCGAGAAGGCTATCTGTAGGTATAAATGGTAATAATGGATACATAATGAAAATGCCACAATTTGATTTAGTGAATAGCTCTACATACAAAACAACACCTGTGCCTGTCCCCTTCTCATTACCTCAGCTGCTCCCACCCCCAGCATGTCTCTCCCAACTCCTGAAGTAACTTCCTGAGTTCCCATTTCCATTCTAGCTCCCTGCAGCGGAGATATCATTTGCGTGTAAATCAAATCATGCCACTACATTGCTTAAAACACTCCAATGAGTACTATTTCTACATAAAATTATATCCAAACTCCTTGTCTTGCTGGGACCTGAGACAAAGAGTTCTTCCCTAAGCGTCAATTCATGCTTTCTTAATAGCAACAAAGCCCTCCGTTTTAAAATCTGGGAACATAGCTGTCCAGAGGAAAGACTACATTTCCCGACGTCCCTTGCTGCTGGGTGTGGCAACAGGACCAACTCCTGGCCAACCATGTGGCTAACTTCTGGCCAATGGGACAGAAGTAGAAGTGATCGTGCAACTTCTTCAAAGACTTGTGCTCCCCTTTTCCTTCCCTTTCTTTCTGATGAAGGGAACGCACATGTGGACATAAGCCACATGGATAGGGCGACACCCTGGGGCTCCAGAACAATGAACCAGCTGGAGCCTGAGGGGTACCGCACCAGACCCAAGCCCTTTGTGGAACAGAAGTACATAGCAACAGAGACTTAGTGGGAGCGTTTGCATCAGCCACTTTCCGCTGCACCTATGTCCCAACACAAGGTCTATGATGTCCCACAGCGCTGGTCTCTACTGACATCTTCAACTTCATCTCCTACCACGCCTCCCTTGCTTGCCAGCTCTAGTCAAGCTTGTCCCATCTCGGGGCCCTAGAACTGGCCGTTGCCTCTCCCTGACCAGCACTGTCCCCAGAGCTTGCACAGCTAGAGCTTTCTCATGGTTTAGGACTGAGTCCAAATGTCACTTCCTCCTCATCTTCTCTTCTCTGTTTAAAGTTGTATAGTACCCACCCCGACTGCCTCTGTTGTAGTATCCTGTTTTATGTACGTCATAGAACTGAATATTATCTGAGATTAGTATCTGTGTATTTAATGTCTCTCTCTCCCCTACCCCCTCTACACTAGAATATAAATTCCATGAGAGCAAGACACTTAACCTATTATTTACAGCTATATCTATGCTGGCCCAACAAGAGCCTTTCAATAAGCATTTGTTGAATGAGTCAATCGATCAACCGAAGAATGAATGACAGTATCAATGACACACACGCACACACCTCACAGAGACAAATGAAAGAAACAGAACTGAGACACTCACCACCATCAATCTAAGAGTAGATATAAAATAAACCAGGACATTCAAGATTTTAATCTAACTATCCATGAAAGGGGGCATATAGTTCTGTTTCCTACAAACTGTGAAGGTAGTTTATCCAATTACCAAATCGCATTTGCAGAAAGTGAACACATACTGAGACCCATTAGATGGGCGCAATAAACTGTATGAAGAAGAGATTACGTAAGTAGCATTCTATAACTACACTGTAATAATAAAATGAGAAATTAGTAACAAATGATTAAACAAAGCAGTCAGTAATATTCTCTGAAGCTACCTATGGAGTGAAAAAACATTAACTATAATGACAGATCATATAGTAAATGATAACACTCCATATATGGAGTGAAAAAACATTAACTATAATGACAGATCATATAGTAAATGATAACACTACCCATCAAAATCTCAGCATGGTGATAAAGCTATACTAATAGGAAAGTCGTATCTAAATTCTTTCATTCATTAAAAACTAAATAAAAGAATCCTTTAACACAGAAATTTATAAATAATAACATGAATGAAAGCAGAAAGGAAATGAAGATAGGTAATAGGAAAAACTATTAATCAAATATTTTCTCGGGGCACTGGGGTGGCTCAGTTGCTAAGCATCTGCCTTTGGCTCAGGTCATGATCCCAGGGTCCTGGGATCGAGCCCCACGCTGGGCTCCCTGCTCGGCGGGAAGCCTGCTTCTCCCTCTCCCATTCCCCCCTGCTTGTGTTTCCCTCTCTTGCTCTGTCTCTCTCTGTCAAATAAATAAATAAAATCTTTAAAAATTTTTTTCTCAAAAAATCAATAAAATAAATAACTTTATGGCATATATTAAAAAATAAGAACAACAAAAATTACTATTAAGAGAAGCTGTAACCCTACACTTGGGGTGACCACAGCATAACATAGAGCTGTGGACTACCTTGTACACCTGAAACTAATATAACATTGCATGTCAAATATACTCAGATGAAGTATTTTTTTTTAATTTTTTAAAAATTTTTTAAAAAGAGGTATAAATTTCCAGTTAAAAGATAAATAAGTACAGGGATATAAGGTACAGCCTAATAACTATAGTTAACTGCTGTATGGGTATTTGAAAGTTGTTAAGAGAGTAGATTCTGAGCATTCTCAACAGGGAAAAAATATTTTTCTTTTTTCGTATCTATATGAGATGACGGAAGTCAAACTTACTTTAGCAATCAATTCACAATACATGTAAGCCAAATCACTGTGACGTATGCCTTAAATTGATACAGTGCTGTATGTCAATTATTTCTCAATAAAACTGGAAAATAAGAAAAATAAGAGAGAAGATGTAGTAATGGTAAAAAGCTACTTGTAAAGAAATTTTTCAACAAGTCTGTGTACAATTACATGCTCATAAATTAAGTAACTTTGAAGAACTGGAAACTTCCTGAAGATAATATAAATTTTCAAAATAGACTAAAGAAGGGGCTCCTGGGTAGCTCAGTCGGTTAGGCGTCTGCCTTCGGCTCAGGTCATGATCCCAGGACCCCGGATCATGACCTGAGCCAAAGGCAGACGCTTAACCATCTGAGCCACCCAGGCGCCCTAAAAATCTTTTTTAAAAAATTTTAAAAAAATAGACTAAAGAACAATTAAAAGTTATCAAAGAAATGCCTCCCCAAAAGACCCCCAAAACCAAAACAAAAACTATACCACTAGATCCAGGCAGTTTTATGAACTAGCCCACTCAAATTTAAAGTCATAAATAAATCTATACAGTATAGAACTTATTGTAGATGACAAAAAATGATAGATACTTGACAAGTTAATTTTACCATGGCAGAACAATTATGTTTCAAAACCTAACAATGATACTTACAGTTCTGTATAAACCACAGGCTGCTTTTATTTATAAATATGGATGAAGAAATCAAAATTGGTGTCAAATCAAATTTTAAAATTGTATTGCAAATTCATATTACACTAAGAAAATGACCTACCATGACAACTAACGTTAATCCTAGGAATGTAAAAATTGTTTAATATTATGATATTATATCATATCAGTAAGTTAAACATGAATAATCATGTGATCTTATGAGCGATTCAAAGGACATTTGCTAAAAGCTATCATATATTCAAATTAAATAAACTGTTGGTAAGTAAGATGTTAATTTCCTAATATCAACACCAAATCTCACCCTTCTCATTTGTAACTAATAAGCAGGTTTCAGTCAATATACGTGGAACTCAGATATATAGTGTCAAAGGGGAGGAAACCAAGTCGCAGCAATTTGTAGCCAAAGTTATACAGAACTGAAGAAAATCAACTGAAAGGCACGTGACCACTAAGGAGAGAATTCAGTAAGGAAGCCAGATAAAAGTCAAAATTCCCAAACCCCAGTACTGGCAGAAAGTGGTTAGAAGCATACAATGACAGAATCAAAATCTTATTCAGAATGGTCAAAATAGAAAAATATACAACCGGAGTCTGGCAGAGAGAGGGTCAGGAGCTCGGTGAGGGGGGCCCACGCACCATTGGGGAGGGTGGCTCTGGTCCCTTCCTTCCACCTCCCCGGCTGAATCTGTGAACATCAGAAACTCTGTCTTGGGGCAACAAGATCACTGGAGCTGTGGCCAGAAGGTGTCCCTAGCACACACTTGCGTGACCTCGCTTACATGAGAAATCTGAGTCAAACTCACGGCAGCAGAGCAGAATGCGGTTCCCAAGGGCCCGGAGCAGGGAAGTGGGTAGGTCATGGTCAAAGCCGTGCGAGATCAAGGAGGTCTGGATATCGACCATACAGTATAGTGCCCATAGCTAACAATATGGTGTACTTAAAATTTGCTAAGAGGGTAGATCTTATGTTATATGTTCTTATCACACACACAGAATAGCAACAGCAACAACAATAAGGAGTGGGGAGGAAATGTTGGAAGAGGATAGATTTGTTTATCTATCTTGATGGTGGTGACGGTTTCACGAAAGTATACTTACCTCCAAACTCTGAGTTCTGTATATTAAATAAGTACAGCTTTACATGTACATGTACATGTAATACAATCATAATTTGATAAAGTGTTTTATTTTAAAAAAAAACTGTCTCCAGGACACGGCAGCACAGGGACCCCCATCCCCTACAGAAGCCTGCCTTTGGGTGCTACTTGTTGCGGGTTTTTGAGGATCTGTCTGCCTGGCCCCAGGAGGTCTCCATCAGCTTTCACGCCTGCCTTGCTCCTTTCTCTGCTTCCTGTGCACGTCCGTGCAAAAGTCTACCCTTGATAGAACCAGCCTACCATCTTTCCTTTTCTCCTGTCCTTTGCATTTAGGTAAATGTGGATGAGAATTCTATGTTGTCCTGAGAGTCTATAGGGTTCAAATTACATATAGACCCTGTGGGTTAGACCTCTGAGGGTAAGTAGATCAAATAAAAGAAAAGAACTTTGCCTGAATCATGGGAAGATTTGGGGCGCCTGGGTGGCTCAGATGGTTAAGCATCTGCCTTCGGCTCAGGTCATGATCTCAGGGTCCTGGGATCAAACCACGTGTCGGGCTCCCTGCTCAGTGGGGAGCCTGCTTGCCCCTCTCCCCTCTGCTTGTGCTCTCTTTCTCATTATCTCTCTCTTAAAAAAATAAATAAAATCTTTAAAAAAAAAATAGAACTTGGGAAGATTCAGGGCACCTGGTTGGCTCAGTCAATTGAGCATCTGACTCTTGATCTCAGCTCAGGTCTTGATCTCGGGGTCGTGAGTTCAAACCCCGCGCTGGGTTCCAAATTACAACTGAGAGGAGCTCTAACGCTACAGTTGTGGTGAACACAGCATAATGTACCGAGATGTGGACTCACCAGTTGTACACCTGTTAAACCTGTTAAACAGGTTTGTTTTAACACCTCTTAAAAACAAACCAACCTTGGGAAGATTCTATTTGGATATAAGAATGAAGCTACTGGAATCAGCACTTTCCTGAGAATGCGACCGTGACCTTCTCCTCTTCCTGGCTTGAGGTCACTTGTCAGCCCACCCCAGCCACGGACTCAAGAACCAGTCATGAATTTATTTAGAAAGGGTTTTAAAAATTATTTTCAATTTTTTTTCCTGATTATAAATTTGATTTAGACATTCTCCTGAAGTGTGAGTTTTCAGCATACTAACTGGATATAAGGTGACTGACATGCTGGGGGGAGAGGGGGCCCTCAGCTAGCCTTGAGCTTCCAGTGCCTTCCACAGCAGAGGTCCACACAGGAGATATGAGTGGGCGGCCGCCATTCAGAGGCCTCCATGAGTTTTTCCTTCTGGCCGTTGATGGCTACAGTTTTGATTATATGCTTTTTATACTCTCATACCAACTTCGTGCTTTGTTTACCACGACAATGGGCCTGTGTCTTAGAAACTCCACGTTTTTGTTTTTTACCACTGAAAACAGTTGTTTTATAATAGGATTTTGTTAACTTGAGGTTTTGTTAATTTCATTGACTAATAACAGATCAGTCTAATGTAGAAATTTCAGGAAATAGAAATGAGGATCAAGAAAAAATGACATTCACCTTTATTCCAACCCATAATAATTAACATTGTCAGAATTATTGCATTTTCTCCAGTGTTTGTCTATGAATATAAATGGATATATAACAGATGTAGAACAGCAATGTAATTAGACTGTGCATTCCATCTCTACCGACTGTAGAGTGAAAACATTGTTTTAAACAATTATACAGTATTCCATCTTTGTAAGTGCCTTTTCTACATCTCTAATTTCACATGACAGAGTCTTAGAATTATCTTTAATTATAGGGTTTAACATTTGAAAAGTTGAAGCCAAGTATCACCAGAGAGTTTTTAGGACAGTTGTACAATTTACATTTCTACCAGTAGCGTATGAGTTTGTCCATTTTATCTCACTCTTGGCAGCACTGAGTATTATCCTAGTTTCATTCTTTTCCAATCTGATAGGTGAAAACCGTTATCCAATTACTATTTTAATTTACATTTCTTAGATTTCTAGTGAGGTTGAATTGTTTTGATATGTTTATTGAAAGTACTAACCAACTGACTGTTTTTCCTTATTCCATGGTCTATTGTCATGTTAACAGGTTTTCATATTGCTTTAGCAATGCTCTTCACATATGCTTTATTCCATCAATTGCCATATTTTTCCTGTTCATTTTTGAAATATTCTTTCAATTTAATAGTTTAATACTAGTTTTTTTAAGATTTTACTTGTTTATTTGAGACAGAGAGAGAGAGAGAGAGAGAGTGTGTGTGTGTGTGTGTGTGTGTGTGTGTGTGTGTGTGTGAGCGGGGGAAGGGGCAGAGGGAAAGAGAATCTCAAGCAAACTCTGCGCTGGCCCCGATCTCACCCATGACCCTGTGATCATGACCTGAGCTGAAATCAAGAGCTGGACACTTAACCGACGGAGCCACCCAGGTGCCCCAGTTTAATACTTTTATGTATGATTCTTCCATTGCTTTAATGCTTAGAAAGGTATTTCCTACTTTGAAAACTAGTTACCTATTGACATGTGATTTTCCCACCTTTTAAAAACAGTTAAAACTTACAGACTAACAACCAATTACACCTATGAATATGGATAAATAAGAGAAAACCCCCACCTACCAAGGTCTGGCTCAGACCAGTAAGTGGGACCAGACGCCCTGCCAGGCTCCCAGAAATCTCAGTGGCTCGTGGGCTTTCAACCTGGAAGGAGCCTCAGAGTCACCTGAAGGGCTTACTGCAACCCAGGCTGCTGGCCCCCCCACCCCCCCCAACCCCAGGTTTCTGAGTCAGTGTTTCTGGGGTGGGGCACAGACATTTGCATTTCTAACAAGTTCCAGGTGATGCTGGTGCTGCCCTTTAAGGAACCACACTTCAAGACCCACAGCTTGGCTAATGTTTTCCAGACTCCATATTTCACAAGTAAAATCACTTTGGGGATTCAAGCACTTGCTGTCAATCTAACAGCCCTTGTGATGGGCACCGCTTCTGAAAGCTATTTAGGTTCTGTTCGATGATGAAGATCTGGGGAGTAGCAGTTTGGGATCCAAAACTCTGATAGAGTGGCACGTTGACAAAATATTGGGGGGGGGGAGAATGATCCTGTTGGTGCCAGATTTGATGTGAGGAGAGACAGCCTCCTGGAATGCGATTTATTCTTAAAATTCAAACAGTAAAGATCTTGGTGTTTTCTAGGTTTTGGCCCCATGTGACAAATGCCTCACAGGATTGACTATGATTCCTTCTGTTTTTTCGTTTGCTTGTCCTGCAAGCTTTACCAACAGTCAACTTCATGGGCCAGGTAATCTTCAGTTTTACAGATGAAAAACTTGTAGATATTTAAGATTCTTGACGAGCTAGGAGCTGCATTTCCTTTCCTTTAATTTTCTTTTTCTGATGATAGAATTAACGTATGCCCACTGTTGAGATTCCAGAAAATACAGAAAGATGGGATCACTTATCACCCTACCACACATGACAAATCACTGTTAATGTTTTGCTACATTTCTTTCCCCTACTTTGATGCCTAACAGATCTGGATCATAATGTAGCTCTGCGTAGTGCTCTTTTCATATGTCATGAGTAGGGAACATCAAGGGCTCTCAACTGCCCATGAGTCAAGAATTTTAAGCACAGCTCCCTGCTCATCTCAGCCATGGCCCTGGGGCCAGCACATAAATGTCCCAAGCAAAAGCCAGGGACCTGGGCTGGGAAGGACTAGTCTTTGGATCAGAGCACAGGTCAGTGATCAGGACTCTGGGACCATAACAGAAATGGAAAGCCAGGGAAGGCATGAGACCAGAGCAAGGATCTGGGATGGAGGGACAGAGGCCAAGCCCGGAGAGATTCCTGGGAAACAGCTGCAGGTACTTTACTACATCTGCTGTGTATTCTCCCACCAGATGGGGAGGAGTGGACAGCTGGAAGGGAAGCCGAGCAGGCCTGCGGTTGGAGAAGTCAGTGTGGCAGCCCTCGATCTGGACTACACCTGGGGATAGGTGTCCCACGCACATTTATGTGAGGATAACTTACAGTGTCCTGGACATTGCACACAGCTGTGAGATAAGCGAGCTATGACAATGACTAGCTAGCATACGCATAGGCAAGCGAGGCTCAGGACATTCAGGCAATACTCTGGAGCCTGCTCAGAACCCAGGGAGCCCCATGAGTTTCCCGTTTCTTGACCTCCAGCCTTGGATGCATTCCCATACACCCAGCGGCATCCAGTGAACAGATCCCTTTGCTTAAATATTTATGTGTTTTACTTCTTAAGACAGAAAGTCTAAACTAGTGAAGTCTTGAGGCATCGGGTTTGGTTGTGATACATAAAAAACTGATAGTGAAGGAGCCTTAGGTGTTCTGCCTGTACTTCCAGTAAGACAAACAAATCTCAGCTCTCCCAGCCACGGCGGGACTCTTCTCTCTCTTTCTCCAGAGGGAGAAGAGTTTAACAGAAGCGTTGGCTGGACCCCGGGGCTGGGAGAGCTGTTCGATAGGCCAGGATCCTTGCCACTATCCTCGCCCTTGCATGCTGTCTGCAAACTCCCTGCAGAACAGCTCTGCACAGTGCTGGAGGTCAAGGAGAAGAAAAGGTAAAAGGGTTGCGCTAGAGACTCAGGTAAGCCTGTGATGCAGGAGCAGGGCTCTGTCCCCTGCCACCAGGGGGCATCTCCTGTATTAAGGACTCTCCTTCTTGGGTACAAGAGGAGTCATGGTGTGTAGCATGAATGAATGGCAGAACAACAATAACTTGGAGGACCCCACTTCCCTGCAGTTGCGATCCATCCAAAACACTGAGCATTCAAACCATCCCGTCCCGAGTCCCAGCCCCTTTCAGCCCTTCCCTGCCCTCCATTCCACTGTTAACACACACCAAGTCCTAAGGCTGACTTCAAACACCATTTCACATTTCCTCCCCAAGTATATCCCTGCAGTAATGGCAAACACACAGAAACTTGATGAACGAAGGGTAAGAATACAATAAAAATTTCCAGCAGTTATTATTTGCTACATAAGAGAGAGGCTCTGCACTGGCTGCCAAGAAATCTGAGAGCCTCATACCCAGAGGGCTGCGTACCCAGAGACCCTGGGGTATGGCCCTCAGACCATCCTCCTTGGGGAGGAGGCTACGTTAGTAGCCAATTACATCCCACCTTCACTGATAACCAATTTCCTGCACAGAACCAGGGGCTCATAGCTTTTGGGATGAGTACCAACTGATAAGAAGCTGTTGTTGCAGAATCCCAGTTGATTTTATTTTCCTCTTGGCACTGTGGACTAGAATGCCAGTGAGGAGGGAGCACGGGAAAATGGACTTAATTAGCAAGATGAGCCTAGTGCCTGCTAGGATCACTTCTCAGAACACAGAGAACAGCCGTGGTCACAGTTTTCCTCTGAGGTAGGAAGAAACCAAAGGCTGGGGAAAACCAAAGGCTGTGGTGGCAATGTCAGACCAGAAGCTGAAGCCAATTATAGAGTCTTTACCCTTTGCAGTAGCCAGTCTCCAAGATGGCCCCTGATGACTGCTGCCTCCGGGTATTCTCCAGGAGGTGTTCCTCTCCCTCACTGAAAAGGGATGGGCTGTGTACCCAAGAGGATATTCCAGAAATGACGGAGTTTGACTTCCAAGAGGAGGCCACAAACAACACCACAGCTTCTGCCTTGTGCTCTCTTGCATCATTTGTTTTGAGGGAAGCCAGCTGCCATGTCATGAAGATACTCAGGCAGCACTATGGAGGGGTCCGTGTGGCAAGGACCAGAGGCCTCCTGCCAACAGTCCACGTCACTTTGTCAGCCACATGGGGGAGGCACCTTGAAGCACTTCCTCCAGCCCCAGTCGAGCCTTCAAATGATCACAGCCCCAGCCAGCATCTTGACTGGCACCTCATGACACTGAGCCAGAACCACTTGGCTAGCTGCTTTCAGATTCCTGACCCACAGAAACCATGATATTGTACATATTTATTGTTGTTTTATATCACAACCTATGGTGTAATATATTTTGCAGCAAATAGATCACTCATGTGCCCTGCCAAGTATACCATCCTATCTGTCTCTGCAAGAAACTGACTTTATCCCTAGTGGGAAACCTTGCCAGAGTGTCTTAAGTAAACAATCTTCTCCTTGCTAGAGTATCCGTACCTCCTGATATCCATATCCCCTGCCTGGATATTCAGAGGCAGAAAGCTGCCATTCTGCTGCTCTTCTTCTATATCATCTTCAAGCACTGTAGCAAAGTAAACACACACACATACACATGCATATACAAACATTCACACACACACAGAGCTTTCTCTTAAACCTGAAAAATCACTCAAGCACTGGGAAGATGCATTTTTTTTTCCAGGAAGGACCGGATGCTCTGGATGTTTTAAGTACCATTTATGCATGCTGTCTCTGAATAGACAGATGGAGGGGGGTAGTGTGGGAGGGTACAGCTGACTACTGAGAATTGATAGATGTCTCTGTTCTCCTTTGCTTGTCATAAAATTCTGAGCTGTGTGAGGACCAGCAGGAGAAGAAAGCCACTGCCACAGCATCCAAGCATTCATTTAAATATTTCAGAATGGAATTTTCCCCCTTTATTCACTTTTCCCCCTCCTGTTTGTCTCCCCAGGTGAGGAAGAGGGTCTTTAATAAAGCAAAAACAGAGAATCTGTGAGCATAATAGCACGTCTAAACTATGCTAGAGGCAGTCAAGATAGAGAGAGAAATATTTCCTTGTGTAGGTGTTCAACGCTGAAGAACGTGGAAGATATCAGGTGTAGATTAAATACCTGGAGCTCCTTGTCCTCCAGGGTGGGGGTCAGGAAGAATGCTCTGAGCCTAGAAGGCATGTAGCATTCTTCCAGGCTACAGGGGGCCATGAAGGCAGAGGCAAAGGGTAGAGAGAGCACTCAGAGTGGGGAATAAAACACAGCAGAGAAAAAAGAAATCAGGCAGGGAAGGAATTCTGGAATGTTCATCCAGAGTGGATCTGTATGGGCTGAAACATGACCTGGTGAGAAACAGTGTCTCCCCATCTTCTTAACTATGTGTTCATTTTTTTATTTCTGCTAAGGGCCTCTACCTGTCTGTCCTTCCAAGTGTTGAGTCACACCTGAAGGGTTACATGAGCAGTGAAATATTCTTGTCTCATGACAAGTAGAACCACGGAGGTCCTTCTCTGGGAAGAGTCGGGGCTGATCATAACCACAATTTGGGGAGGCAGTTTGGGGACACATTCTTGTGTCTCACTCTCACCTGCCCCTGGATGGCCTCCAGAACCAGGTCCTGCTTCTCTGCTCATCTTCATTTATGCAACTTCTCTTGATGAGCTTATCCTCACCTATGATTTCACCCACCAGCTCTGATTGATAATAAATCTGGATTTCCAGCCCTGGCCTCTCATCCCTGATCTGCCCCTGCGTGCACCTGGGCAAGGACGTGCCTCCCTCTCTTAGTTGTCTGACCTTCACCTTACACTCAACATGCCCAACTTAGAATTCAACTCCACACAAAGACTTCTTTTCTCCATGACCTTATCCCTGTCATTCAGGGACCTTGGGATCACCTCGGTCTTCTCTTTGCTCAAGTCCTAAAACCATTCTGCCAGCGAGGCTTGAGGTCTTTCCCTTCAAACTATACCTTCATCAATCAATGACTACCCTGTGCTCACTGCCTCCACTCTATTCAAACCCATCATGACAAGCCTGGAACACCCTTTTCATTCCTTTGTCACTTCCTGCCATATTTCAAAGTTGGAAGCAAGTGCCCCATTTCCCCAAGCCTTATCTGACCCCTCAAGATCACATTTGTCTCCTTTCTGGAACTGCTATTCGTTCTATTCAAAAAATAGTTATTGAGGATCTATTGTGTACAACGTGCGAGGTACTGAGGACGCTAACAAATAATTAGTCTAGTAACCATCACACCAAGAATCCCTTCTGTGTTTTTTCTCTCTTAAGAGTGTTTCTCCAACCAATTTCTTAAATAGCCAGGACTACGTCTTCAATGTCTTTTGTGAAACCCACAGTGACAGACTATAGGGCACGTAACGTGTTCTTACCGAGTGCTTGTTGGTTATATGCAAGATGGGTAGCAGAATAAGACTAGAGATACATGTCAACTGCAATGTTTACCTAGACTGGAGAATTATCTTTGGTTAAGAAAAAAAAAAAAACACATCAAGAAATTAAAGAAACCTCACTGTTTCGGAGTGGTGTTTTACATGTATAACCAACAATTCAATTTAACTTGGCAAATAATTTCATTCAGATTTTAAATATAGTGGTTAATACCCATTTCCCAAATTCCGTAATCATGAACTGATAGGCACATATTAAGACTAAAGAACAAATATAAAAATGATTCATAGCACCTTAATAATTTGAATATAGATATTTGAAATGTCCTAAGAGATTTTACAAGACAGAAATAGGAGCAAATTGAGAAGCACTGAACACAAATTCTTAGATAAAACCATTCTGTCCTATTAAGGACAAGGATATTGATAGGATCTAAACACATGAGGCAACCCGGCCATCCTCTCAAGCAAAAGGATGTCTTGGAACCAGGGATAGAATGGGGCTCAGGAAATACCAATGGTGTACTTTCTAATTGTTCCCAAGAAAGAAACTTTTGTGAATCAGAAGTGGAGGAATATCATTTCTCCCAAATGTAAAAGTTTCTGGCACAAGGAAAAAATAGGGAGATAGTTCGCTCATCCAAACCTCAAATGGTATAGTTTTGATACTTCGTTCAGAAGATCTAGTATGGACCTCTACTTAGACGTCCGGTTCAAGGAACGTATGTCACTCTAGCCCAGAAGAGATCTTCACATGCTGAACAGAAGCTCACTTCAGAGTCAAAAGTTAGTCCCAGGCACACATCTACTGTCAAATTTAATCTTTTAAACAATTTTGTACTCACCTGCCAGAATATGCTATCTATTGTGTTTCCAAGAAAACCATCGCGACCTTCTGAAGACACCAGTTTGGGGCCAAGAATTGTCATGAATTCATCAAAGTCCACTTGGCCGTCCCCTGGAAGGAGAAAATAGAAATGTGAGTTGAAATGTTGTTGATAGGAAAAAAAAGGGGGGCGCCTGGGTGGCTCAGTCGGTTAAGTGTCTGCCTTTGGCTCAGGTCATGATCCCAGGGTCCTGGGATCGAGCCCCACATCGGGCTCCCTGCTCCGTGGGAAGCATGCTTCTCCCTCTCCCACTCCCCCTGCTTGTGTTCCCTCTCTCGCTGTGTCTCTCTCTGTCAAATAAATAAATAAAATCTCAAAAAAAAAAAGAAAGAAAGAAATGTTGAAATTGACCTACTGCGCCCAATGAAATAAACATCACCACGCTTTTCTTCTTGCCATTTCTTCAATCAATGAAGAGCTGGTAGCATCACTGAAAACTGTGCAACATTCTTAAAATACCAAGGGAAACACAAGAAACTGGCAATATTAATCCATCCAATACCATATATTCCTAATTGTTTGCCAGTATTTCCATATCTAAATGCCAAACCAGCACCCCCCACTTAAATGGCCACCCTCACACCTGCTGTACCTTCTGGACCTCAAATTGCCTAGCTGTACACATGATGGAAATTGCAGCTTCATCCCCATCTCTTCCTTCATCCTGTCACCCACACATATATTGAGACATCAAGTCTTTTACCTCTTCCATGTCTGTGCCTGCTCTATCTTCCTTGTCAATTCAATCACTAGTCCCTTTCCGAAGACTGTGGTGGGAAAATGTTTGCAAGAATTAATGTACCTAGTTATAATTACAACATTACTAGCGGAGTGGCTCTCTGCTCTCACACTCTCACCTCCACACTGTCTCCCATACAGTAGCTCACCGCCCCCCACAAAGCATAACTGATGATGCTTTATAAATGTCAGTGACATATTTGACCAAAAATAAGGAAACCACTCCAGGATGGCATTCAAGTCCTACTATCCCTTTCGCTGTCTTTTGCTCCCCACCTCTGCACAAAATGCCATGCTTTTTCTGAACTTCATAACTCGGTACATGCTGTTCCCTCCATCCAGGATGCCTTCCCTGACTTGTCTGCCTGACGAACATCATCTCGTTCTCTGAGATGGAACTTAAATATCACGTTCTCTTTTTGTTTTACTTTCTGACCCTCATCTCACTAGACAGAATTGTTTCCCCATCTACCTTCATATGCATCTGTCATAGAACTTATCAGCCTGTATCTCAGTCACTGATCTGCATGCCTATTTCCCGCCTGCATTGTGAGCTCTGCAAGGTCAGGGACCCAGTCTGAAACTTCTTTGTATATTCTACACAATGGCAGGCACTCAGTATGTACTTACAGAATGAATGAATGATATCTCTTGCTTGTTTTTTCTTTGCTCAGCTCCACATCTTTCATGCTAGATCTGACCCTCACCAAAAGGTGAACTTGAGCCAACTCAGATAAAAACAGACCTTCCAGGTACTGTCCAAGCCTCAGTGACTCATCAGCGTGGCATTCTGCACCCTTAGAACTGCTCAAGAGGGCGTCTCCACCAAGAGCTCACCACATGTTAGCCCAGTTGGTGCAGACGGCCCAGGTGTCTACACACAAGGCTGCCAAAGTCACACACATCAACCCACTCCCAGAGTGCAACTGCCTTCAAAGAGCCCTCATTCAAAACCTATTTCAAAAAGCTGAGCAGATGTCATCATCAAGATGCCAATAATTCAGAAAAAGAAGTCCAGAAACACACTGCAGTGTAGATTTAAAAAAAAAAAAAAAAAAAAACCCAAGGGGGGAGGGAGGAGTGACAAGTCAGTGAGAAAGGAAAGATTTAGCACCAAATGGGTGGGGCAATCACTGGGTTACTGGAAGACACTGGTTTACCCCTCCCCATTCAACAGGATAGAGGATCGAAAATTTCACCCTCAAAATAAATAAATTAATTAAATTCTACCTTCAGAATATTAATTAATCAATTAAATTCCATCCTCACTGGTCATCATGAGAAGGTTAATCAAGCAACAGCGAGGTACCATCTTGCCTCTCAAATTAGCAAATACTTCTAGAAAGAATATTGCTCAATGTTGGTAGAGATACAGAGAAGGGGTAGGCTCTCTTACGCCTTCCTGGTACACTCACCCCGGATTCTGGACTGACAGTATTTAAGATGCTATACCATGCTGATACCTTTTGCCCTAATAACTTCACTTTTTTCAGAAAAATACAAGGCAAGGAAACTATCTTAAATGCAGACTAATACATTTGCCCCAAAAGAGTCATCCAGTATTTGTGAAAGTGGGAAATTGGAAGCTGTAGGAAAAGGAAAAAGGCCCAGGCTTCCTGGCATTCACACTGAGCTAGTTCCCTGTGGCTCCTAGTCTCCTACAGATGTACGCTTGTTAAACACCTGCGCTGACCCTCGGCTCACCCCGAATCACCCCCGCTCATCTGGTGCTAGATGCCCAAAACATCTCAGACTAGAATATGCATTCTCTATAGAAACAGTAACACCCTCAATGAGGTGAAAATGGATTCCTGGGAGACAATCTTAGATATTACAATGGTTTGTGGCTCTCCTTGGGCCACAGAACATAAACAGATGTACAGTATATCTGTGTTATGAAAATTTCATAGGGTAAGGCAACTAGGGAAACCAATGTCTTAAAAAGTTCCTGGTGGTAGGGTGGCTCTGAAAAAGGAGAGGGAGTTGGAGGAGGAGGAGGAGGAAGAGGAAGAGGAGGAGGAGGGAGGTCCAGAAACAGTGGACAAGAAGATGCCCTAAGTACTATGGATCCCCTTCTCCAGCCCTCCCTCTGTAATGTTGTTCTATAAGCAGTGGGCATCATCCCAAATGTCTGTCACCCATGACAACATCTAACAGTTCACAAAGGCTAGGAAGCTCAAGGGCATGGATCACTTTCTACGAAGCCCTAATGAGACCTTAACTAAAATCTATCCACCAAGCTGGGTCACTCAAGCTCCTGGCCACAGTATAGTGAGTACTGCTTTCTCTCACTTGGGAATCTAAGAGGGGGTGGTCCATAGGATGTAGCAGAACCCCTGATTCTCAGAGCCGGGAGAACAGGGCTGTCTTTGAAGCGTCCACCTTCCAGGTAGCAGGAAAGAGACCACCCACCTCTCTGAACCGCCCCCCACCCACCCACCCAGGGAGCTGGGAGCGAATCGGTGTAGAACTGATGTATTTCAAGGGTCCAAACTGAGCTGCTGTCAAAGTCATCAGGGAGTGTTCACAGATGGTGCCCTTGGCTGAGAACACCAAACCCAAAGCTGACAAGCAGAAATGATGGCCCCCGTGAGGGGAGCAGCCCGTTCACTGCTCAAATCCTTGGCCAGAGAGAAAGTTCTGGGCAGGAGGTGCTCAGGGCCCTATGGGCAGTGCCAACTGCAGTCAGTCCAAGAGTACAGGAGAGGTCCAGGTCGTGTGAGAATTCGCTTCTTACGATTTCATAGAGGACATTTGGAGCCTCAGATTTTTTGTGAGCAAAATATGATCCCCCTCCCTTTTTTTTTTTTTTTTTTGCTGTTATGGAGCAAAGGGACATAGATTCCTGCAGGCCCACAATTGCAGAAATAGTCCAGGTGGGGCCCCCCCACTTCTCTTGGGATTTTCTCAGCTTTGGCTCCTGAATATATGTGTACGTAGAACATCTTCTGCAGGCCCCCTGTAAATGAAGACTCATCCTAATTCATAGCTCAACCTCAGTCCAACCGGTAGTAAAAGGTTCTATTCAGATTTAGACTAGAAAACAGATCTCTTCAGGAGATCCTCATTTGACAGAAAAACAGAACTGGGAACACCCCATAAGCTATCTATGCTGCTCCCAGAAGTGTGGCCCCCAAGTCCCCACCCCCTCACTCCATCCATCCCAGGAGAAATGAGACAAATAGAATCTCAGAGGGAGGTTTTTCATCAAGTCCCTTATATGAAAACCATTCCCAGGCAGAAGCTAATGTCTAAAAAGGTCTAAAGAGTCTAATGATGATCAAAATATCTACCTTTGGACATGCACAATGTGGTGTGCATTGCTTACAGAAACAGCCATACACTAGTTCACTGAAGCCTTCCAGCAGCCCATTTTACAGATGGGGAAACTGAGGCACAGAGAGGTTCTGTAGCTTGCAGAAACTCACACAGGGAGCCGAGCTGGGATTCCACCCTGGGAGTGGATTGCTGTGTGTGCACTTGAACAAACTGTGGGCAGACACCCAGGCCTTCTCTGGGGAAACAGGGTCATAGCTGGGCTCTGTCTGGAACACTCTTTCCCCTGACCGCAGCATTGCCTGGCCTGGAGTGCTACGGCTGCCTGGGATATAGTGGCAAAGTGAAATCTAAATTGCTCCCTCTGGTCTAGCTGTTGGGTCTCAGGTCAACCATTAGAGGTCTTTCTTAATCATTAAAAAGAGTCACAATAAGTAATCAGAAGGATTATATTTAACACGTGCTGTATACCAGATTCTGAGCTCAGGGCTTTGCATTTATCATCTTGTCTGATTCTAAGCCAGCACTATGAACAGATTCTCCTCTTCCACACTTTACCTGTGAGAACACATAGGCGGGAAGGGGTTAAAAGTAACTAGATTGTGGCCACACAGCTAATATGTGCCAGCCAAGAGACTCAGCTTGGGACCTCTGATACTAGCCTCCACATTGTCCCAGCTCCCCTGTGCATAAGAGATTCCGGCATAAATCCCAGCATAGGCTCGTATCTGTCTACAAACTCTGAGAGTACAATATGTCTTCCTATCTGGCCACTTAGGAAGGAATTTAGCGGGAAATTGGGTGAGATGGCCTTCAGGGGCTTTAATACAAATGACCATCGCCTAAAAGCCATTTCTTCCCCAAATTGCCATTCTGCCTGCAGTTGGGGTCTCGGTGATCCTCCTCGGATGGTCAATTCCCAGAGGACCCAGGCCTCTCACATACAGCCCTCCAGGCATCCAAAACCCCTTCCACTAAAAAGAATTGCTCTAATAAACAAGGCCTGTCCAGGCCGGCACGGTGACATCAGACTGCCCTTCTGGATTCTCATGCCCTCAGGGACAAAGGTGGGCAGCTTCCCAGACCCGCTGTGTTTCACAGAATGTAGCAGACTCTGAATGCAAAACTCCATTTGGTTAAGTTGTTTTACGAATCTCGAGCAAGCAAGCCGGTGCAGCATGGGAGGGTGGCATTCACTCCTACCCGGCCTCATCCTCCCTCCTCAAGCTTCCAAATATCATGATCCACCTAGCAAGAAGTGCAGGAAGCTAACCTGCTAAGGACTGTGTCTTGCTGCTTCCCATGGAAGTCAAATGAATGCACTTGAGCTAGGGTAGAAAGCTGTGGGAGGGCCAGGAGTACAGAACATGCATTAGGACCAACCAGCTGAAACACACACAGTGAGGTGAAATAATAATAAAAATAATAAATAAAGACCCCTGGCTTTCTGGTGGTCTCTCTCTCCACTGGGATGCTATCAGCCCTCATTGGTCCTCAAAGCAACCCCAAACCAACTGCTCCTTAGCCTCTGTGTTAGGCATTCTTGCCAGTGCAGCCCAGCTGTCTCTGCTTGGCTACCCTAAACAGGCAGCAGCTCCAGCTCCAGCTCCAGCCCAGGCCTTGTAGGTGTTTCGTATGTGGCCCAAACACCAGCCCCTATATTCTTTAAACTCAAGCAAACACAGGTCAATCTCTATAAATGGCTCTCTGGAAACATCTTTTGCTCAAACTGAATGAGAAACACCTCTGCCCCACTCCAGGAAGGTTAGTGAAAGCTCGGAGCCCACCACCAACTCTCTCTAGTGAAATTCTTTTGCCTAATACTTCAAACTCAACCTCTTATAAAGTGTTAGGGACTGAACGGTATCCCCTCCAAAACTTGTATGTTGTAGCCCTAACGCCCAATAGGACTGTATTTGGAGATAGGGCCTTTAAGGAGGTAACTGAGGTTAAATGAGGTCATAAAGGTGGGCCCTGACCCAATGGGACCGGTATCCTTACAAGAAGAGGAAGAGGTACCAGAACAGACTGCACAGGGGAAAGGCCATGTGAAGACACAGCAGGAAGGCAGCCAGCTGTCTACAAGACAAGCACAGGGTTCCCACCAGAAACCCATCCTGCCAAGCACCTTGATCTCGATCACCCTAGAACTAAGAGAAATAAGCTTCTGTTCTTTAAGCCCCCTGGTCTGTGGTATTTTGTCCCAGCAGCCTGAGCTAACACATAAAGAACAGTGGGCTCTTGGGAAACTCGGCACTTACAGTATCGTTCCTGTGTTTGGGGCTTAAAATGGAAACATAAGAGCACCTTTTTGATGTCTTACCCTCTACATAAGAGGAAGGAGGAGAAGGGAACTGGAAAGGAAGTGTCTGAGAGCAGAACCAAGAGAGAGGGGGACCTGGAAATCAAGGGAGACGTTCAATAAGGGGCAGGTAGTTAGTCTCCAGTGATGTGAAATGCCACAGAGGGTCATGTAGGGTGACTGCTGAGAAAGGGACATTGTATGGCTCATTACTGGACCTGGGGTGGTGGTGGCAAAACCTGACAACAGCATTTGAATTTTTACATAGAAGGGGCTCAGAAGCAGCAACCTGCTTGGAAGGGGGGATATATACTGGAGATCTCAAGACCCACCCCCAAGTTCAATGGCTTGCTAAGAGGACTCCAAGGACAGCATACAGTTTTACTCTTGACTATGATTTATTACTGCAAAAGAATATAAAGCACAATCATCAGGAAGGAAAGATGCATGGGGTGAGGTCTGGAGGAAAGCAGGAACAAGCTTCCAGAATCCTCTCCCAGTGAAGTCAACAGGACATGCTCATAAACTCCCCTAGCATTTAGTAGTGGCAACATGTATGAAATCCTATCTACTGGGAAAGTTCCTTGGAGTCCCAGTGTTCAAGGATTTTACCAGGGGGCTGATCATGTAGGCACTCTATGCCTGCATGTATGAACATTCAAGACTCCCAGAAGGAAAGCAGATGTTCAGCATAAACTAAACTGTATATATAAACAGTTTGGGCACAGTGAGCCACTCTTGATCTATTCTAGGTATGATGGAATCCCTCCCCAGATCAAATTTCCCGGAGACTACCCAAGGGTTAACCTTGCAAGCAGGCCTTTCTAAGGATAGCCTGCTATGTTAGCCCTTTTCTGCACTCATAAATTCTTGAGTCATTGAGCCAAAGCCACAGAAATTTATCAAAATCAACTTTTCCACCTTGAGTAGGAAAAGATGCTGGCTTCTCATGATTCAGAGGTCCTAACGTAGATATTGCATCTGCTGGTGACACAGGTAGGACCTTCCTAGATCTGAGATGCTTAACTGTGCTGCACCATGGCTTGGCCATTATTTTGACAGGACTAGCACTGTCTCTTCATTCCCTGCTTCTATTCATGGAATTTTATATCTATCAAGCTTTCCTTGTTCCTTTTTTTTTTTTAAGATAGATAGATAGATAGATAGATAGATAGATAGATAGATAGATAGATAGATAGAT
>NC_058407.1:162245125-162352875 GCF_002201575.2 Neomonachus schauinslandi | reverse complement strand
GATAGATAGATAGATAGATAGATAGATAGATAGATAGATAGATAGATGATAGATTTGTTTGTTTGTTTGTTTGTTTATGAGAGAGAAAGAGAGAGCCTGAGCAGAGGGACAGAAGCAGACTCCCCACTGAGCAGGGAGCCCAATGTGGGGCTGGATCCCAGGACCCCAAGATCATGACCTGAGCCAAAAGCAGATGCTTAACTGATTGAGCCACCCAAGCACACCTCCTAGTTCCTGAACCATCCCATCCTCACCCCATTGGTAAAAGCAGAACTGAGGCCCAGACAACCCAGAGCAGTGTGCCTGCCTCCAGCAACTCAGCATCTGGAAAGCCAGTTTCCCATAGGACCTGAACCCCAAGCACAGGGTTTTTACATATATTAGATAATATAGGGAAATGAAAATAGAAAAAGATGCTTTCATTTACACTTTACATTAGAATGGGAAATATCAATTGACCACAGCAGAATAAGAAAGTCAAGGGTGTGAACTTAGAGGACATCACCACTGTCCTCCTGGAAATCTGTGTTCAGGTGGCAAGAGAGACAAGGAATCACAAGTGTGTGTCTGCTATGGAAAAGGAAGTTCTGCAGAAGTAAAAAGAAGAGAAATTTGATATGATCTAGGACAGTGGTCTCCATGGTGAGAGCAAAGCAAAGGATGTTCAAGAACATCTGTGGGGCCAGAAAAAATATCACATGCTCCATCCATATCTATGTGTATTCTTTCTAACTTCTGGTTTTTTGGGGGGGTGTGTTATAAAGTCTAAAATATATTAGTGGAGTAGTGCCTCCATACAGTATGATAAACAAACAAGAGAGGGCAGGGTGCACACACTGGAAAGGGCAGAAAAGAGAGGTCATTGTGTACTGGGAAAGTCAAAACCTGCACATTATAAACTTTCTACTTAATGCACTTATACTTAGTACACTCCTCTGTGTGTTACTCAAAAGTAGCATATTAGTGTATTCATTTTATGCAGACAAACAGAAATGCTATTTGGAAAATGTATTATGTGTGTGGAGGGGAGCAATTGCAGAGACAACTGTATGAATAATCTCTAGCCCTAACTTACTCTAAATAAAGACAGAGGGAAATAAGAGAGAAATGAAATGATGAAAGAGAAAATAATAGAGATGAAAAACAGAAATTGGAGACTTGAATTTCACAAGAAAGAAAATCAGGAGAATACTCAAAAGAATCATAACAAGACATTTTCCTGAGCTGAGAGAGATAAAACTATCTGATATTCCATCAGTTAAGAGTAGATCAAGTGTTGAAACTTAGTAATAGTTGGCATTAATTGTGACCAACTACAGACCAGGTACATTGCTAAGGGATCTGACATAAGGGGCCTCATTTATTTCTCTCAACAACGCTGAAAGGTAAAAATAGGTGTCCCCATTCACGAAGGCATGAAGGAGGTCCAGATAATGCCACCCATACAAGATTGTTCCATTGACTGTAACAAAACCCAGGCTCGAACCCCGGTTGATTTGACTCCACACATTTGCTCTTTGCATTAGGCCATGTTGGCTTCCAAAATGGTAATTTAATCAATACAATTGCAATAACTAAGTCATCAGCTGTATACTGAACGCTGCAGCAAACAAACACTACACCTCTCAAAATATTCATGGAACATTTATAAATACAGGATTATATGAAAGATTACAGAAAGAACATCAACTCTCTACAGCTGATATTAGGAGGCCACATTTTCCTACTCAAACTCAAAGAAACAAGGACTTAATCATATTTAATATTTAAACAGAAATCCCTAAACCTCTCTGCGTTGAAAAACTCTCCTGATCAATAAAGAATACAAATTCAAAGAGAAAAGAATACAAATTCAAGATAAATTTTAAAGAAAATGACAAGAACATCATGTATCTCAAATATGTAGGTATTAATCAAAGCTTTCCTCAGAGGTAAATTCAAAGCATTAAAAATAATTTCATTATTTTAAAAGATTGCAGAAAAATAGGAAAGAAAACATTCAAACAAAAATTTAGAAAAGAAGTAAGACATAAAGATAATGGACTAAGATATAGTAAAATTGGAGTGAGGGCAGAATTAATTAATTGGAAAATACACATATACATACATATGGTAACCAGCATATAAAAAAGAAAGGAGCAAATTCCTTGGGAAAAACTATAAAACACATAAATTACTGGCATATCAAATCTAGAAAAATTCAAATAAAATTACAACTGAGAAAAGATATGTAGCAACAAATACAGAAGAAATAAAAATTACGAAATACTTTGTATGAAGCTAATACATTTTTAAAAGAAACTTTTTTGTGAAACTAGTGCTTTTGTTGTTTTTATTTGAATTCCAGTTAATTAACATACAGTGTAATATTAGCTTCAGATGTACAATGTAGTGATTCAACATTCCATACATCACCCGGTGCTCATCATGACAAGTGCACTCCTTAAGCCCCATTACCTATTTCACCCATCCCTCCACCCCCCCCCCATGGTAACCATCAGTTTGTGCTCTATACTTAAGAGTCTGTTTCCTGGTTTCTCTCTCTCTCTTTTCCCCTTTGCTCATTTGTTTTGTTTCTTAAATTCCATATGAGTGAAATTATATGGTATTTGTCTTTCTCTGACTGACTTCTTTTGCTTAGCATAATAATCTCTAGCTCCATCCATGTCATTGCAAATGGCAAGATTTCATTCTTTTTTATGGCTGAGTAATATTCCAGTGTGTGTGTGTGTGTGTGTGTGTGTGTATTTATGTGTGTGTGTAAATATATAGCTCCCACATTTTCCTTATCTATTTATTAGTTGATGGACACTTGGGCTGTTTCCATAGTTTGGCTATTGTAGATAATGCTGCTATGAATGTTGCAGAGCATGTACCCCCCTTTGAATTAGTATTTGTGTTCTTTGGGTAAGTATCTAGCACTGCAATTGCTGGATCACAAGGAAGTTCTATTTTTTTAATTTTTGAGGAAACTTTAAACTGTTTTCCAGAGTGGCTGCACCAGTTTGCATTCCCACTAACAGTGCAAGAGGGTTCTCCTTTCTCTGCATCCTCGCCAACACCTGTTGTTCCCTGTGTTGTTGACTTTAGCCATTCTGACAGGTGTGACGTGATATCTCACTGTAGTTTTGATTTGCATTTCCCTGAGCATCAATGATGTTGAGCATCTTTTCATGTGTCTGTTGGCCATCTGTATGCCTTCTTTAGAAAAATGTCTATTCATGTTTTCTGCCCATTTTTTAATCGGATTATTCATTTTTGGGGGGTGTTGAGTTGTATAAGTTCTTTGTATATTTTGTATACCAACCCCTTATCAGATATGTCATTTGCAAATATCTTCTCCCATTCTGTAGGTTGCCTTTTACTTTTGTTGACTGTTTCCTTCACTGTGCAGAAGCTTTTTATTTTGATGTAGTCCCAATAGTTTATTTTTGCTTCTGTTTCCCTTCCCTCAGGAGGTTATCTAGAAAGAAGTTTCTAAGGCTGATGTCAAAGAAGTTACTACCTGTGTTCTCTTCTAGGATTTTGATGGTTTCCTGTCTCACATTTAGGTCTTTATCCATTTTGAATTTATTTTTATGTATGGTTTAAGAAAGTGGTCCAGTTTCATACTTCTGCACGTTGCTGTCCAGTTTTCCCAACAGCATTTTTAAAAAGATTTTATTTATTTGAGAGAGAGAAGCAGGGGGTAGGGAGAGGGAAAGAATCTCCAGCAGACTCCGAGCTGAGCACAGAGTCTGATGAGGGGCTCGATCTCACAACCCTGAGATCATGACCTGACCCAAAACCAAGAGTTGGAGGCTTAAGCAACTGAGCCATCTAGGCGACGCCCCGCCCCCGCCCCGAACACCATTTTTTGAAAAGACTCTTTTTCCCATTGGATATTCTTTCCTGCTTTGTGGAAGATTAATTGCCCATATAGTTGTGGGTTTATTTCTGGGTTTTCTATTCTGTTCTATTGATCTATGTGTCTATTTTTGAGCCAGTACCATCCTGATTTTACTGTTTTGATCACTACAGTTTTATAATATAACGTGAGAGTCTTGAATTGTGAGGCCTCCAGCTTTGCTTTGCTTTTTCAAGGTTGCTTTGGCTATTCGGGGTCTTTTGTGGTTCCATGCAAATTTTAGGATTGTGTGTTCTAGCTCTGTGAAAAATGCTGTTGGTGTTTTGATAGGGATGGCATTAAATGTGTAGATTGCTTTGGGTAGCATAGACATTGTAACAATATTTGTTCTGCCACTCCATCAGCATGGGATGTCTTTCCATTTCTTGTGTCCTCTTCAATTTCTTTCATCAGTGCTTTATAGTTTTTAGAGTACAGGTCTTTCATCTCTTTGGTTAGGTTTATTCCTAGGTATCTTATTGTTTTTGGTGCAATTGTAAATGGAAATGATTCTTTAATTTCTCTTTCTGCTGCTTCATTATTGGTGTATAGAAACGCAATAGATTTCAGGTGCCTGGGTGGCTCAGTCGATTAAGTGTCTGATTTCAGATCAGGTCATGATCTCAGTGTCCTGGGGTGGAGCCCCAAGTCAGGCTCCTCACTCAGTGGGGAGTCTGCTTGTGTCCCTCTCCCTTTGCCCCTCGTTCATGGGCATCTTCTCTCTCTCTCTTAAAAAAATAAAAAAATCTTAAAAAAAAAAAAGAAATGCAACAGATTTCTGTACATTGATTTCAAATCCCACAACTTTACTGAATTCATTTATCAATTCTAGCAGTTTTTTGGCGGAGTCTTTCAGGTGTGAAGCTAGTGCTTTTATAAAAAAGGGGTAATTTCTCAGTACTGATTTAAGTAAAGATTGAAAAGAAATGGACTGAGATTTAAAGAATTATAAAGTAATCCTAATGAAATACCTGAAAACCTTCTCAAATAGGAATAACTGCATTCGTTTTTTCATGTTGTTGAGAAATAATATTCCTCATGTCATATAAACTGTTCCAGGATAAAGCAGAAGAGGAAAAGTCAATGTAACTCTGATACCAAAATACACAAAAGGAAAACAACTGACAAACCTCCCTTATGGATACATATAAAAATCCTGAAGCCAGAACTAGAAAATCTAATTTAAAATATACCAAAAGCACAGCTTACCATAGCCAGGTATAGATTATTCCAGGACTTGAGTACAATTTAATATTAGGGAAATCAATTAATATGATAAATCAAATCAATAGATATAACGTTTAAAAGTGCTGATCTCTATGGATCTGAGTAAAATACAATATTCATTTAGGACTTTTTAAGCTGGGCAAAGAATAATTCTTCCTTAAAAAAGTAAAAGTGACCTATCTTAAGACAACAGCAGACAACCTCACACATGGAAAGAATTCCCATTCAGATAAGCAAGGGCCTGGGATGCTCTCTATCATTTTTATTCTAATTGTTCCCAATATGCTGGCCAACAATACGACATGCAATAGAAGTAAAAAATACAACCACGGGAATGGAGAAAACAAGATGATCACCACTCAGAGGGCAGTGTGATTGTCTAGAAAAAACACACAACTGTTATTCTGGGGAGTGTAGTAACAGCAGCGAAGTATAGACAAACACTTAGAAAATCAATAGTTTTCTTGTTGGCAGCAATCACCATTTAGGTCTTTTAACAGAACAGAAGAGCCAAGGGACTTCTGGAGAAGACAGCTTCAGTCATTGTCCCCCCAACCTCCTGGCAAGTCCCCTCTCCTGTGCGCACAGACGTGGGCAGGTGGGGGCACCCAGAGGGAAGGTAGAAGGCAGGTGGAAGGAGGGTTGAGAGGGTCTGCCTGCTTCACCTGTGAAACCTCTGGGGAAAGGGCCACACCTGTTCATGGCACAGGTTGGTGGGTGGTTCCTGACCCCACTGACTCCCAAACACTTGGGGAAAATCTACTCTGTGGGCTGGGATCTCCCTGCTCTCCAGTGGGGGAGCTCCCCCCAGAGAGGGGCTTCCACTGGAACCTCAGTGGAAGACAGGCACCTGTTCTCTGCTCAGCCACAAGATGGAAATCGAGGGGGCCCCCCTCTACCTGTGCGTTTCCCACTGCCCAAGAGGACATTCGTGGAGAAGGAGGGCAGAAACCTATAGGCAGACCAAGAAATTGCAGCTCATTTCAGGGAGGTGTGGTGACAAGAGGGAGGGGACCCAACAGCGTCTGGGGCCCTTGGCTCCCCCTGAACTGCCATGGGAGAAGGAAGAATGTAACAGGAGAAAGAAAACAGAAAGGAAGGAAATCTGAGCTCTCAAAGAGTGAAATCAGAAGACACAAGGGCTCTCAGGGACTAAAAAGCTGAATTTCCACAGACACAGATGCACAGACACACTGGATTGTGGGTGGTAAGTGTGGAGCGCTGAGGAGCAGCCTGGGGCTGGAGGCACTTCACCTGAGGAGGACGGGGAATCCAAAGAAAGAACAGAACAGATGAGCGCCTGGGATTACATGAAGGACCTCGCTTAACCGTCAAGGCGCACTTACAAGATGGGTCATATTATTTCACGACTTCAATCAGCAAGCAGAAAGCAAGAGAGGTGATGATGCCCTGTGTGCATTGGCCAGCCCTGAGCGGGCCAGGGTCTGAAGGCTGGCTGTCTGATTTTAATCACAAAGCCAGCCATGGTTAACCAGCGGTAATGAAGCAAATAATAGAGCAAATGACCGTTATCCAAAGAGGAAAATCTCTCTAATCACACAGAAAGGACAAAATGACCAGGAATAAACTTGGAAGTGATATTTAGGACTCATATGAAGAAACCTATACAACTTTAGAGAGATATTTAAAAAGCTTTTCCAGGTCAACTGGCAGGCTCAGTCGGAAGGGCTTTCGACTCTTGATCTTGGTGTTGTGGGTTCAAGCCCTATGTTGGGGGTAGAGGTAGCTTAAATAAATAAATATAAAAAACAAACAAACTTTTTTTAAAAAGCGTTTACAGAAAAGGGCATAAAATACTATCCTTCTTGATGGAAAGATTACTGTAATGATGTTAAGTCGTCCTAAATTAATTTAGATGTTTCATGCAATTTTAATAAAAATCCCTATGGAATTTTGGGGGGAAGTTTCCCAATGACTCATTAGGTCATCTGGAAGAATGAACAGGCCAAGAAAAGCTTTAAAAATAATTAAGAACGGTAATGCCATATCTAATAATAAAATGTATTACCGAACTATAATAATGAAAAAAAGCACTGATGTAAGAATGGACAGGAGATAAAACAGGACTGTCCAGAATTAAGTTCTGGTACATACAAATAATAAATAGAAACAACTGAGTAGAAAAAAGGTTTCCTCATCAAATGGTGTTGGAAAGAGAAGCATTTGGAAAGAAAAACCAATTTTGCTCCTCATTTCATATTTTACTGTAAAACACAAAAGACATACATTAGAATACTTAGGTAAATAGGAAAAAACTTTTCTAAGCTGAAAATCAATAAAAGAAAAGCAGAGAAGTAAAGATCCATAGAGTTGCTAACATATCCTGTATGTTAAAGACGTCAGAGACTAAATTAAATATTTAGCAATAAACTAGGGAAACTGTATGCAATGAAGATGGGAATGGGGTAATACTCTTCAAATACAAAGGAACTCATTAAGGCATAAATGCTAAAGGATGTGAACAGATAATTCACAAAGGAAAAATACAAATGTTAAACATGTGGAAAATGTTTGACTTCAATAGTATGAAAATAAATGCAAATTAAAGCAATAATGAGATAGCATTTCCCACATCCCCAGGATGCAAAGATTGTATTTTTAAGTGAGAAGACTGAGTGCACAGTTTGCTGGGACTTCACGTTCACATTGATGGGAACAGACGTTGGCACAGCCTTTCTGGATACTAATTTGGCAATACCATTGAGATAAAAGGTTCCTTTTTAATATTATTTTCCTTTGATTCAGTAATTCCTTTTCTGGACTCTGTCCTAAGGACTTCATCGGAAATTGGAGAGAAAACCCTGTACCATATTGTTTGCCATGGTTCACCGTTATTTATAACGGTGAAAAATGGAAAAGAACACAGAATATAAATATGCAATTAAAAATCAAACTACCACCCAGAGATAACATTGCAGTATTTTCTTCTAAGCAAATAAATAAAATCATTGAAGTAATATTTTCCTGTCCGTTCTATGGTGAACATTTCCCATGTTATTAAAAATCTTTAAAAAATAATTGGTCACCTAACACTCTACAGAGAGCTATAGTTTTCTCATCAGTCTCCTGTTTTTGGAAGATCTGATTGCTTCTATAACAGCATGTCATATGGTTGTAATAAAACAGTAAGTTATTTCTCTTTTTTAATGGGGTAAGTGTCCATATGAAATAGTTCTTCAGGGTTCATGGCTCTGCTGGACCAAGAGTATCACTGAATCTTGAGGACATCCTCTGTGGAACATGTACTCCAGCTTTCCAAATTGTACACAAGTAAAAGGCTGCTTGGCACCTACCCATCTTATATAGAATGTTTTACAACCACCACCCATATCATTTCACACGAAATTAGAATTGTATAGAAAACTGCCCTTCTGAGGCCCTAACGCCATAACACATATTAAGAAAAAAAATCACAACACATTGAATATCTATATATGCTACACATCTCACCCCAGTGAGTCCCTGGATGATGATAAGTTCAACGGTTCTACCTCCAGTAATTATTAGCTCAGTTGAGCGCAAAGTAGGAGTAAATACTGTGTGCTAGCTGCTGGGGCTGATGAAGGCTGCGGCCGCCCGAAATCTTGAGAGCACATCCACGGGTGTATCTGTAACACCGTGTCCACACACTGGGCAGAAGGCCAAGGGGTTAGGGATTTGAAAGATGACTTCTGCACTGAAATTGTTGAAAATCACCAAATTCCCTAGGGGGAAAAATGCATTGTCCCGTGTAGATGACAGGTGCTGGGCACACTGAGAAACGCTGGAACGCAAGGGCCAGTGAGGTACAAAAGCTCCACCATTCTGCATGAAACAAACAGAAGTTGAAAACAAACCACCGCTGGAACTGTCTGGCTTTAAAACCTGGCTGTCAGGGGCACCTGGGTGGCTCAGTTGGTTAAGTGTCTGCCTTTGGCTCAGGTCATGATCCCAGGGTCCTGGGATCGAGTCCCGCATCGGGCTCCCTGCTCCACAGGAAGCCTGCTTCTCCCTCTCCCACTCCCCCTGCTTGTGTTCTCTCTCTGGCTATCTCTCTCTCTGTCAAATAAATAAGGTCTTTAAAAAAAAAAACAGGGCGCCTGGGTGGCTCAGTTGTTTAAGCGACTGCTTTCGGCTCAGGTCATGATCCTGGAGTCCCAGGATCGAGTCCCACATCGGGCTCCCTGCTCATCAGGGGGTCTGCTTCTCCCTCTGCCCTCTTCCCTCTCGTGCTCTGTCTCTCATTCTCTCTCTCTCTCAAATAAATGAATAAAATCTTAAAAAAAAAAAAAGATGTCAAAAAAAACAAAAAACAAAAAAAAAACAAAACACCTGGCTGTCAACAGGGGCAAATATAATCACTTTTACATGTTTTCATTTCATTGAAGATTCAAGGTTTTCAATGTGGACTTAGACCTAAATGCTACGCTTCCTGGATTGTGAATACCCAATTTCATTTATATTTTTAAATGGAGACTTTAGGAGTGTATGAAACAGCTAAAAAAAAAAGAAAGAAAGAAAAATTCGAGGATATACAAAACATGCAGAATTTCTCTCTTTTAAATGGTCTCTTAAAAAAATCTTTATCAAGGAAAATGAAGGAACCACTAAGGAATGCCATCCAATCTATGGACTGCAGGGTCTTTCTCTGTTCCTTTCTTCCCAAGAACTAGACCTCCCACCCTAGGGCAAGAGGGACTACTTCCTTCTGACACTAACCCTGTCTCTTCCTTAGCAATGCTGCTGCAGGGATGATGTATAAGAGCAATGCCAAAGAAATATATGTACAGACCGAACCAAAAATCCTGACATGACTAGTACTTAGGGAGCTCCCTAAGGATTCCGGCATTGATGGAAGCTTCCTGAAAGGAAAAATCCAGTAAAATCAGGATGTTAAGTTAAATTTAAAGGAAACAGACTGGAAATTAGTTTACTTTGAAATCTGATTATAAGAAAACAAATTGAATTGTAATAAATTTCACAGCTTAGCTATCAAGATTGAGAAGGCTGTCAATCACAGACCCAGGTGTTCATAGGGTACAGACCCTGAAAGACTCATAACAGCTGATATCCCTATTTCTGGGGGGGGTCCTGTGGCATTTGCTCAGTATTTTAGAGACACCCGATTTCTCCATAGCTCATGTATAATGACTGAATTTATGATAATGACATTCAATTAACCACTTAGGCTGAAGAAAACTTCTGTGAAAATTTTCCAAGAGTTTCTGGTTATGGGTAGATGGAACAACATTCCACCCTATCTCTTGCACCGAATGTGGCTATGAAACCCAGACAGGAAGTGTGGAGCAGCTCTGTAAAGGTTCTGCGAAAACACATTAGGAGGGGAATTGGGGAAGACGACCTGAATCTGAAGTGCGACCATACCAGCAAAGAGTTCCCTATATTTTTCCTCTGGTGTTCCCAAGCTAGAAGCAATGCAGTGTGCAGCGTGGAAGTGGGCATTGGTGTGGACAGCAGCAGCTCCAGGAAACCCTCTAATTCTGACTTCCGGGTGGGAAAGGGGTCTGCCAATGCTGAGAGAGAGTGAGGGAAATATTTAATGTGTTTTTCTTTTTTTTTTTTCATTTCTTCAGTCCCTCAGGCCCAATACACAGTAACCTGTAGGCGCTGAGAAGCTCTGAGGGAGAAGAACCTCCCCTCTGATCAGAGGCGCCTTTGTCTCAGGAATGGGGGGATCCCCTGATGCTTTTTTCTTTCTTTTCTCCTGTCATTTGGACCAAGAAGCTGGCATAGCCATGGAAACTGTGTAGCAGAATGGGACAAATAGAGCCCCATATTTCTGGCTGTAGGGATAAAAAAGACAAGAACTGGAAAGGATCAGGAAGATCTGGGAGAGTGAAGAGCTTGGCAAAGCTACCCCATAATATTGTTTATGAAATCCTGGGCTCGCCCACAAGCTGCTCATGCAGCTGACCTTAAAGAGCACCCCATAGACTTTGAACAGGAAGACAGGACTGACCGCCACTCAGGTCCCAGGATGGCCAGTGAGTGGTACACAAGCAGAATAGAGCTGAACTGCAAAGCAAAGGATTTGAAAACCGAACAGACATTGGCACCACAACCCAAAGAAAGCTGGTCAGAATTCGTGGCTTAAGCCCAACCAAACCAACTGCCTGCTTAAACAAGAATATCAACATTCTCCACAGGATTTTTAAGAGGCTGGGAGTCTCATAACATAATATTCAAAATGTCCAGAGTATCATACAAAATTGTTCAGCATATGAAGAACCAGGAAAGTCTCAACCTATATTAGAAAACACAATCTACAGATGCCAATGACACATGTGTTAGAATTATCAGGGGGGTTGGGGAAGAGCTTTAACCAAACCACTAAAGATATAGTGCAATGAGTGAGGGCAAATGCTCTTGAGAGCAATGTAAAGACAGAATGTTTCAACAAAGAAATAGATGACATAAATAAGAATCTAACTGATACAAATGTAGTGATCCGAAGGGGCACGTGCACCCCAATGTTTATAGCAGCAATGTCCACAATAGCCAAACTATGGAAAGAGCCGAGATGTCCATCGACAGATGAATGGATAAAGAAGATGTGGTATATATATACAATGGAATATTAGGCAGCCGTCAAAAAAAAATGAAATCTTGAGATTTCCAATGACGTGGATGGAACTAGAGGGTATTATGCTAAGCAAAATAAGTCAATCGGAGAAAGGCAATTATCATATGATCTCACTGATATGTGGAATTTGAGAAACAAGGCAGAGGATCATAGGGGAAGAGAGGAAAAAATGAAACAAGATGAAACCAGAGAGGGAGAAAAACCATAAGAGACTCTTAAACTCAGGAAGAAAACAGGGTTCCTGGAGTGGAGGGGGTGGGAGTTTGGGGTGGCTGGGTGATGGACATAGGGGAGGGTATGTGCTATGGTGAGCGCTGTGAATTGTGTAAGACTGATGAATCACAGACCTGTACCCCTGAGAAAAATAATACATTATATGTTAACTAAAAAAAATTCTAGTCATTCATAAAATAAACACTCTATTCATTGAAAAAAATAGATAAAACTGTAAAAAAAAAAGAGCCAATGACAACAAGATCTCTAGAGATAAGCTCAATTACAAAATGAGAATGAGAGATGAGTTAGTGAACTTGTACACAGATCAATAAAAACCATGACTCCTTCCCCTCTCCTCTACTGTGATTAATGTCCATTCTATCAGAGTCCCAAAAGGAGATGAGAAAAGCTACAGAGAGGGTGCCTGGGTGGCTCAGTCAGTTAAGTGTCCAGTTCTTGGTTTCGACTCAGGTCATGTTCGGAGCCCTGCAGCAGCTCCATGCTCAGTGTGGAGTCTGCTTGAGATTCTTTTCCCCTCCCTCTGCTCCTCCCCTCACCCACACTCTTCTCTCACGTGCTCTCTCTTTCTCTAAAATAAATAAATAGAATCTTGAAAAAAAAAAAAAAGAGGCGGGCGCCTGGGTGGCTCAGTTGGTTGAGCGACTGCCTTCGGCTCAGGTCATGATCCTGGAGTCCCGGGATCGAGTCCCACATCGGGCTCCCTGCTCGGCGGGGAGTCTGCTTCTCCCTCTGACCCTCCCCCCTCTCATGTGCGCTCTCTCTCTCATTCTCTGTCTCAAATAAATAAATAAAATCTTAAAAAAAAAAAAAAGAGGCTACAGAGAAGAAAAAATACGTAAGGGAATAATGACTGAAAATTTCCTGACTTTGTTGACAGAAACAAACAACCAGGTTCAAGAAATTCAGTGAATCCCAAATAGAACAAATCTCAAAAAAAAAAAAAAAAAGCCCAGATACACCATAATCAAATTTCTGATGAGTAAAGACAAAGGAAAAAATCCAGAAAGCAGCTAAAGGAAAAGGAAGAATTATCAGTATGGAAGCAATGATTCAAAAGACTACAGATTTCTCATCATAAGACAGGGAGGCTGGGTGGAAACGGAAGAACAGACTTAATGTGCTAAGAAAAGAACAGTCAACCCAATTCTAGATCCAGTGAAAATATCCCACAGGAATGGAGGTATAATGAAGAAAATTTCAGATGAAGGAAAGCAGAGAAAGTCATTGTCAGAAGACCTACTCTAACATAATTTTTAAAGGAACTTCCTCAGAGAGAAAAGGATTCCAGGGGGAAACTCAGAACATCGGGAATGAAGGAATGGTAAGTATCTGGGTAAATACTTATCCCATTTTGTTCTTTAAAAATGCTTGATGGCTGAAAACAAAAATTATAACATGTCTGATGGGGTAGTCAATGTAGGTAGAGGTATACCAACTCTGAGCAAGAACGACAAAGGAAATGTACTGGTTCCTCAAACAACACAAAACTCACCAAAGATGAAAGACATAATGATATAAGCTAAATAGTCCTCTTGAAAAAAATTAAACTCATAATTTAAAACTTTCTGAAAAAGAAATCTTGAGGCCCAGATGGCTTCATTGGCAAATTCTACCAAACATTTGAAGAAGAAATAATACCAATTCTACACAATCTCTTCCAGAAAATAAAAGAGGAGGAACACTTCTTAACTTATTTTATGAGGCTGACATTACCCTGATACCAAAAATAGTCAAAGACATTACAAGAAAACAAAAAACAAAAAACAAAAAAACTAGAGCCCAATATCTGTCATGAATTTAGACACAAAGGGAAAACATGAGATATTTTAGCATGATCAAGCTATTCTGTATGTATTAGTAGTTACATGAATCTACACGTGTTAGTTAAAAATCTGTACTTCATGTTAACGAAAAATCGAAATCAAAATTAAAAATAAAATAATATTAAAAAAATAAATCTAGAGCAATAGCTTTCAGACTGCATGAATTGGCAGGCTTGAACATTTGCAAAACCATGTAATAATCTTTCAAAATGGTGTGACATGAGATGCATTATAAAGGAAGAGAGTTGGGGGTCTCTTGGAAAAAGGTGTCCTCTCTCTTCAAAGGGGACACGCCTTGCTTTGGCTGTTGTGCTGTGAAGGTGGGATATGTGTCAGACTTCTTGCCTCCATGAGGAGAAGCCAAGAGAACTGCAGAGCTGTAACTTAAAATTCTGACATCCTTTCTTTTTAGAGATTTTATTTATTTATTTGAGAGAGAGAGAGAGACAGAGCCACAAGCAGGATGGAGGGGCAGAGGGAGAGGGAGAAGCAGGCTTCCCACTGAGCAGGGAGCCCGATGTGGGACTCGATCCCAGGACCCCTGGGATCATGACCTGAACCGAAGGCAGACACTCAACCGACTGAGCCACCCAGGCACCCCTAAAATTCTGACATCTTGAGAGGCTGAATTAACCAGCCAGGAATTCATCCTACCTCCAGACTTAACACAAGAGTCAATAAAGCTATGTCATTTTATATAGATACCGCTGAAAAAGTCTACCTTGGATAGTTTACCTGAATGTATATTTGAATTACTGTGCCCAGCTTTTATAGGACAATTGGATACATGCCTTCTTAATAGCAAATAAGAAAAAAAAATGTTTTACTCTACAAAGATTCTATGAACCGTCAAGGTACAATTGAACTTTTTACTGAGAAAACTATTCAGAACCAATTAGGCTAATATAAAACTAATCACTTTTGGCCGGCACTTTTGTTTGCCAGATGGGCAATTCTAAACAACTCTATTAGACTGGCTAATTCAGCCAGCCAGGTGGGGAAGGGTTTTGTGGCCAGCTCATCCTGACAAGGTATGGTGATGTAATCCCCTTGAAAACTTTGTATTTTGCAATAACTATATTATTTTAACACAGGAAGGGGTGGTTGCAAATCCTGGTATCAAATCTTCTAACACAAGATCATCTCCTTCATGCGCCATGATGCAGGACTCCTAGCTGTCTAGTGAGTACCTGCTTAGGCGTTTAGCTGACCCTAATTTCATTTTTGGAAAAAAAAAAAAAATCCTGGCCCTGATTTATGTGGTTCTGGGGCCACTACATTTAGGCACAAACAGACATCAGGCTGTTACATTTTAAAGATCTTTGGAACTCATACATTTGGATTTAAAAAAAAAAAGCAACACCATGAACCACCTCTAAATCAACAACACAACATACCCTTAAATCTTGACTATCCATCTCAGCTCTTAACTACTAGTTCTGAGGTGCCCTCCCACACAGTCCGGTCACTTGTGGATTGCTGGAAGCATTAGCAGTTATGGTAGTCCTTACTTCACATCAAACTCTGCCTCCATAGAAGTGGCTACCCCCCATTCGCCCTTGTTCTAGTCATGAGGTCACCCAGAACGTTTGATACTTCTTCAGCATGACAGCCCTTCAAATACTAAGGGACAACCTAAAATGTTGGAAGGCAACCATCATGTCTTCACAGAATCTTCTCTCTGGAGCAAGGGTTCCCAATCCCATCTGTGATTCATTAGAGAACATGACACGGAGTCTGGCCGGGACCCTGGTTCTCTCCTCCATGTGTGTTCCATGGGATCTTAAGGTCAAGGGTCCAGAACTGATCTCCATACTCCATCTGTGGTCTATGCAGCAAGGATGGAGGGAAGAATGACTTCCCTTGTCATGATACCACATCTGTGGCAGCACAGTCTAGAAGTGAAACTCTGTTGTTGACAACCCCGTCGTCCCGTGGATCCATGTCAAACCTCGTGCTGAACAGCACTGGGAACTGTGCTGATGGTCGTCCACCTCCTTGTCATGCTTTTCATCTCCTATTCTTATAGAGTTGGTTGTTTAGATGCCAGGGCAAGACCTTACAATTGTTTCTGATAAATCTCAGCTTGTTGGATTCAGCCTAATTGTTCCAGCCTGTCAAGATCTTTTTGGATCCTAATTCCATCGTGCACTTGCTTCAGGAAATCACCGCTAAAATTGTAAAGCGAAAGAAAGCCGGAGACAAAGCCCTATGGCATATTACTGGGAGACTGCCCTGGAGCATAGTTATTTACCTGGTTATAAATCTACCTAATTTAGTAGCATCCTGTCTCGACTTTTCCATCTTGTCTTTCAGTACTTTTTACATACTAAAAGTAAATTGGCCAAATGCCTTGGTGAAAACCAGGTAATCCCTCTCTAGGGTAGCCATTTTCCCCACTTTTCAGGACATATACCTTTTTTTTTTTTCCCCGAGAAAAGCAAAGGTTTCCAGGGACCAACCGTCCTTTTCTGCTTACTGCTGTATAACCAGATATAACTATACATGAGTTGATCTGCCCTTGGTGACAATCACTCTGTGAATTTTAACAGGGGTTCAAATTTTCAACAGAAACCATACAATTATGGTGGAATCCTGCAAAGGCCAGGGAGTGCCAGAAGTCAGGAAGGACCAACCTTTGGGAAGCCCCTTTCTAGGACACTGGTTTGTCCTGGGGGGCTGATGACACATAGAAACTTTTTAAGGAATCCTAAGGGTCATGATGGATGCCGTAGTAGTGGAAAAGGGTGGGAGGTCTCAGTATCCGAGGAGCTCAGGTTCAGGGAACTCCAGGAGCCTATTTCCAAAGGGCCCCCAGAGGGAAAGAGTTAGACCTCTGTCAGCACTAGAAACACACATTTATTGGTCACTTGGATAACAACAATGATAATACAAGCTTACCCCTTCTGTCCACCTATGTGACAGGCACCTGTTCTAAAACATTTAAACACCCATTTTGCTTAATCCTCACGACAACCCTATGAAGTAGGTACTATGTTTATGCACTCATGTCACAGATAAGAAAATGAGACATAGAGAAGAGTCCCCAAAGAGGGAACTATTTAAATATTTACTCCCCCAAGGAAGACTAGCCTGAAATGGAACAACAGGGGCGCCTGGGTGGCTCAGTCGGTTCAGCATCTGCCTGTGGCTCAGGTCATGATTCTGGGGTCCTGGGATCAAGCCCTGAGTCTGATTCCTTTCTCAGCGGGGAGTCTGCTTCTCCCTCTCCCTCTGCCCCTCTGCCTGCTCGTGCCCTCTCTCAAATAAAAAAATAAATAAATCTGAAATGGAAGGACAGGCTACTTCTACGTTTTGGTCCAGTGATGGGGACAGGAAAATAGAGGCAGAAATTCAAGCTGAGTCTGACATCTATAGAGACAAATGGGTCCCCTCACTCCCTTTTCCATGGCTCTCCTGAGCCTCCAGAACACTCTGGAGAGCAATATTTTGTAGAGAAAAGTAAAAGCTGTATCGGGTCTCTCTGCCCCCCCCCAAAAGTATAGGGGAATTGGTTAATGCTTTGCTAAGGTGGAGTCAGCATGGGATGCCCAGTGATATACTGAATGGCCTGCCTCTGCCATGTGTTCATGACAGCATGCTGTCTACACGGGCCCTGATCCAGCAAGGGTGACCTCAGGCCACCTTCTGCTACCTCCCTAATCTGCATAAAGTGGCAAATAAAAACCAGGGGTCAAGGACAAGGAAAAGCAGCTGATTCTATCCCATCTCACAAATTGTGGAATAATCTTAATTTTTCAAAATTCGAAATTCCAAAATTTTTCAAATTTTCCCATCTCTCTCTGTTTCTATGTGCACTGTATAGTAATCACTGTTTACATATCTGGTTCCCCTACTAGACAGTGAGTTAAACCAGACTAATTTAGTCATCTCTTCACCACCAGCCAATTTGTGTCCACATGTTCATGCAAAAATATCATTCTGAATCAAATCTCAAATCATCAGTTTTGGCTAAAAAGGAGAATGGTAGGAAAGAACAGCAATCTCTCTACTTTTTAAAAAGCATACACTTGGGGGCACCTGGCTGGCTCAGATGGTTAGGCGTCTGCCTTCAGCTCAGGTCATGATCCCAGGGTCCTGGGATCGAACCCCACGTCGGGCTCCTAGCTCAGCAGGGAGCCTGCTTCTCCCTCTCCCCCTGTCTCTCCCCCAGCTCATGCTCTCTCTCTCTCTCTCTCTGTATCTCTGTGTCTCAAATGAATAAAATCTTTAAAAAATAAAATAAAATAAAAAAATAAAAAGCATACACTTGTTTTGTATGTGTATCAGTAAAAGATTCTAAAATATACATGACATTCACTTATTCATAAATTATATGCCTATACTATTTACTTGCCAAATATTAGCAAAGCTCAGCTTTCTTCTTAATTTTACATTTAAAAAGATATGAGCAAATTCTAGTATTTTCTTCCCAAGCCTCAATGGATTTTTTTCCATAGCCCCTAGACTGCACCTCTTTGGATTCCTGTGGTATAGACCATGATAAAGTTGAAGGGATATTGAATTATAATCATGGGGTTTAACATTAATCACTTACTGATCTGGGCCAAATCATTCTTCCTCTTTGTGTCTCTTTGTCCCTATTTTTCTATTGGACTAATAATACTGAGCTACCTTGCACAGATGGTAATAAAACCTCCAAAAAGGTTAAACCATATGTCGACACAAAACAGTGCTATTTTTATCATCATGGTTATTATATTGATGATTGTGGAGAAGCTGGGGATAGACACACTGAAAACTCTCAGCAGTAGACCAATTCTAAGTTCTGGTAGCGTTCAGCACCATTTTCGAGTACAGTGAAAATCACATCCCTATGAGGGACAATTCGGCTAGTCAACCGGAGTAGCAGATGTCAAACACATGGGGAGGGCAGGGGACTCCAAGGAGGGGTTGAGGGCATATGTGTTGAATTACAGACTTCATATGAACCATCCTGACCATCAGAACTCGTGGATCATGGAATGGGCTGCAAGAGAAAGTACTAGGTGCAGGAGGGGGTTGCTCAGGCAGACATTCATCAAGGGCCTCTCTAGAGGAACATTGCCTAGGTGAGTGGCTATAAGTGATACTCTGTATTAGCTTCTTGTGGCTGCTATAACAAATTACCACATACCTGGTGGCTTAAAACAATGAAAACTTACTGTCTCACAGTTCTGGAGGCCAGAAGTCTGAAATCAGTATCACTAGGTCAAAATCAAGAGCATTCCCTCCGTATGCTCTAGGGGAGAATTTATTCCTTGCCTCTTTCAGCTTCCACTGTCTGCTGAGTTCCTTGGTTGGTAGCTACATCACTCCAATCTCTGCTTCCGTCGCACGTGGCCTTCTCTGTGTGCGCCAAATATCCCTCCACTTCCATGAGATTACATTTGGGGCCAACCCTGATAATACACGGTAATTTCCCCAGCTCAAGATCTTTAACTTAGTCACAGCTACAGAGACTCCTTTTTCCAAATAAGAGAATGTTAAGTTCCAATGGTTAGAACCTGATATCTTTGGGGGGCCACTTTTCAGCCTACCATACTCCTCTCCGGTTTCCCTGTACCCTGAGACCCTATGAGCCTATGGTTAATGCATATGCAGCAGCACAAATAAAGTAAGGTCTTATATAAATGGCATGAGTACAAAAGCAATCAGGGATGGAGGGAGAGCCCAACCATGGCCTCTTGGGGGATATACGGAGGCCCCTGGAGCATCCTTCCAGGCACACAGACCCCGAACCACATGGAGCACAGAGGAGAATCCCAGTGCCTGATGCTCCCCTGGCCCTGGCCTGTCCTATTTTCTTCTCTCTTCCACCTGATATTTTCTAATTGCTTTAGGAAAAACTCTTTTGTCACTAAAAGCAAATGGCCTCTCTGTCAAGACCAGTTTGGTCAGTCAAGCACAACAACACATGTGAAGGGAGAGGGCAGAGGAAGGTGATGTGCTGTCAAGAACACAAACCAGTTACTACAGCCTCATCTTTCCCTTCCCAAAAAGTTAGAAGAAGACTTGCATCATATTTACATGGCCTCCTGGAGAGGCCAGGCCAGAAAAGGGATGGTGTGTGCTGGGACAGAGACTCTGTCTGACTTCCAGTCCACTCCTGAGGTGTAGACCTCAGGACTCAGCCAGGTTCTCTTCCCTGATGGCACCCTCAAATTCTAAATATATCCCGCCTGCTCTGCACAGCTCTTTGTGATTCATGAGTCCGCCTGCACCCCTTTGGAATCCACTTATATCCCCTGCTTCTGTCTTCTTCAAAGGGGTAAGGGTCTCCCTGACTTTATCACGGGCCTATAAAGTAGGACTTCTTTTTCTGTATCCAAAACTTCTCATTCAAAATAAAAAAAAAAGATCTCAAAGTATTAATTTCAAAATTTCATGTATAATCCTGGGTTAACTATCTGTAATTACAATATTATAGATTTTAATCTTGTCCCCCTTAGTGTTTGCATCTTCATTCCGAGGGGACCAAATTTTGTCCTATGTTCCTGGGAGGCCTTCCCCAGCCACCATGCCTCAGTGCTTTAAGTCCTATTAAGAGTTCGGTTCATAAAGCTTTGCTGTGAAATAAAACAATCACTACCAGCCCCAGCACCTGACGGAGCTCACCCAGAAGGTTAAAACAGAACCAGGTCGAGAGCCTCCAATGAGTTCTGCCTTTTTTATAGTTCCCTGTGGCTTTAAGAACCTACAATTCCAGATGAGAAGTGTGGGTGTTGAACCTTAACCAGGGGAGACAGGGGTATCATAAGAGCGTTTCTCTAGGAACATAAGAGGTGGGATTCAGGTTGCATTTAGTCCCTCTTTCCACAGATATTTGTTGAACACCCACTAGGTGCAAGAAGTCAGTTAAGAACCAAGGGAATCCAATCCTAATACGACAGGTCCCTGCCCTTATGAAGCTAGCCATTCTGAATGGATAAGCAAAATGTGTGTATATATATGTGGTATATACATACACACACAGAGTGAAATATTATTCAGCCATAAAAAAATGAAATTTTGCCATTTGTGACAACATGGAGGGCATTATGCTAACTGAAATAAGTCAGACAGAGAAAGACAAATCCTGTATGATCTCACTTACATGTGGAATCCTATAAGTGAAAAATCTTAAAAAAAAAAAAAAAGACACAGGGAACAACTGAAGGCTACCAAAGGTGAGGGACACTGGGGAGTGGGGGAATGGATAAAGGTGGTCGAAAGTTACAAATTTACGTTACAAGATAAATTAAGTCCTGGGGATGTCATGTACAGTATGGTGACTATAGTCAAGAATACTGCATTGTATATTTGAAAGTTGCTAAGAGAATAGAACGTAAAAGTTCTCATTATAAGAAAAAAGAAAAAAATTAACTATGTGTCATGATGGATGTTAAATAAACTTGTAGTAATCATTTCACAATACATACATATATATTACTATGTTGCATACCTAAAACTAATACAGTGTTACATGTCATTTATATCTCAATTATAGATAGATAGAAAGATAGATGGATAGATAGATAGATATAGATAAAGAAGCTGACCATCCCACAGGGAACATAAAACATGAATACAACTACCAACCACATCAGTCTTTCTGGATGAGACAGTCAAAACCAGCCTTTGGTTGGTTAAGAAGATGAAGCAGAGAGGAGATATCAAAAATCCTATCACAGGCTCAGAAAAGAAAAAGATCACATTTGGAGGCCTAACCAAACCGTTTCCAGAGAGAAGATGCAGTCTAAGCTGGATCTCACACAGTGCCCTAGTCATGGGGGCAGGACCCCTCAGGGCCCACATCACTGACTCTGTGTGGCCTGTTCCCCTACCATCCCCCAAAATGGATCAGCACAGCTGCCCATTTTATGGGAAACCTGGCATCAGATTCGGTTCCCTGACACCCTACTTGCCAAGTCCATGGACATTCCTCTGTTCCACTAATCAACAAATATTTACAGAGTATCTACCACCTGGAGGGCACTGTGCTGGGAGCTGGGGGGGCCAAATGTAAATTGGAGTAGATCATACCTGGAAGAAGGTTATAATCTCATGAGATAAAATCTATACATAAACAGATGCAGAAGAGTTATCAACTAAATACTATGAAAATTGAAGGAATAAGACATTATTTCCAGCCAAGCAGGGAAGATGGACAGAGGAAGAGAGGCATCTGAAAATCAGAGATACATACTACCAAAAATGTCCTAACCTGCTCCCCAGAAGAAGAGGTAAGCCCTTGAATGGATGTTTACTTTTCTTGATAGCCAATAACTTAAATTTTACCATAGAACATTAACAATACTTAAATACTGTGATATAAAATCAATAAACATGTTATATGATGAGGGAATAAGGAAAGAAACAAAGATATTTTATATATATATATATTTTATACACACACAAATATATTCATAACAAAATAAGGAGGGAATACACATGACAGTTACAGTTCTCATTTCTGTGACTGGTCACATGGTCATAGCTGGTAACCTTCTTCTCCTACCCACTCTGCACCCCCTTTGCCTTCAGCAAGCACCTCCATCAGCTGTGATTCTCTACATAGTGGGGTGACCCAAATCTTCATTCCTGAAGGCTTGGGGCCAGTAGTATTCCTGCCTGGATTGTGCTGTTATGGTTTTCCATTGATTTTATTTATTTTTTATTTAAATTCAATTAGCCAACATATAGTAAGTACATCATTAGTTTTTGATGTAATGTTCAGTGATTCATTAGCTGCAGGGCATGGTAATACTAAGAGAGCCCTCAAGGATCTCCTGTATTCCAAACATACTCTTCCTTATCTCCACTATGGAATAGCAGTCCAATTATTTTCCCATGGTAGTCAGGATCAAACACCCCTGTTTGTCTGTTGATTAAGAGGCATGAGGAGCCCAGAGTGGCTGGTGGCAGGCTTAACTCCCAGGTCCATGGAATCATTGTCATGCCTCCTGGTAGAAGCACTCCTCCATTTGTAACTAAGGCCTCCAGGCCAGCAGAGCATAAGACAATGGGGATAGGAAGCAAAAATTTTGCCAGAGTCACTAGGAGTAATAGTGGACTGTACTACTTCCATTTTCACCCCTTGATTCCTGCACCCACGGATCCTGGCTATAGGAGAAACAGAGCCACATACTGTCCACCTACTGATTCAAGTATACACTGCCCTCTGGACAACCTTGCCTTAGCCCTGAAAGGTGCTGCCACCTGGCTGGCACTGTAACGGACTCTTCAGAAGATTCTTCCACTGTTCCATTAAAGCAGCTGTTTCAGGATGGTGGGAAACATGGTAAGGGCAGTGAACTCCTTGAGCATGCATCCATTGCCACACCACATTCCCTATGAAGTGAGTTCCCTGATGAGAAGCGATGCTGTGTGGAAGACTGGGACAGTAGATAAGGCATCCCGTAAGTCCACAGATGGCAGTTTGGGCAGGAGCACCGCATATAGGGGAGGGAAATATGTATCCAGTGTCTACGGAACAGTAAGGACAAAACACTGCCCCTTCCATGATGGGAGCAGTCAAGTAGAATCAACCCGCCGCCAGGTAGCTGGCTGATCACCCAGGGAATGCGGCCATATCAAGGACTCAGCGCTGGTCTCTGCTACTGGAGATTGGGCACTCAGTAGTGGCTGTAGCCGGGTCAGCCTTGGTGAGTGGAGGTTCACGTTGCTGAGCCCATGCATAACCTTCATCGCTGCCACTGTGACCACTTCTTTCAGGAACTCATGGGACAATGCCAAGGATGGCTGGGGAAAAAGGCTGACTGGTATGCACAGAATGGGTCATCCTATCCACTTGATTATTAAAATCCTCCTCTGCCGAGGTCACTCTTTGGTGAGCATTCATATGAGACACAAATATTTTCATGCTTTTTACCATTCACAGAGGTCTGTACACATATCTCTTCCCAAAATTTCCCTGTCACCAATTTTCCAATCATGCTCCTTTCAAGTCCCTGACCATCTAGCCAAACCACTGACTAAGGCCCGTGAATTGGTGTATATGTCTGGTCCTTTCTCTTTCCAAGCAAAGTCAACAACCAGGCCGTACTGCTTCATGTTCCGCCCACTGGGAGGTTTTCTTTTCACCACTATCCTTCAGGGATGACCCAGAGAGGGGTTACCGAGCTGCAGCTGTCCATTTTCAGGTGGTATGTGCCTAGCGTGTGGAGCCATCTGCAAACCATGTCTTCTCTTCCTCTGTCAAGTGATCATAGAGCTCCCCATGAGGCCACAGGTGCAAGTAGAAAGAAAGAGGTCAGTGTGCATACATGTATCATATGACCTCACTGATATGAGGAATTCTTAATCTCAGGAAACAAACTGAGGGTTGCTGGAGTGGGCGGTGGGGTGGGAGGGATGGGGTGGCTGGATGATAGACACTGGGGAGGGTATGTGCTCTGGTAAGCGCTGTGAATTGTGCAAGACTGTTGAATCTCAGATCTGTACCTCTGAAACAAATAATGCAATATATGTTAAGGAAAAAAAAAAAAAGAAGCAGATAGCAGGAGGGGAAGAATGAAGGGAAATCGGAGGGGGAGACGAACCATGAGAGATGATGGACTCTGAAAAACAAACTGAGGGCTCTAGAGGGGAGGGGGGTGGGAGGATGGGTTAGCCTGGTGATGGGTATTAAAGAGGGCACGTTCTGCATGGAGCACTGGGTGTTATGCACAAACAATGAATCATGGAACACTACATCTAAAACTAATGATGTAATGTATGGTGATTAACATAACAATAAAAATTAAAAAATAAAAGAAAGAGGTCAGTGTAGCAGAAGTGGGGGCCACTTCTTCATGTAACTTACTCGTGTCTTCAGGAATTGTTTGGGCCCAGACAAATACATACCACTTCCATTTGATGATGGAATGCTGCTGTGCACTCCCAACTTTATGGCTTGGTGGGTCAGATAACACCCAGTTCATGATGGACAGCTCAGGTTTCACGGTAATAAGGTGGCCCAGAGTCAAGGATTCAGTCTCTACTAAGGCCCAGTATCGGGCCAAGTGTTGTTTCTCAAAGGGAGAGTAGTTACCCGCAGAGGATGGCAGGGCTTTGCTCCAAAATCCTAAAGGCTCATGCCATGATTTACCTTTCAGGGCCTGACAAGGGCTCCAAACAGAATCTCTATCTGTCACAGACACTCCAAGAACCATTGGATCCGCTGGATCGTTTGGCCCATGAGCGCAGCCTGCATAGCAGCCTGGACCTTCTGTAGAGCCTTTTCTTGTTCTGGGTTTTACTCAAAACTATCAGCTTTCCAGGTCATTCAGCAAAGAGGCCGGAGTAGTAACACACTGAAATGAGGAAATGTTGCCTCAAAATCCAAAGTAGTGCACTAAACACTGACCAAACCCCTTTTTTGGTCATAGGAGGGGCCAGATGCGACAACATATCCTTCACCTTAGATTGGGTATCTCAGCATGTCCCACACCACCAGACCCCTAGAAATTTCACCAAGGTAGAAGACCCCTGAAATTTTCAGATTTATTTCCCATATTTCTACTCTAACATGCAAATGCCTAACCAATAAGTCTAGGCCAGTTGCTACTTCTTGCTCCCAAGGTCCAATCAGCACAGTGTCATCAATATAATGGACCAATGGGATATCTTGTGGAAGCAAAAGATGAGAAAGATTACCACAAACTAAATTATGACACGGAGCTGAAGAGTTAGTATAGCCTGAGCTCGGACAGTGAAGGTGTATTGGTGACATTGCCAATTGAAAGCAAGGTGCTTCTGGTGGTCCTTCTGGACAGGGATGGAGAAAAAGGCGTCTTCCAGATCACTAGCTACATACCAGGTACCAGGGGATGTGTTAAGTTGATCAAATAATGAAACCACATCTGGTACAGTGGCTGAAATTGTTGCCACCACTTGGTTAAGCTTACGAAAATCCACTGTCATGCTCCAAGATCATTTGTCTTCTTCATAAGCCAAATAGGTGAACTGAATGGGCATGGGGTGGGTGGGAATCATCATCCCTCCATTTTTCAAGACCTTGACGGTGGCGCTCATCTCTGCAATCCTTCCAGGAATGTGGTACTGCTTTTGGTTCCCTATTTTCCTAGGTAGAGGCAGTTCTAGAGGCTTCCACTTGGGTTTTTGTTTTTGTTTTTGTTTTTGTTTTACCATAATAACCCTCACTCCATAGTAAGGGGGGAAAGTGGGGATTTGGCCACCAGCTAAGTACGTCTATTCCAATTATTCATTCCAAAACCAGGGAAATAATCACAGGATAGGTTCAGAGATCCACTGAGCCACTGTGAGACAGACGTGACACCCATCAATCCCTACTCTAACTGGTGGACCCCATGCCATTTTGGTTCTCCTGGAATTAGCGTCAGTTCAGAGCCAGTGCTCACCGTCCCTGAAAGGACTGATGATTTCCTTTCCCCCAATGTGTGGTTGCCCTGGTAAAAAGCCTCAGGTCCCCTTGGAGAAGGCTGGGAGAAGTATTAACAGTACAAAGTTGGTCAGTGTACTGAGGTCTTTCCTCAAGAGGACCTGGCCTCCCCTTCATTTAAGGGCTCTGGTCTGTAAACTGGCTCATGTCTGGGAATTGATAGAGGGACCATCACTCTGCCTTTATGATTCAGATTAGACTTACTTGAGCTAGAACTTTTCTGCTTATACAGATCAAGTAAGACTTTAGCGGACTTCCCATCTATTTCACGTTTATGATCGACTAGCTATGTGAGTCAGATTATTCTGATTGCTTCTTTGACTTTACTGTCCATTACAGCAACCATGCCCACCTTGCCTTGGCAGTTGAATGCCACCACTGGGCCCTGCCATCCTGGGTTTCCCAATTCACTGACTACAGTTCCCACAGTAAGGTTTGGCCCTCAGAGAAGAGTGACCACAGAGATCTTCAGGGATGCCAGGGACCCCCTCACAGTATGGGTGAAAGGTATGTCTTCTGGACCCTCCCAGTGCTGGTGAGTAGGTCTTAAATGACAAGTCCCCCATAGCATTCCGGTCTCCCTAAGCCATGCAGTGCCTTCCTCCACATTAAATCAAGGGAGGTCCAGCGTTTCCATCTCACCCACTGTAGGCTACCTTCTGGTCCATATTCCATCCCAGAAACCAATTTGCTAGAGCCCTTTCTAACTCCCCAAGTGCAACATTAAATGCAGAATCTCTGCTTAGTGAGCCTAATCCAATTTTCTGTTCCTTCCACCATTTTCCACACCCTTAATTTCCATTCCATTCCATGTTCCCCAGATTTCTGTCTATAAATTAGAAAACTCAAGAAGTTCTTTTGGATTGCAGCACATTTCCTCATGGGTCACATTTTATACCTCGTCTTTAGGATGCTGTTAGGACTCAAGTCTAATTATAGGTCCAGAAGTAAAGATGGGGGGGGTCCCTGAGGAGACTCAATATCATCTTGCATGACAATTTCTTCAAGGGAAGGCATTACAGTTTCCTCAGACAATTCAGGATTAATCCCCTAGGTGGGAATACTGCTCCCACAGGGGATGGGGAGGCTTTTTCCACTGGCAAAGACGACTCATCAGAATTTTGGGGCTCCATGTCTCCAGCTTCATCAGGATCTTCCCAAACATCCCCATTCCAACTTTGAGGATCCCATGTCTTCCCAGTCAATGCCCTTACTTCAATAGTAGGCATTCTATGAGGCTGGAAATGCAACTTGCATTGTAATTCAGCCAATTGCAGGATGAGATTCTGGGTTTCATTTTTCAGCAATCTCAGCCCTTCAGCTGTAAGAGATAAGGTTCTCCTTCAGGGCACACATGGACGCTTTCAGATCATTTATGTGGCACTTGAGCTGAGAATTTGAATCCCTGAGCTCATCCTTCGCTTTCCCTGCTTTGTCCAGCAACATTAGGAACAAACAGCCAATCTCATTATATTCATTAGTTTGCCAAAAAGGTTTGAAAGTTTCATATATACAATCAGCCAGATCCTTGCTTCTTATAGGTGGTTGATTAGGAGGATCCAATGATGATATTTTACATATCTCCATTGCCAGATCATACCAGGACCATCAGTGCTCTGTTATCACTGGAAATCGTCATTAGCATCTTTACATCTAATCAGATTAGAGATCCAATTCAAACTCCAGAACTAATTCAGAAAGTTCATCCCTAAAATTCTGTTCCTCTAGGACCACCTTTGGTATCTGCATAGTCAGGGTTCTCCAGAGAAAGAAAAGCAATAGAATGGTTATATAGAAAATACATGTATGATATGAGAGAGACTTATTATATTTATAAATCTAGCTATAGATACATCAAAGCTCAAGAATCAGAAAAACCAATGGCGTAGTTCCTGACCAAAAGCCAGCAGTCTCAAGACCCAAAAGGAGCTGATATTTCAGTACAAGTCTGAAGGTAGGAACATACTGATGTTCCAGCTCCAGCAGCAAGCTGGAGGAGTTCCCCCTTAATGATGAGAGGATCAGCCTTTTGGTTCTCTTCAGGCCTTCAGCTGATTAGATAAGGCCCACCCACATTGGGAAGGGCAGTTTGCTTTACTCAGTCCACCGATTCAAATGAAAATCTCATCCGAAAACACCCTCACAGACACACCCCCAAATATCTGGTCATCCTATGGCCCAGACAAGTTGACCCATAAAATTAACCATGATAAGTAGGAATAAAGTCAATCAGGCTGGAAGGTAAAGCCATATACTGGAAACATTCCACACTTGAGTCCAGCTGAAGCCGTTTCCTTATCTTCAGAAAATCTTGGAGCTTTACTATTTTATTATAGTTTTTTGTCTACTTGTAGAACCCATGCCATAACCGCCGATAGCCCACCTTGCAGGGGAGTGGCCTCAGAGAAAGTGCTTTGTAAACACGGGGTGGGCAATGAGTGGTCCCTCCCCCTGACAGCATCACCCCTGCCTCTCCCGGGTGGCCTTGCCCAGGTCCGTCCCCAGCCGCTGACCAGCTTTGTCTCTGCACTGATTCATTCAGACTCCCTGGGACCCTGGCAGAGGGTCACTGGGGAGGATACTCCTTCGTCAGATAGTTTGATCAAATAGTTCTCTTGGGTCTTCCTGCCCCACATCCCTGGCTCCCCTGCCATGTCCCTAACGGCCCCTGAGCCAGCCCTGCTGCTTCAAGCCATCAGAGATGAGATTTCAACAGAGAAATATAAAAGCAGGAGAGGGGAAGCTAAGCTCAGTAGAGAGAACGAACGCAAGAATGTGGAAAGTAGACAAAGTTCTCAAGGATCAGAGGGCAGAGGTCTCTCCAGAGCACAGGGCAGAAGCACAAGAGATTAGCCTGCCTGGGTGCGGTGTCAGGAGGAAAGGAGGGAAATGCCCACTGTGGATGAGGCCAATTCATTCATTCCATATTTTCTGAGCACGTACGAACAGAGCCAGGCTCAGCGCCAGGCTAATATATAATCAAGCTCAGTGAAAGCCTTCAGGGGTGGAAACTTAAAGTGGCGGACGACCTCACTTCGAAGTGCAAACCTGCAGCAGCCTTGGTGTCCAGCTAAAGCAAAGACATTGGTTCTGAGCTGTCTCTCCAGCTCTCACTTCCTTCTCCAGGATGACCAGGAAGACAGCATCAGGCAGCTGCCCCTTGAAAGCTGTTTGCTATGCCTTATTTCCCGAGCCAGAACCATTTCCAGATTGAGTGAAGGAGGCTCTGAGGCCACTGGATTGGGCCAGGACCCAAGAGCGCGGAGAAGTCTAGGACACACTTCCAAGTCTCCAGCCCTGTCCCCTCACTTTCTCCCTACTCCCAACCCTCTTTCCCCCCAAAGAAGTCCCAGATCTCACACAGAAAAATGACACCAGTGAAGTAAGAGTGGACCCGTTGTGTTTGCATTTGGCTATCCCGCACCAACGACAGGCAGGCAAGGAACCAAAGCCATGGTTTTGCACACCATTTTCCAGCAAGATGCCGTCCTTCCTGTGTCCACTTATACACTATTGGTAATTATCACTTACAGACCACTGGAAACCTCTAGGCTCTTGTCCCCTAAAATTCTCTCCACCCGTCAAGTGCTAGGAGAGTAGTAAGAGGCTTCCAGACTGTTTCCCAAAGGAAGTTGTGCAGGGCCCACAGGTCTGTGTCTGGAAGGCACAGTTGCCATGGCAATCCCAGCTAATGAATAGGTATGCAAATGAGGGAAGAATCTATTCATCATTTGCCAGTCGTGCTAAGTGCATGCCCTTTCTGAGGCTTGGGGGAGTGAGGGCCAGGGTGTTAGAAAAGCATATGATCAGTCAAATTTTGGTGAAATGTTTGTTTTCAGAGCTCACCATAAGAAATGATTCTCTTTGGTGGTAGCCTCCTAAAGTGATTTTTATCTGCAGCCACCGGGAGAAGGGAACCGGGGTTAAACAAAAACTCATGAAAGAGGCCACCTGCACTCACGTCCAGAAAAAAACGGCAGTGAACATTTGTATCACAAGCAGCGAGCCCAGATTTTGGTCCACGTGGGTAGACTGTGTCCTAAGTAAGGCCTCAAAGACACCCAATCTGTCCCGGAGCAGACTAGCAGTGTCTGTCTACTTCACCCTCCACCCTTGCCTCGTGCAAATGCCCCAAAAATCCATAAACAGACAAATGTTGGCAACAGTGACTTATGTGGAGGAGCCGAGAACACCGGAGCCCAGACCCAAGGACACCGAAGCCACCGCACTGCCTGGAGGTGGATCCTCTGGGTGAGAACCTTCCAGAGGCCACAAGGGCTGGGCAGGAAACAGCCCTTCCTGCAGTGCATTTGGGGAGACCTTGGGCAATTTACTGAATTTCTCTGTGCTTCCATTTTCTCATCTGGAAAATGAGAACAATCCAAGAACCTACTTCATAAGGTGATTGTGAGGATTAGATGAATTGAGGGGGGTCCAATGAGGATTTTCCCACTGGGAGGCAAGCTCGGCGCAGGCTGGGATTTTGTGTCACTCACAGACCCGCGCCAAGTGCCCGGAACAGTACTAGGCCCACAGAGGGTGCCCAACAGCTGTCCGTGGAATGAATGAAGTGGCTATTAGCTCTGAAGGTGGAGGGCAGAGGGTGTGGTGGGGGTAATAGGAAGAGTCCCTGGGGCATTTGGCACAGGAGAGGTGTCAGCAGAGGGGTGAGGACGTACCTGCCGGGGGTGTCCTACAGCAGGCAGGCATCATGCACGTGGTTGGCTCTGATTGGAACAGAAAGCAGGGCAGGGATACCTGGCACAGGAAAGATGCCCCCGCTCAAACCAGCACTGGATGAGTTCTGGTTAGTCTGGGGATGGGAGGAGAGCCTTGCTTAGCAGATCTGAGACACGATTAGTGTGGACTAAGAGCAATCCATGTACCCTCTCATTTGGCAAATGAACCTTCGTTTCTCATTGGAGGGCCAATTTATGGCAGTGGTTCTGTTTGTTATATCTGTAGGATGTAAGAGAGGATTTTTCACTGAAAAAACGATCTGTACGAACAGTATACTCTGGAAACAAATTTTACACTGGAAACCACAAGAAATGTTTAGAATGAATCCACTTCATATTCTCAGAAACTCCCAGAAAATATCGGCTCTGAAAGAGAAGTGAAAAGAAACTAGGAGATTACCCTTAGGGCTGGGATGCAGAAAGTCACAAGAGACCATCTTCCTCACCTAATCATGAGAACAGTGGGATAAGTCACAAGCCAACCCTCCTTCCTTCCATCTTTCCTCCCTCCCTCCCTTCCTCTCATCCATCAGAGAGCTAAGGAATCAAACACGTAAATGAACTAAATTCCAGAAAGTGATGAGCCCTTCCTAAGAGAGAAGAGACTCCCAGCTATTTTCATTCATGGTAGATGGGGGGTGAAGGAGGAATCAGCCTCACTTTTTTTTTTTTTAAGATTTTATTTATTTGACAGAGAGAGAGAGAGAGAGAGACAGCGAGAGAGGGAACACAAGCAGGGGGAGTGGGAGAGGGAGAAGCAGGCTTCCCGCAGAGCAGGGAGCCTGACGCAGGGCTCGATCCCAGGACCCTGGGATCATGACCTGAGCCGAAGGCAGACGCCCAACGGCTGAGCCACCCAGGCGCCCCAGGAATCAGCCTCACTTTTAACACACTTATGACGTCTGCATGTGGGGCTGCTGTGACAGATTCACCTCCAGTTGCCAGGAGCCTGGCTGCAGAGCACTCTGTCCCCACCACAACTCCATCCCATGGACCTTTGCTGAGTGGAGGCTGTGAGCAGGACAAAGGCTTGGGGTAGGGTGAGAGAGCTGAGAGAAACCCCTCTGAGGCCCGCCAGGCTTCATGGAGCGTCTGCACCTGCTCTCCAAGGACCAGGAAAAGGTGGCAGAATGGAGAGAGAGCTCCCAAAAACTCAAAAAAAAAAAAACTCGGGGTGGAACTAGAGCGCAGAGACAACTCCCCTGTGTCCAAAAAGCTGGCAGCCTTCAGAAAGCTTGGCAGCCCAGCTATGAAGCATCAAGAGATCTTGTCAGAGCTCAGATCATAAGCCCTGGTGAACAGAAAGTCCTGACACCTCCCTCGAAATCTTTGAAGTCCCCATGAACCAAATCTAAGTAACGCTGTACCAAAGCCCTGTCCGACTCAACTGCATGTTAGGTTGACTAAGTCCCTGACACTAATGCCTGTCAGAAGGAGTTCTGCCATTCTCCAAGGGTAAATTTTCTTTATTTCAGTCTTACAGGGTTTTTTTTACACAGAATACCTGGCATTCAATAAAAATTATGAAAAAAGTAAGAAAGTATGACTGACAGTCCAGAGAGGAAAATTCAAGAAGCACACCTAAGAGGTGGCCCAGGTGTTTTCATGACCAGCCTTTATAATAACTATGACAGATCTGTGAAAAGATCTAGTGGCAAAGAGAGAAAATATGTGAACAAATGGGGAATTTCAGCAGAGATGTGGGAACTACAAAAAGGAAGCAAATGAAATGCTAAAAATAGGGGCACCTGGGTGGCTCAGTCGGTTAAGCAACTGAATCTTGACTTTGGTTCAGGTTGTGATCTAGGGTTGTAAGATTGAGCCCTGTGTTGGGCTCCATGCCCAGTGTGCTTCTGCCCCTCCCCCCACTGCGTGCATGCCCCCCCAAAAAAGAAAGAAAATGCTAAAAAAAAAAAAAAAGAATAGAATGAAAACCTCATCAGATGGGCTAAAAAAGCAGACTAGACACAGCAAATAAAAAGACTCATTAATAAAAAGTATCTACTGAAACACACATACATAAAAGGGGAGTGGAAAAAAAAAATCAGAACACAGCACTAAAGATCTGAGGAACAGTATCGAACAGCCTAACAAGTGTATCACTGGAAATGCCAGAAGAAAAGATAGGGAATAAAAAAAGAAGAAATATTCTAAGAGATAATGGCTGTGTATGCACCAGAATTAATGAAAGAAATCAACCCACAGATCCAAGCAGCTTGACAGACATCAAGCATATTGATGCAAAGAAAACCATACTCAGGCGATAGCACAAACCGCTAAAAACTTGCAAAAAATCTTCAAAACAGCCGAAGGAGAAGACACAGCAGATAACAAAAGGTAGCAACAGAAAAAATAATTGTGGATGTTTCATCAGGAACAATGGAGGCCAGAAGCTAATAAAATGAAATGTTCCAGGGGCACCTGGGTGGCTCAGTCATTATGCGTCTGCCTTTGGCTCAGGTCATGATCCCAGGGTCCTGGGATCGAGCCTCGCATCGGGCTCCCTGCTCAGCGGGAAGCCTGCTTCTCCCTCCCCAACTCCCCCTGCTTGTGTTCCTGCTCTCGCTATCTCTCTCTCTGTCAAATAAATAAATAAAATCTTAAAAAAAAAAAAAAAAGAAATGTTCCAAATACCCAAAGAAACACAAAACTGTTAACCTAGAATGGTCCACCTTTTACCTATCATCTAAATATGAAGATAAAATAAAGACGTTTCCTTCAAACAAATACCGATGTGCTGATGTTCATTCCATAATATTCATAGGTAGAAATAACCCAAATGTCCATAAACAGATAGATTTTTAAAAATGTGCTACAGACATACAAAAGAATATTACTCAGCCATAATAAGAAATGAAGTTCTGATACCCACTACAACACGGACGGACCTCGAAAACGTTAAGCTAAGTCAATTAGGTCAACCACAAAAGGGCAAATATAGTGCGATTCCACATGTATCTAGAATAGGCAAATTCACACAGACAGCAAACTCAAGATTACCAGAGGTTGGGGTAATGTGAAATTATTGCTAACAGTTACAGAGTTTCTGTTTAAGATGATGGAAGAGTTTTGGAAAAAGACAATGGTGATGGTTGTGTAATTCCATAAATGTACTTAATGCTAGTGTGCGTTATACGCTTAAAAGTGCTTAAAATGGTGAATTTCATGTTACATGTGTTTTATCACCATAAAAATATAAAAAATGAAAAGAAAAAGACATTTTGTCAGTGAAATGCTGAGAGCATTCTTCTCTGACAGAAATGCAGCAAAAGAAATGCTAACAGAACACCTTTACATTGAAAGGAAATGAAGCCAAAAGAAAGCTCAAATACGCAAGAAGGAAGAAAGAGCACCAGAAAAGGTAAAATGTTGATAGATATACTATAGTATATGGAGAAGCAAAATACATGACAACATACATTTATATGTTACAAGGTTCTTACATTGTTCATGAAGTAGCATAAGATTATTTGAAGAAAAAATGTGGTAAGTTATTGCATGTTGTAATCTCTAGATTGACCAATAAATACACATATACGAAGGAAAATAATGAAAAATAGAAAGACTTCAACATTCTCCTTTCAAGCAAAAGATGGCAAGAAAGGAGAAAGAGAACACAGAGTACACGTTTCTAATAGGAAACATGCATCAATATGGCAGACTTAAATAAAACCTTACCAATAATTACATAAGTCATAAATAGACACTAATTTAAAAGATTAGCTGACTGGATAAAAAGGAGACCCAATTATTTGCAGCTTATAATAAATATAAAGACAGTGACAAGTGGAAAGTAAAACAGCTGAAAAGTAAACCATACACACACTAACAACACAGCTGTAGACTTCAAGACAAACAGTATTATCAAACATTTCATTATGATAAAGGTTTATAAAGAAATGTATAAAGAAAACACCACAATTTCTAATGTGCTTGCGTCTCATAATAGTGCATCAAAAAACACACAAAAGTTGCAGAACTAAAGGGAGAAATAGACAAGCCCAAATGGAAAAATCTTTTTTTAAGATTTATTCATTCATTTGAGAGAGAAAAAGGGGGGGGGGGCGAGGCAGAGGAAGAAAGAGAATCCTGAAGCATACTCCCTGCTGAGCACGGAGCCAGATGCAGGGCTGGATCCTAGGATCCCGAGACCTGACTAAGCCACCCAGGTGCCCCAATAGTTGGAGAATTTAACACCTCCTGACAGTAATTGATGAAAGAAGAAAAAAATTCAATAAAGATATAGAAATCTGAACACTACCAACCAGTTTTATGTAACTGACATTTATAGAATATTGCACCCAATAATACAAAATACACATTCTTTTCAAGTGCACAGGGAACCAAATGCTGGGCCATAAAAAAGGACACAGTAAATTTCAAAGGATCAAATTCACCCAAGGTATGTCTTCTGATGGCAATGATAACCATAATATACCTAGATGATATTTAATGATGACAGTAGGATTTCTATAACATCTCTACTGTTTAGAAACTAAGCATGATATTTCTAACCAGCCCAGGAAGTCAAAAGTAAAGAAAAATGAATGAATGAATGAATGAAAGAAAGAAAGAGAAAGGAAGGAAAGAAGGAAGCAAGGAAGGAAGGAAGGAAAACGCACTAGGGCATTAGAAAATACTACACACTGACAATGAAAAAAGCAACACATCGTGATTTATGGAATGAGAAATATCTCGAATGCCAGAAGACAATGAAGCTTTCTTTATGTGGCCTGGAAAAGCAGGGCTTGGCCTCCTCTCTCTCTAGTCCCCTTTTCTCCCAAGACACAACCCAACTATGCAGCCCTGCACCCACCCATACTGGTCATTACAAGAATGCTGGAAAAGCAGATGAGAGGAAAGAGGTGTGAGGACACTTTCCAAACTTCCAAATACTCTGTAGAAGCAAGTAATTGCTAGCATTGTTGTCATTCACGTTATTACAACATTCCAGGATCTGTCTTTTCTGGGTGGCAGCAGAGCGGGAGGCCAGAAAGGCTAGAGGTGAAATCCCGGCCCTGTTATTTACCAGCTCTGTGGCTTCCTGGGCAAGACATGAACTAACATGCTCTTGGTTTTCTCATCTGTAAAATGGGTATATGCCTCCTAACCACATGAAGGAAGTTGGTGATCAATGTTAGTCTGTCTCACTTCTTTTGTCTATTCAAATCAGACCCAATTCTCTGAACATGCAATAATGTCTACTATAATGTTTTTTTAAAGAATTTATAGAATGTAGCTGAAGCTTTAAGGCTTTAAATACGTGTATTAGAAAAGAGGTTTAAAATCGAATGATCTGAGCTTCCACTCTAACCAGTTAGGAAGAGAAAATTAAATCCAAGTAACTTGAAAAAAAAGTTTAAAAAGAAAAGCAGAAATCAATAAAATAAAAACAAACAATAGAGAGAATTATCAAAGTCGAAGTTAGTTTTAAAATGTATTAAGAAAATCCTCTTATAAGGCTGATGAAGAGAAAACAGAGTAAAAGCAATTAACAATATTAGGAATGAAAGATCCTGTGGATAGTAAAATGATAATTCAGAAATGTTAAGAGAAATTTATGTCAATAAATTTGACAATTTACTAAAATGAACACATTTCTTAAAATACAGAAGTGACAAAAACTAATGCAAAAAGAAACAGAATATCTAAATAGCTCTATGACTTCAAAGAAAGTACTTTATAATAAAAAGCTTCTCATCGAGAAGCTTTTATGGAATCATAAAATTTGCTTTATCATATACCTATTCATCTCAATAGGTATATGATAAAGCAAATTTAGCACTGTAAGATCAGTGAATGAGTTTATAGATGTTCACATCATTCAATATTTCTGCATGATTGAAAATTTTTATGATATAATACTAGGGGAAAAAATCCTTCTAACAAAGAAAATTGCAGGTCCAGATGGCTTCAAATAAACATATAAGGAAGAAAAATGCCAATCTTATACAAATTCTTTCAGAATATTGAAGAGCAGGGGAAAAAGAAACACAAAACACTCCCCAATTCATTTTACGAAGCCAGCATAAACCTACTGCCAAACCCTGACAAGGACATTATAAGAAAATTACAGACCAATATACTTCATGAACACAGATGCAACAATCCTTAACAAAATAATTAGCAAATAAAATCCAGCAGTGTCTGAAAAGGAAAATACAAAATGACAAAGTATGGTGTAATTCTAGGAACATGAGGTTTGTTTAATGTGTGAAAATCTATCAATATAATTCACTACACTGACAGAAGATCAGAAAAAAACTGATCATTTCAACAGATGTAGAAATAGTACTTGAAAGAATTCAATACCTATTCAAGATGAAAACTTTCAGCAATCTGAAGTAGAGGGAACTTTTCAATCTGATGAAAGCATCAACAAAAAGTCTACAGCTAACTGCATGCTAAGTGGTGAAAGATGTTCCCTAAGATCAACAAAGAAATAAAAGCGTCTCCTCTTACCACTTTAATTAATCCTAGCTGGTGCAAGAAGGCAAGAAAAGAAATATAAAGGACATAAAACTTAGAAGGGAAGAATTAAAACTGTCAGAGACATCTTTGAGTCTGTAGAAAATCCTGTAGAAGCTATTAAGATAAAAGAAAATAAAATTTGTCGAAAACGCAACAACTGTTTTTCTACATAATGGTAGCAAACAATCTAAAAGTGATATTAAAAACCGTACAATGTACAATGGCATAAAAAATCATCAAGTACCCAGGAATAAGTCTAATGAAAGATGTGCACAATGAAACAGACAAAACATTGTTGGGAGCTAAAAAAAAAATGAAAAGACATACCCTTTGCAGATTGGAAGCCTTACTGTTGTTAGTATGCTCATTCTGTTAACATGTATCCATAGATTTCACACAATTGGAATACAAACCCCAGATCATTTTGTTGATAAAACTGAAAAGAAGATTTTTAAATTTGTGTGGAAATGCAAAGGATCTAGAATAACCATGACAGTTTTGGAAATATACTATATACTCATACTTCCTGATTTCAAGACATCATAAAACTATAGGAATCAGCACACTATGGGGTTAATGTACAGAACAGAGCACACAGATCAGTAGAACAGAATAGAGAATCCAAGAACTGCCACATCGATGCTCAATCAATATCCAATCAAGGTTCCAGGTCAATTCAAAGAGGAAACAAAGTCTTTTTAACAAACTGTGCTTAGAATAACTGAAAATTTGTGCAAGGCAAACAGAATCTCAACTTGTACCATGCTCCTTCCACAAAAACTAATTTCATGTGGATCACAGACCCAGATGTGAAAGAACCATAAATCTTCTAGAAGAAAATGCAGTCAAATATTTCTATAACATTGAGGCAGAAAAATATTTTTTAGCTGGGAATCAAAAAGCACCAAACTCCAAAGGAAAAAAAGTGATAAATTGGCTTAAATCAAACTTAAAATGTCTGCTAATCAAAAGACACGATTGGGCACCTGGGTGGCTCAGTCGGTTAAGCGACTGCCTTCGACTCAGGTCATGATCCCAGGGTCCTGGGATCGAGTCCCACATGGGGCTCCCTGCTCTGCGGGGAGCCTGCTTCTCCCTCTCCCACTCCCCCTGCTTGTGTTCCCTCTCTCGCTGTGTCTCTCTCTGTCAAATAAATAAATAAAATCTTAAAAAAAAAAAAAAAGACACTATTAAGAAATGAATATCTAAGCCACAGGAGTGGGAAAAAGAATTTGTCAAGGAATTTTTTTGTTTTAATCTTCACTGGGGTGTGAGTTACACTGCTATAGATAACTGTCAAAACTCATCAACCTGAACAACAGTATACTGTATAGTGTTTGAACTAGGAGACAATTAAAAAATAGAACTCTGTTGGTACAGGCTGAGATGAAAAGGAAGCTGGGGGAAATGAGGAAAAAATACAACAAAACTAAAAACTATTAGCACAATTAAAATCCACAGTGTAAACCCCCTGTCCAAATACTGAACTAATCTCACTGCTAATCAAGACCAATGATACAGGGACACTTGGGTGGCTCAGTCAGTTAAGCAATGGACTCTTGATTTCGGTTCAGATCATGGTCTCAGGGTCCTGAGATCAAGCCCCACATCAGCCTTGCACTCAGTGCAGAGTCTCCTTGATATTCTTTCTCTCCCTCTGCCCCTCCACCCTGCTCTCATGCTCTCTCTATCTCAAAAGGAAAAAAAAAATTATTAAAAAAAAGACAGTGACAAAAAAGACAATTCGTGGAGAAAAAAAATTTTTGCAAGGAAGATCATCTGGAAATCAAAATTAAGAAAAAAGAGAAGCATATATAAAATTAGAAGTCACAAAGATGATATATTTACAGAACTAAAGGACAATAAAATATAAAGAATGACAAGCAGAAATTTATATTAACACATTTGAAATCCAAAAGAAATGGGCAATTTCTGGGAACAAAATCAAATTGACTAAGGAAAAGGATCATTTGAATAGGTTAGTAAATATGATATAAACTACATACTGGTAAAGAACACCCCAAACTCTTTTATGTTTACATGATTTTTACAGGAATGTGTTCAAATATTCAAAAGTGATTTTTTATAATCTCTTCTACTGCATAAAAAGATGGAAAACTCCCAAATACCTTTATAAGTTCAGCAAAACCCTGATATAAAAACCTACCAAATGGAAAGAAAAGGCAATGGATCAATTATTTTTTACAGATGTATAAGCAAAACTTAAAAAATAAAACACAGCTAGACAAACACAACAGGATATTGAGAGAGAAACTCATTTTAAGTAAGGACTCATCCCTGAACTGCAGGAGTTTTTTTAATTTTAGTAAATCCAATCAAATAATATCACCAGCAGGCAAAATAATAAAAACTATATGATTATCTCAGTAGATGCCAAAAAGTTACTTAATAGCCACTACTGATTTAAAGAAAAAAAAGTTAAGCCAAGAATTGGATATTACCTTACCATTATAACTAATAATTATCCATCTCAAACAGCAATCAAGGCCATTTGCACGTTTAAGTTCAAACTCTGGGGATGTTTCCATTAAAAAAAGACACAAGAAAAAAAATGTCTGAGATTACCAGCATTATTTGATCTAACAGCTATACCCACTGAATGAAATAAGGAAGAAAAAGAAAACAACAACAACAACAACAAAACAAAACAGGGACCCCACATAGTGCAGATCAGGAAATTTCAGGGAGCATTTTTTATAGGGACCCCAAGCATACCAGGACCACAAGAGACAACTACTCAGCTTTCTCTTCATTTCCTAGGTTCCTAAATATAATTCCCTCACATCACCCCATTCTCTGCTTGGTGCTGAAAGGGATCCAACTGCTGTTCTGAGCTCATCTCTGCTGGAACCTAGTCCAGCCTGACCCCAAATCAGCCCTGGACAAGCTGGATCTGCCTCTACTCTGAAAACCAAGAGACCTGTGAGTGAATGTGGTGGTTCAAAAGTCACCAGCAATTGTCTCAAAACTCATCAGCTGCCTCACTGTCAAACAGATTTACCAAAGAATGTTTGGGAGGTATCCAGTTTATTTCCTCAACAACACAGAGGATTTCAAATTAGAAAAACAAGAGGAAAAGAATACACAGACATGAGAAAGCATGGTTACAGGGTTAAAATCCAGTGATCACTGGAAAGCCTTGAAGTAGTGAAGAAGAAAAGATAGATATCCTTTGATATAACATATATAAAAGATATATATATATATATGTCATTATATATATATGAAATACAGAATACTGAAGAAAAGATGGAGAACGGACATCTATGAGGGAAAAATGTGGAGACCACAGCCCAGGATCGAACCTGCACATGAGGCTAGAAAGAGAGATTAACATCTATGGAGCAAAAAAGAAAACAAAAAGGTCAAAAAAAAAAATGTTTTCTAGGAAAAAAACTCAGTCTAAACATGGAGAGTGTGAATCACATCACAAGGAGCCCTAAGAACATGGACCACCATCGCTCCAACCACCATGAACAGCAACAACCCAGAGAAGGAAACGGACTGGTGAGAAGTTCATCCTTCACTGATGACAATGATGACGTCGCCCCAAAGTGGGTTGTTCGCAAGAAATAAACGGTAGGATGGCCACGAGTTTCTTGACATTAAAACCCCCAAATAATGGAGTAGAAATCATTGGACTTTAAAAGAGGCCAAAATTCAAGAATTCAGCACCTAAATCAAGTTGTTTGTGTCAAGAGAAATATTCTCAGACTTAACATACTCAGATGTAGGGCTGAGGTAAACTTCCTGGGGACAAAAAAAAAAAAAAAAAATAAAGGAGATTTTGGAAAGTTTATGGCAGAACAGATATATATTAATTTTTTAAAAAGTAACAGAAAATGAGGTAAATATGACAGAGGGTAAGCACTGAAATCAGATAAATGTACAGGCAAAATAATTGTTTCAAAATGGTCATAAAACTGATAATATTCTTTAAAACTGAAAATAATGAAAATTGTAAAAATAAAAGGAGGGGAAGTACATTTATAATTGCCATATATTGAAATTAACAAAGACTAGAAAAGAGAAAGGGGGTAAACACTTAATTTCTCATCTTCCATAAAAAAAGACTGTTATTAATTTGTAACTGATGTTAGAGATAAATTCACCAAACCTTTTCGGACATTACTAGAAAAAGGGAAAGGAGGATATCTGCCTCCCAAACAACTGCGAGAATATTTAAAGAAAAAAAAAAAACAACCTTTGTGCACAGCAAAGGAAACTATCCATAAAAGGAAAAGGCAACCGACCAAATGGGAGAAAATATTTGCAAATCGTATATCTGATAAGGGGTTAATATTCCAAAATATAAAAAGAACTCATGCAACTCAACAGCAAAAACCCAAACAATCCAATTCAAACATGGGCAGAGGATATTAATAGGTATTTTTTTTTCAAAGAAGACCTACAGATGGCCGACAAGTACATGAAAAGGTGCTCAATATTACTAACTGTCAGGGGAATGCAAATCAAAAGCACAGTGAATCAGCACCTCACACCTGCTAGCATGGCTATTACCAACAAAATAACAAGTGTTGGTGAGGATGTGGAGCAAAGGGACCTTCATGCACTGTTAGTTGGCTTGTAAATGGTGCAGCCACTATGGAAAACAGTATGGAGTTTCCTCGAAAAATTTAAAGAAAGATAGATAGATTCATTCATTCATTCATTCATTCATTCATCTGAGAGAGAGAGTGAGAGTGAGAGATTCCAAGCAGGGGGAGCGGCAAGCAGAGGGAGAGGGAGCAGCAGATTCCTCACTGAGCAGGGAGCCCGATGTGGGGCTCGATCCCAGGACCCTGGGATCATGACCTGGGCTGAAGGCAGACGCTTAATGGACTGAGCCACCCAGGCGCCCCTCCTTGAAAAATTTAAATAGAGCTACCATATGATTCAGCAATCCCACGTCTGGGTATTTATCTGAAGAAAATGAAAACACTAACTTGAAGAGATATATGCACCTCTGTGTTCACTGCAGCATTATGTAGAACAGTCAAGACATGGAAACAACCCAAATGTCCACCCAAATGGGTAAAGAAAATGCGGTATGTATGTGTGGATGGATGGATGGATAGACAGATAGGTAGGTAGACAGATAGACAGACAGACAGATCAATCTATCCAGATAACAGACTGGTGGTGGTTGCCAAAAGTGGGGGATGGGGAGCTGGGTGAAATGGGTAAAGGTGGTTAAAGGTACACACTTTCAGTTATAAAATAAATAAGTCATGGGGATACAATGTACAGCATGATAACTATTGTTAATAATACTGTATTACATAATTTAAAGTTTCTATGGGAGTAGATTTAAAAAGTTCTGATCACAAGAAAATAAAATTATAACTATGTATGGTGATGGATGTTAACTGGATCTATTGCCGTCATCATTTCACAATATATACAAATATCGAATCATTATGTTGTACATGTGAAACTAATATAATGTTGTATGCCAGATATACCTCAATTTAAAAAACCCACTGTAGTTTAAAAAGACAAATAATACACATGGAAACCAGCATAACACAAAATGACAGAATTAAGACCCAACATAAAAGTTCTGAAATAAATGATAGGTTAAGCTTGCCCATAAAAAGGCTCTCAGAATAATTAAAAATTAAAACAGCATGGCATATGTTGTGTAAAAATTTCTCACAGAAAGGGCACCGGACTATGTTCCTGGAAGAAGCTGTATAATGGTGAATGTCCCCCAATGACCGCCCTTAACAATAAATGTTACCCAAACATGGGCAAAAAGGTTATGTGGCAAAAATTAACAGAAAGCAAAAGTATAACTCAAAAGCATCTAAAGAACGTTTACATTGATAAAAGATAAAAGCTACTATGAGTGCAGACAGAGCATAAAAAATCGAAATAATTGTTGGAAGTAAACCAAGGAAGCATGGCAACAGCCCTGGGAGAATTCAACACATCAAAGTAACTTATCTCAGATAAAATAACCAAAAATACAGATGGAGGAGATACAGGTAATATGAAGATAACTTCTATGCATATATGAAAGCCTTATACCACAGACAGGATACCTTCATAAAAGCGCATATTCTCGGTTACAAAGAAAATCCTCCCAAATAGCAGGTCACGTTTACTTTCCACAATGTAATAAAAATAGAAAATTTTAATGTAAACTTAAAATTCCAGCGACTTGGAAATTATAAAACACTTTCCTAAAAAATCTGCAGAGAAGCAGAGGGAATGAAAATATACGATAAAATATTGTAAAGCAAACAGTGAAACAAGAAAACAACTAAAAGATGAAAGACGTTACTAACGCTCTTCTCAGTGGCAAATTTCCTGTCTTAGTTGCCTTAATTATTAAATAATAAAAAATTAAAGCAAGTAGTCTACTGAAGTTGCTGGAAATGACAATAAGCAAAACAGAAAAAAAAGCACAGGAAAATAAAACAAACCCCCAAATGCAGAATTAAAACTAAAGGAAAGGATGGGCACCTAGTGGCTCAGTCAGTTGAGCATCTGACTTCTGCTCAGGTCATGATCTCAGGGTCCTGGGATCGAGCCCCACATCAGGCTCTCTGCTCAGCAGGGAGTCTGCTTGTTTCCCTCTCCTTCTACCCCTCCCACTGCTTATGCTCTCTCTCTCTCTCTCAAATAAATAAATAAAACCCTAAAAAACAACAACAACAACAACAACTAAAGGAAAAGAAGAATAACTCGCCATAGCAGTGGAAGATCCCCTCATCATTCCCTGGTCCAAAATTCAGGCAGAGTGCCACACTCCAAAGTCCACAGGGACCAAGCTAGTCCATCAAAAGGGGGCAGGTGGGCGCCTGGGTGGCTCAGTCGTTAAGCGTCTGCCTTTGGCTCAGGTCATGATCCCAGGGTCCTGGGATGGAGCCCGCCATCGGGCTCCCTGCTCCGCGGGAAGCCTGCTTCTCCCTCTCCCACTCCCCCTGCTTGTGTTCCTGCTCTCGCTATGTCTCTCTCTGTTAAATAAATAAAAAAATCTTTAAAAAAAAAAAAGGGGGGGGGCAGGCATGTGTAAGACAGAAAGGAACGGTGGAGACTGTGGGATTTGCCCTGCCTAGAGTAGACAGCTACTCAAGTCCACCAAATTATTATAGTGAAGGAGTTCAGGTCTTCACTATAGTTCATCTAATCTTGTTAAATTCTCCAAGATTTTAAGAGAAGAGAGAAGTGCATGTTTTTAATATGAGATTTTCTGCTTTATAAAATGAGGTGTGAGCCCAATAAAACAGGGCTGTAAGCTGCATTTGGCTGGAAAGGCTGCAAGTATGCAACTTCCGATTTAGACTACTTACTTGGGCTTGAATCCATTTCAATAATGTATTATTTTCCAGAAAAAAATCTCCATTCCATGTAGATGTTCAAATGTATTTTTACAAAACTGTATTAAGTATTCTTTTTTAAATCTCTCATATTTTTTCATTTCCAGTTTATTTTAGTGGCAGCTCTATTTAATTCTCCATTAAATATGCTATATTTGTCAATTTATTGCATTTTTTCCCAAGAGTCTTGGAATTATTCATTAAATTGAAAGGTTTTTGGTTTTTAATTTTTAGATTCCAAGTGGGAGGGATCCTTATTCAAACTTTTATTAATTTCTGGTTTATTGCATTACAGCCAAAGGATGTGCGTCCTTTGGAATTTAGTTAGGTGGTCTTGTGGTCTAATACCTAGCTAAGTTTTGTTAATGTTCAAGAATTGCTCAAAAAAGAAGGATGTTCTCTTTTTTGGAGCACAAAATTTATATTACACAGGCACACTTACACATACTCATATACACACATATTCAATGTCATTCAAATTGTTACTTAGTTTTATCTACTTGATCATTCCGAAAGGATTGTGTAAAATCTCCATGACAATCATTTCTGCCCCTATTTATAGAATTTCTAGAAGTTTTCCCTGAGATAAATATTTTACAATAAATGTAACACTCTGATAAAAAAGAAAAAGAAAAGCCCCAAGTCCTTAGATCATCGTGAGTGTTGCTCAGCAAATAATTTCCAGTTCAATCCCTTCTGGGCATGTAGTTGGATTCTACTTCCCCAAACCCCTCGATATTAGGCACAGCCATGTGACTCGCTTTAGCTAAGAAGAAAGTGAACAGAAGTGACCAAAAACTTCAGGAATCACTATGTGGTCCACTTGGTCTCTTTCCCTTACTACAGCTATCCTGGAAACAGACAGAAGCCTCCCTCGGCTGGGACTCTCGAGTGAGGATGACAAAGAGGAAACACCCAGCTGACTCACAATGGACATATCCTGTGAGTGATAACTTTTATTTTGTGACATGAAGCCCAAATAAATTTGGGGGATTTATTTATTATGGCCACATAAATTAGCCTCTCCTTACTGAAACAGATTCCACTCCCGCCCCCCAAAAACAGGCAATCCTCAAAAGGAAAAACCCAATCAACCTATGAAAAAATATATCATCTCACGAGATAAAACAAAAAGAGTAAAATGAACCGCCATTTTTCATCAATCATATAAGCAATGACTTGTTAAATAATACTCTATACTGGTCAGGGTGTCCTGAGACAGGCCCTCTCACATATTCGTTTTGGTAAACCTAGCCTGAGAGAAATGTTATTTATGTATGAAGGATTGTAAGCAGGTTCTTGTGCTCCAGATAATACTCTTGCTTCTAGGAATCCAGCATGGTTTCTGTTTTCATGATACAGTGTGGGGTACCAGGAGCAAACCACCAGGAGCAAACCAGAAAAAAGTGGTTTGCTTGTCACTGTTCTTTAAGAATAGAAGTGTTGACCTTCTTGCCAGTGAAAAATGGGATACTGGTATCCTTGGCATGACTGGCATCATAATTAATTAAATGTCACCTGTGGTTTCTTTTGGATAAAATAATTATCAAAAGCAAGGTTTCTAAAGACCCATGTAGCTCCAATGTTTGACCTTTACTTTAGCAACAATGACTACAAGGACTGGGGGGGGTGGATAGTTGCTTCTGAGTGCCCTTGAAAGAAAAAACAAGGGGCGCCTGGATGGCTCAGTCAGTTAAACACCTGCCTTCAGCTCAGATCATGGTCCCAGGATCCTGGGATCGAGCCCAGTGTTGGGCTCCCTGCTCAGCGGAGAATCTGCTTCTCCCTCGCCCCTTTCTCCCCACTCCTGCTTGTTCTATCTCCCTCATAAAGAAATAAAATCTTTAAAAAAAGGAAGGGAGGATGGAAAGGAAGGAAAGAAGGAAGTAAAGAAGGAAGGAAGGAAGTAAAGAGGAAGGAAGGAAGGACAGACGGACAGACAAGCTCAGGCCATGAAACTCTCAGCTATGGTCACAGAGAACAAGGGTGTTTTCAGGTTGGCCCCAAATTATCACTCACTTCCTGTAACTGCAGGGAAGGCCCCAAGTTTAATTGTGTGGTCTGCAGAGTGGTAAGTTAAGGTCACAGACTCCCCAGATCTCTGATATAAAATTTAGCACACTGATTGGAAAGGAGTGGGACCGATGACTTGGAAGGGGGACTTCTGGGTGAACTCAGAAAACAGAATGCCCGAGTCTCCCTCACACCCTCTCTGATATCTCCCTGAGCTCAGCCAAGACCAGCCTGAAGACCTGGAAGAAACAGCTGAGGCAGCTTCTTTGAAAGGGGCTGCCTATTTTCAAGATCTACTCCCACCACATTTTGCTGCCTTTACACCCATGATTATGATCAGATCAGGACATCCCAGGAGTTTCAAGTCTGCTATGGGAGAATGCAGAGAGGTGAGATGCTGCTAATTTCTATCAGTGTAACCCCAGGGTACAGGTGTAGCCATGGATTCCAGGGTGTTAAAACAAGGGAGAGATGGGCGCCTGGGTGGCTCAGTTGGTTAAGCGACTGCCTTCGGCTCAGGTCATGATTCCGGAGTCCCGGGATCGAGTCCCGCATCGGGCTCCCTGCTCGGCGAGGAGCCTGCTTCTCTCTCTGACCATCCCCCCTCTCATGTACTCTCTGTCTCTCTCATTCTCGCTCTCTCAAATAAATAAATCTTTAAAAAAAAAAAAAAAACAAGGGAGAGAGAATATAATATCGGCTGAGGAGGCTCTTACTGAAATGGGTACTCATACCAGAAATTGTTTTTATTATGAATGCTGGCTTGAGTAGCTAGAAGTGACTCAAACAGTTCGGTCTTAGCTGAAACTTGGGATTCAGTGTGGCCAACTGTCAATAAGATTAAGATGGTGGACTTTTCCTGGGTTAACACAGAAGGAATTGTTTCGGGAGATGGGAACACTGGAGTAGATTTTTCATGAACATCCACCACCACTATATATCCCAAGAGGACCTAAATACGATTCCCCTCGTTAAAGCAACGAGAAACCCAAAGACACCATCTTTAATTCACAGACTTTGTTCTAGGGTCAGGCTTGACTCATACAAGTGTAACCTGAGGAGTGGCTGGATTTTATCATCCAGCCAAAGGTGACAGCAGGAGACGATCTGGAGCAGGAATTGGTAACCAATATATTCACATATAGGTTTAAAATACCTAGGTGATGTCATGACTCTCGAGTATGTGCATGTGTATGTGTGCTCTGTTCGGTCACTGCTTCAATGTCCTGTTGTCACTGTAAGTGACCCGTACCTACTAAAATCACAAAAAGAAGAATGTATCTACAAAATATGTAGTTAAGGGGGCAACCGGGGTGGCTCAGTCAGTTAAACGTCTGCCTTCAGCTCAGGTCATGATCCCAGGGTCCTGGGATCGAGCCCCACATCAGGCTCCCTGCTCATCGGGGAGCCTGCTTCTTCCTCTGCCTACGTGGGCTCTCTCTGTCTCTCTATCAAATAAATAAATAAAATCTTTTAAAAATAAAAATAGGGCACCTGGGTGGCTCAGTTGGTTAAGCGACTGCCTTCGGCTCAGGTCATGATCCTGGAGTCCCGGGATCGAGTCCTGCATCGGGCTCCCTGCTCGGCAGGGAGCCTGCTTCTCCCTCTGACCCTATCCCCTCTCAGGTGTTCTCTCTCTCTCATTCTCTCTCTCTCAAATAAATAAATAAAATCTTTAAAAAAAAAAAAAATTAAAAATTAAAAATAAATAAATAAATAAATAAAGATATGTGGTTAAGATCTTAGATTCATATGGCTCTTACTAGCAGCGTGAACTGGGCAAGTAACATGAAACCTCTGTAGTTCATTTTTCTCACCTACGAAATGAGAATCAGACCACTCAGTACTTATGGCTGATATGAGGACAAATAAGTTAATAAATAAAGTGCCTGAACAGAGTGTGGCCCATGGTGAAGACTCTGCACGTATTAGCGAGTATTACCGCTATTCTACCGTTATTGGGGGCATGGTGAGCATGACATAAATGTTGGTCATTATTATTATCACCCAGTTAAGACTTAGCACAGCAAGATCAAAGTAAATTCAGCAATAATTCACTAACACAGAGTGAAATGTGTATTAGTTTAATGCTATTTATGCTTATTCACAAATGCAAATATTTGGATACATCCCTGTAACTGACCTCCAACAAGACTTGGGCTTTGTGAATTTCAAATCCCTGCACATTGAGTTTCTGGGAGGAGACTAGGGAGGGGCTGCACTCTGTGAAGAGATCCTCAAATGAGGAAACATGGTTGGGTTGGCTTCCTCCTTTTCAAAGTGTGCCCTAGACTAGCACTCCTCAAATTTCCCCATATCTGTGGACCACCTGGGACTTTTATTAAAATGCAGGCTCAGATTTATTTGGTCCTGGGATCGAGTTCCGCATCCGGCTCCCTGCTTAGTGGGGAGTCTGCTTCTCTCTCTCTCCCTCTGCTGCTCCCCCTGCTTGTGCTCTCTCTCTCTCGCTCTCTGACAAATAAATAAAATCTTAAAAAAAAAAAAAAAAAAGCAGGCTCAGAATCAGCAGGTCTGGGGTGGATTTTAACCAAACTCTGAGGTGATGCATTTTAAGCAAACTCCGAGGTGATGCCTATTCTGCAGGTCCCAGAGATGGAGGAGGGAGAAAGCTGGGGCATCTATGTAGGTGTGAGCTCTGTCTGGGAGGGCCTCTTTGCTTTCAGGCAGGGCTGAATGACCACCGACTGTCCTCTTGCTTCATCAAATTCCCAAAGGAAAAGCTCCTTCTCCGCCTTACAGGCATTTACTTCTTACTCAGACCTTCTTGCTCATACAAATATCCACAGGCTTGAAGACTTCTCTCAAGCTTTAGATTTTTCTTTCAGCCAAAGGTCCCCCAGTTACATCAATGGACACACTGCTGTCCGTAACTTGATGAGATTGTTACAGGATTCATGCTTCCAGGCCCCACCCTGTGGTTTCTGATTCTACTGCTCTGGTTTTTTTTGTTTTAAGCACACCCCCTGGGTGTGGTCTGACGTGCACCAGGTTTGGGACCCTCTGCTTATGGCCCCAACAGCTTCCACCTCATACCAGGTGTTTCCATTCATGCAGCTTGTGGACAAGCATCTGCCCTCACACTCGGGAAAGAAGCCTGCATCCCAGCTCCCAAAACAGACCGATGGCTGTCCCAGAGCCTCCCAATCAGGACCCGGATGTGGACGAATGTGGGGCAGAAGTGAGCGCTCCTCTGAATTAAGCTGGTACTTTTTGTCTTCTAGGAGGTCACGAATGATAACAGAGAGGTCCCAATTGGGATGCATCAGCAAAGGATATCCCTATAATGAACAGGTGGCTGACAGCAAGGACATTGCTAACTCTCCCTTGTGTCTCTGGCCACAGTTTTGTTCTTTGCGGTTCAGTGGCTTGTCTCAAAACGAGCCAAAAGTGAATCTTGCCGAACATGGAAACGAGCAAGTTCACACACAGCGGCCGCCAGATAAATCCTTTTAAAAATCAAACTAAACCGGAGTCCAACTCACTCTCGACACGGAGGTGGGCCTGAAAACAAACATGAACCTGTTCAGAGGCAGGAAGTCATTTAGAAACCCCACATTTGCTAGGATCTCACGAGATTCTGCACCTTTGAGGGGCAGAAAGGAATTTGAGGAGGAAGAAGGCAGGATCTGCCTTTGTTTCAATGAGGGACGTCTGCTGGGTAAGTGCGGGAGCCCTGAGGGGTGCTTGTAGGGGGAGAGGATAGCATGAGCACCTGCCACTGGGGCCCTCGCAAAAGCCATGAGCTGCTGAGAATGTCTCCTGGTTTGAGTGTTTTGGGAAACTATTTGCAAAGCTAGCTGCATTCATTCCAGATGGCGACAGTGGTGTGGTTGGTGAAACTATTGAAAGCTGGAAAGCAGTCAAAAATAGCTGTTGGGTCTTGAAGTTCCCAAGGTCTTATTCCCCAGCGAAGGAGGCTGGAAGCGCTGGGGGGCCCCGGGGCTGCTGTGGGAAACACAGAGGTGAGGGGAGCGGACGGGACGTGGCAGAGCCCACAGTCCTTTGCAAACAGCCTTTCTCAACCCACTTCTCTGAAAGATGTCAGCTTCGCAGACACTTTTTTGGGTGGCTATTTTAACCATTCTTCCAAGGATCGTACCTAACTAGGACCGCGATGCATTGGAGTAAAGTCAATTCCCAACGAGCCTGATGGAGAAGGCTGCGGGCTTCCAGATTCTGGGCTGAAGGTGAGATCCTGGCAAAAAGCACCCAGGAAAGGCGAATCCCGGCTCCCTCCTGGTGCTAGGGCGTAAGTCACCTCAGCTGCAGAGGCTGGAAAGGGGAGAAGAACCGCGAGCACCAGGGGGTGTGCAATTGAGTTAAAAGTTACAGGAAAGAACCTTTGCCGCCAAGGGCCAAAGAGGAAGCAATGGGCCTCGGGCACAAATTCTGGCTTTCTGTTTATTTAACTCGGAGCAGATCTGCCCATCAGCGCACGTGTGTTCGTGTGTGTGCACGCACGAGCACACACATGCACACACGCATACAGAGTCCCAGCACTTAAGGCAAATTGGCCACAGGCCAAGAGAGCAATCCCAGACCCTACAGCCTGCCTCGCACTGTGTCCTCTGGAAAACCAGCTCCACACACAGACTGGAACTGTCTGGCTCCTGCAGGCTCCGTGTCCAGGAAATCCCGCCGAGCTCCCTAATCCAGGCAGGTTACTATTACATGCTTAGGCAGCAAGGCACCCCACTCCCAAGGAACCACCTAATGAAAGCCTCATGTGTCAACTTCAGTTGCACAGACACACTCAGCCTATATCCCTCGTGCCAAAGGGATGACCTCACCGTCGGGCAAACTGGCAGGGACCCCAGAAAGAGAAGGTCGCTGTGTGGGCCAGACCTGCTCCTAATCACAGCCAGCTGGGGTGGACAGAGGCACTGCCCCATCTCCTGCTGTCCCCCAGACACCAGGGTCTGCGAGCCCGGAGGCACCGTCAGCCTATGGCTAGGAATCCCAAGTTCCAGCCCAAACACCCCATTTTTTGAGCAGTGTCCCCATAAAAGTGTCTGCCATTCCACAAGTTTCATGCCAAAGAATAGCTTAATTCAGTAAGGCCAAATCTCTGTGGAGAACCCCCAGTTACAGAAGCTAGAAAGGAAGGATATAATTAGGACCTATTTTTTTTTTTTTAACAGAAGCTCAAAAGGCCCATTAAGCAAAGGACATGAGACACAGTCCACCCATATCCAGAATGCAGTACCCCAGAAATCCCACTTACCAGCCTCATTCACAGAACTCTTAAATACACACATTTCAGCCTCAGACTGGGCATCCTTCACTTAGTTCTTTAACACTTAGGCAATTAATAAACTGCTGGAGCAATTCCTTCTACGTACATCACTGCTCTGTCTTCATGTTGCTGCATTAAATCTTTTGTAAGCAACAAAACAAAACCTCAAAGAAGCTGCGCTTCAAAAGTAAAGAAACGTGTTTTGACATGACTTCATCACCATGAAGCAGCTGATGACCTCAGCTTTTTTTTTTTTTTTTTTAAACCCGAGCTTTTGTTAAAGGAATGAATAGAAGTTCTCTACAAGAGAACTGCTTAGTCCTTTTAAGTTCTGGTAAGTTCTGCCTTTGGCATTGGTAGCTGAGTATGTAAGTTGTAAATAAATGGGCAAAACTTGGAAGCTCTTAAACTGAATCCCATATGGAGCTTTGCCCAAGTCCCGATGGATCTCTTGCACACCCGGGACACACAAGATCCCCTGGGCCTCCAAGACCTCATGGACTCAGGGAGGATTTGCGACAATGTAAAAACTCCCTGTGAGCTGAGACCCAAGGAGTGAATACGCAAAGAAGTAGGATGGACTTTGATGAAGACCCTTCCATTTCAGAGGAGTAACTCACCCACAATAGGGCTGGCTCGTTTTTATTAAATGTTGCTAATTCCATTTGCTTGTAGTCCATTTGACTAGGTTTTGTTACAGGAGTTGTGGGCGGAGAATCAAAAGCACAGAATCTTTGTCCCAAAAACGGAAGTGTAGCTTAAGATTTCTATTATTTTAAGGAGGAAACCTTTTCTGGAAATGTATCTCCGAAATGATGATGGGGGTCAGTGGAAAACAGATTTTGCTATATGATTTGCGCTTTGCTCTAGCTTTTCAGAAATATCTAAAGCAAGCAGCTAAATATAAAGCAAGGTCAAATCGGTCCTGCAAAGACATGGTGAGTCACAATCAATCAGAGTTGTAAGGACAAGGCTGGGACTGCTTATACCACTGATGAAACATCCCTTTCCTGAACCAGAAAATAAATGTCCACAGCTGCACTTGGTGGCTGGTGCTGGAGTTCATTCACCATATGGTCACCCTTATTATCATCCTTCCAGCAATTCCAGCGAGATAACAGGAGAGAGCTGGTTCTTCCAATCAGCTGCAGGCCAAGCAAACATCTCCCTACCACAGTCTTTTCCTCCAAGGGACTTCCTGACCCCATGCTCTGCTTCCTGTTTTTTCCTTGTATACTTCATGTTCTACCTGAGAGTCCCAATGCTCACCACTCTGGACCCCCTGAGGCCTGGGACTGAGCTGCTTTTCAGAGGGGGCGAGTGTGTGTTGAAAAAAAAAAAAAGAAGAAGAAGGCTTTTTCTTGGACCTTCAGCCAAGGCAGAATCTAAATGTCAGGAGGGTCACAACTGATTTGGGATAGCCTCAGGGTTTTGGAACAGGAAAGAACCTTAAAGATGTCATGTGTCACTTTTTAGAACTTTTAAAATACAGTGAAACCCTTTTCCCCAGTGAGGTTGTATATAGAAACCCAGTAAGTGAAAGAGAGAGAAAAAAAACTGTTATTATACCCATACAATGGCATATGATTTGGCCATAAAAAAAAAAAGTACAAATACATGCTATAATGTGGATAAACATTATGCTAAGTAAAAGCAGCCAGTCGCAAAGGACCACACATTGTAGGATTCCATCTTATATGAAATGTCCAGAGAGCAAATCCACAGAAACAGAAAGTAAATTAGTGGTTGCCTAGGGCTTGGGGGATAGAGGGATGTGAGGTGGCAGCTGAAAGGTCGCGTTTCTTTTTGGAGTGGTGACAATGCTCTAAAATTGATTACAGCGTGGTTACCCCAATCTGTGAATCCACTAAACGCCATTGAATCACACTGTTGAAATGGGTGAGTTTTATGGCATGTGCACTCTATCTCCGTAAAGCTATTGAACAGAGAGGGAGGAGAAGAGGAAAGATCTGTGGTGGCTGTTCCAGTGGCCAGACCACCTCCCTCACCCTGTTCCCTCCAGTGGCCCCAGAACCACCTTTGCAGGCCCCAGGGACTGCACAGAGTGTTGTTGGAACAACCTTGGTCTAGCCCTCAAATGTAAACCAAGACATGACCCCAAGCCTTTTGACCCCAAGTGCAAGGCCCTTTAAAGCCAAGGTCTCACTGATGAGCCGGGGCTCATCCTGGGGGACACGCTGTGCGCCCGGGGCTCACCGTCCATGTCCAGGCGCTGCATGATGATGGCCAGCTCCACCTCACTCGGCATGTACCCCAAAGAACGCATGGCCATTCCTAGCTCCTGCTTGGAGATGAAGCCATTCCCATCTCGGTCCAGAACCCGAAAGGCCTCTCGGATCTCTACAAGGGGAAAGCAAACAAAGTCCGATGGTCACATGGCTTGGTCTGTTGCATTGAAATTACCAGTGATCCTCTACTGAACACTCCTAACGGCCTTACAAATACTAATATGTCAGAACCCTTTAATCAGATAAAAGAGCGGCCAAAAGAGGGACAAAAGAAAGAAAGAGGAATGAAAAACAAGGAAAGGAAGAGAAGGGGTAAAGGAAAAAAGAAAACCAGCCCCAAGCATCCTTAAAACACCACAGTCGCCGCACAATTCGACGGTGGTCCCAGCGGAGACCTGTGTTCGCTGAGGACACTTCCTGGGCAGGAACGAGCAGGTTAGGTTTCAGCCTTGAGGACAGGGCTGCCTCTTAACCCGGGCACTTCGTTTGCAGAAACAAGAACAAGATTCCCCTCTGCAGGCTCGTGTATCAGCCCCCTGCTGCAGGTGGAGCTGGGCAGAAGGCTTTTTTTAACCCTGTAGGAAGACAGGAGTTACCATCCTGCTGTTTTTATTTCATCCTCTAATTTACAGCTATTTTACGGCTATAAACAACCTCAGATCAATAAGACTGTCATAAAAGCCCAAAAAAGGCATCTTTAATCACATTCTCTCCAGGCCAGCAGAGGATCTGATATCAACAAGGCCATCCCACTCAGCAGGTGATCGCCCATCCTCTGACCCCAGCCTGAGTTGTTCTGCATTTGGCCCAGAACCCCTCCCTCCAGAGCCCCCGTGGCCTGTCGGTCCTGGGTTGGCTGAGCATTAACACATCACACCGCCACGAGGCATGGTGTGGAGAATTCGAGATCAGAGTCTGAAAATGACAGGTTCATCAATGGTGTCTGAGCACCAGACTTGGCTAGCTTTGACTTTTCATCGACACTGGCCCTAACCCGTTTACCTACTGCTTCTCGAAATAGCTGACTATGCTCCTGGGCAACACCTGGAACCACACCCTTACCCAAACAAGCTCTGGCCCCTTCCCATTTGTATGAATTTTCTGGGGCTCTTGTAACAAATCACTACAAACATTGTGGCTAAAAACAACAGAAATTTCTTTTATTTTTTTAAGATGTTATTTATTTGATGGAGAAAGAGCGAGAGCACAAGCAGGGGGAGCAGCAGAGGGAGAGGGAGAAGCAGAACCCCTGTGGAGCAGGGAGCCCGACATGGGGCTCGATCCCAGATCATGACCTGAGCCCAAGACAGACACGTAACCGACTGAGCCACCCAGGCGCCCAACAACAGAAATTTCGTCTCTCACAATCTGGAAGCCGAGGTATGAAATCAGGATCACTGGACCAAAATCAAGTTGGGGACAGGGCTGTGCTCTCCTAGGGCAGAATCTGTCCCTTGCCTCTTCCAGCTTTGGGTGGTTGCCGGCATTCCTTGGTTTGTGGCCAGGTCCCTCCAATCCCTGCCTCTGTGGCCACATCACCTTTTCCTCTTTTTTTTTTTAATAAAGATTTTATTTATTTGATAGAGAGAGAGAGCACAAGCAGGGGGAGTGGCAGGCAGAGGGAGAGAGAGAAGCAGGCTTCCCACTGAGCAAGGAGCCTGATGCAGGGCTCGATCCCAGGACCCTGGGATCAGGACCAGAGCTTAAGGCAGACGCCTAACCGACTGAGCCACCCAGGCACCCCACTTTTCCTCTTCTGTCTGTGATCTTCCTCTGCCTTCCACTTCTAAGGACACTTGTGATGGCATTTAGGACCCACCCAGATAACACAGGAGAAGCTCCCCATCTCAAGACCCTCAGCTTAATATCTGCAAAAGCCTTTTTTTTTTCCCCCAAGGAAATATTTACAAGTTCCAAGGTTGAGGACCTGATACCTCTGGGGCCCGATTTTCAGACTGCTGCCCTCTCCCATCCCAGGATTTCCACCTGGAATGCCTTGCCTTCCTCTTTAGCTGCCCAAATCCTGTTGGTCCTTCAAGGCTGAGTAAGGAACCGTGGGTTCCACAAAAATGTCTTTGCCCACCATGGCCAGTGTCTCTCCCTCTCTGCTCCTGTTCAGTGGTTCGTTCGTTCCTTTCTCATGACGTCAGCCCATCCCATCTAAAGACACGATGGTTGGTGCAGAAATCATACATCTCTTGTATGTATCATTGTATGTGTCTTGTATGTATCTTACATGTATCAGAAATCACCTCTTCATACACTTAATTCATCTTTGTATTCCCACTGACACTTTGAAGGAGGCATTACACAGACCGCTGTTCAATGGATGATGGGTCTCAATAGGTAGGGCTCGTGTATTAGTAGCAAATTCACTATCAATACTAATTCTGCACGTTCAGTGCTTTCTGAGACTAAGTGTGGGCTCCAGCAGACAGAAGACCAGCCTGTGAGCTGGGACCCTAGGCTCCTGGCCAGGCGCATTAGCTAATTAGGTCCGAAGCCAAACCCTGAGGCCTCAGATTGTTCATGTGTAAAATGAGCTGGGTTGGCCACGAGGATCCCCAAGGTCCTTCCAGACCTTTTCTGGGGATCTGTGGACATTGTTAAAGTGTTTAAGAGAAGAACAGGAAGCCTGTGTTCTCTTTCATACCCTATTAATCTACTGTTCAAACACCCCTCTTTTTTCCATTGAGGATAAAGAAAAAATTTCAGTCTGGTCCAAATTCTGAATCAAGGGGTTTGTCTGCACTTTTAGGCTTTTCTCGCCCATGAAACATGCCCAAGATTCCCTCAGGCAGACATATGTTTTCCTACCAAGTCCCAGGTGGCCCGGAAAGAGCTTAGAGTCACTGCTCAGCATGAGGTCATGGCACACAACACTCAAGGACAGTGGGGCGGAGACCATGGCCTCACATGGCCTGAGCCCAGATGCCGAGGGCAGGCGGATGCAGATGCAGGGTCTCCCGAGGTGGGAGTCAGCCCACAAGGAAGTCAGTCTGGCCCTACACTACACCCAGGGCAGGCTTCTCCCTCAGCCTCGAAGGCCCCCATCTGAAAAACGAGTTGGGTTGGCTCTCCTTCTAGCCTCTCTAATGGGGCTCCACTTCAGAGCTGGCATATACCATGCAATAGTAGGAAATGTCAGATGATGACAGGGGCCTGGCCTGGAGTCAAAGAAGAGGCGCCAGGGTCTTAGGTGGGCCACCTGGATGACCGGCTGCACGCTGAGCTCGGCCCCTTGTCCTCCTTTCCTGAGGCACATCTCCACTCGCCGTCCCTCTGACTCAATCCCGAGCTCCCTGGCTGTTTCGATCACTCCGACAGGGCAATTCCCTTCTGTTGACAGGGTGACAGAGTCTGGCCTCATTCCTGTGATCCCCCTGCATATGCCCTAGATCTCACAAATGAACAAGGCTGTATCCTTACACTGGACACCCCGGAGAGGCCTGATCGAGGATGTGTGTGAACTTGGCCTAGAAATAAAGGCCTTTATGGGTGTGCCTCCCGACCCCCACCTCACTGCCTGGGCTACTCCTAAAGCCACCTCACCTTTGGGCTGCAGGAGTCAGACGGAGGCCACCACAGAGCTGGCCTGCCGGGAAGGGACGTGATCCCTTGAGGCTTCACACCCCCATAGTTTGCCGTCTGCAGTAAGTAAGCAGGCCAGCCCTGCTCCAGCCCAAAACAGCACAGCACAGGTAAAAACCAGCTCAGAGTTCTGTTTTTTGCGGCCCCCAGGTAAGTGGGACAAAGCTGCCCTTCGCTGTTTGCCCAGAATTTCTGATCCTGGCTCCCAAGTAGAGAGAGAGACAGAGAGAGAGAGAGACAGAGAGAGAGAGAGAGAGAGTGTGTGTGTATGTGTGTGTGTGTGTGCAGACAAAGCTCACTAACTTCATTTTCTTTCAAAATAACAGAGGGTGGAAAAAAAGTACAAAACTAGAAATCCATAATGGGAGCCTCTGGAGATTTAATCTTTCCAGGGGAGGGAACACCCAGGCAAATGAGAAGCTTATTAGAAGGAAATGGGTCTTGCAGCCGGAGACATGTGATGTGTGCCTCGTTTTATTTTTATTTTTAATAGCAGAACAGGGTGTGAGAAATATGCCCATAAAACCAGCAGAGACACAGAAACAGGCCGGATCCCCCTGCCTATGGCTACAGGCAGCCTGCGGGCAACACGGAGGGGCCCTGGCCACTCTCCACATCCTTGGGAAGTGAGGACCACAGATCAGGCTTCAGGAACAACCCCGTAATGTGGTGTGCTTTTCGCTGGAATTTATCCCCTCTCTGGGCTAAAGTCCCCGGTGCTTCAGAGTTACATAAGCGTGCTGTGCTTTTGGTCTTTAAGTTAGTTTCATGCTCATATCAGAAACTGGCACGGCAATTCGCCCACCAGCAAGAGGCCTTTGCAGATTCCAGAAGGGGCCACGGTGATGGCGATGAGAGCCCGGCCAACCACCATTTTGTGGACCATGAAAGGTAGCATCATACGACACACCTTCTGGCAGAAGGAATCCCCTCTCTGCATATGGGATCTCCCAGAACAAAGTCTGCATTCCCACAGGGATCTGCACCTCTCCTCCCTGATATTCTGGAGCCAAGCAAGGTCTGGACTAGAAATCAAGCTGCTCTAGAGCCCAAGACATTTACTTCTTGTTACACCAGCAAGTGTGTCTTCTTAAAACCATCAGAGACACCACTGGTACCACCGGCATCCCAACCCAGTGCCCCCTAAGAACCAGGCTTCAGTTCCATGATGCGCCACCCCCCCCCCCCCAGGGACATGGCCAATTCGGGCACGAACAACGGCAGAGGCACGGCCATCATACAGAACAGACTCATCAGGCAGGCCGCCCCAATAAAGTGTGCATCAGATGAAAACCAGACACCAGCCAGAGTCAATCTTTGTTGGCTAATGAATTCGTTGGCCTTGAAGAATCGGCTGAAATTCACGGCGCTAATTTGCAAACTCCGAATCGGTAATGAAGAACAATGGTTTTTCCTACCTCAACCCCTGTTAGATGCGAAATCTGTCTAGTCTCCACAGAAATGTGTCTTTAGGAAGAATGTGGGCTTTAAGCACAAGAAGCGATAGATCTATTAATGAGCAAGATGCATTTTGTTGATACACATCATTGAGAAATGGCAAAACTGGAGACATGCGACTCAGCAAGGTAATTATTGAACACCAACATAAGTGCACCAGAAAACACAAGATAGGAACCTCAAGGTCTTTATTCAGAGGAATTAATAGGACAGGGACTGAGTCAATGACAAAAGAGATCTAGAAGAATCTCCATCTGCTCTGTGAAAGACAAATGAATATTTAGAGATGATTAATACAGCCGTTCATTCACTGAAGAGTTGCTGTTTACTTACTGCATGCCATATGCCGTGCTAGAATAGTTAGGTAGCAAAAGAAACTTTCCAAGCTATAAGAAGCTTATATTCTAGTTGGAGAGACAGAGAGGAGATGGGATAGTCACAGCAGAGAATGACAAGAGCAATCTACAAGCCTACAGAAAACCCATGGATATCCTTCCATATGAGAGAGCCAACTCTTGTGACAGGGTTATTCCAGAATCTTCTGACATTGAGAGATGAGGGCAAGAAGCGCACGAGGGCAAGATCACAAAGGGCCCCGGGGAGCCATCCGAGCGGTACCCTGCAGACCACGCGTTGGCAAATGATGGCCCGTGGCCAAATGTGGCCCGCCACCTGCTTTGAAAATAAAGTGTTTCTGGAACGCATCATTTACACGCTGTCTATGTCTGCTGCCTACTGGGTAGGGCTCTGGTACTACACAAATAAAACTGAGAAGTTGTGACAGGGATGGTTTGGCCCCCAAGGCCTGAAACAGTCCACTTTGGCCTTTTATAGTTAGTTTGTAAACTCCTGCTGCAGGCCACGGAAACCTCAGTGGTTATAAATTAAAAAAAAAAAAAAAAAAAAGAAAGGATCAGATTTTTTTTTTAAGATTTTATGTATTTATTTGAGAGAGAGAGAGAGAACACAAATGGTGGGGAGCACCAGAGGGAGAAGGACAAGGAGACTCCATGCTGAACACAGAGCCCAATGCAGGGCTCAGTCCCAAGACCCTGAGATCATGACCTGAGCCCAAATCAAGAGTTGGACGCTTAACCAACTGAGCCACCCAGGAGCCCCAGGATCAGATTGATTTTTGAAACTGAGGGATCTGGCACCCAGGTGGCTGAGAGGTGAGAAGCAGAGCCCTCACCAGGAGGCCTCACCACAGAGTCTACAAGAAGATGAGAAGCCTGAGCTTGGCAACGTGGAGTTGCTAGCAGGGTCCGAGGGACTTTTCTAGGTGGTCAGCCGGGAGGGCTCAGGTGTCCGGGGTTTAGGAGAGGGGGGCTTTGAGGATGATGCTGGGGTTTCTAGTTGGCCTGATGGGGTTGAGGGCTGATGGCATTAACTGAGAGAATTCAGGAGGAAGCACGTGTTTTCAGAGTGGTAAGGGAAGGGGCGTTTCAGCCACATGGAGTACAGGGCGAGGAGAGATACCCGGGCAGCCAGGTTTGGTGAGCATTTGGAAATAAGGGACTAGCTATTGCTGACTAGTAATACTGAGTATACAACCAGAATGGAAAATGGGAACAGAATGACCATAATTGCATATAAAACGCTGGTTCAATCCCAGTGTGGGTTTTAGTGTGAACGAGTTCCAATTTAATTCTACTCAATCAGTCCGCAAATACAACTAGTTGTTTTCAATAATTAGGGAACACAGGGGCGAGGGTTCCAACAGCCAGGGAGGGGTTCAGGGTCCCCAAGGAGGACCTTTGTGCCGGGAGGAGGCAGGGTCAGAAGTGTTCTGCATTGAATAACACTGACTGGGGACGGGTCAGGTGGATGGGGCAGGGTGGGGCTCGGCACTGCTCTGTACAGCGCGCTTTATTACGCTGGATTTTTTTTCTTGGTACTGTCTTCAAAGGGCTAAAGGAGCCTCACTCCTAGGTTATTTGCTGTTTGAGGTGTGACTGCATCCATTTCAACAAGTGCTCGTTCATTGGGCTTCTTCCACAGATTCAGATGGTAATGAACGCTACAGTGGAACACAACAGAGTCACAGTTAAGAGGGGTCCCAACCCTGGAGGCATTTCTGTATTTCTTTGCTCATTTATCTGTTTAAGTGGAGTCGTGTTTCGCAAAGGAGCCTTAAAGGACGGAAGGTTTACCTGAGGAAAAAAGAGGATGCACAGGAGAGAGGAGAGAGAAGCCAACATAGAAAACACCCGGAAATACACAGGGAGGAGCTATGTTGCCTACTGACGTGTTAGGATTTCAAATCCATGTCTTGCAAGCTTGTTTGGGGCAAAGCTGTTTGTGGTTTGAATTTGTTTTGAATGACTTGTTTTGATGAAACTGTTTTGAAGTTGAATATTAGGACCTTCTTATCCAACTCTTGCACCTGAAGCTGAGAGGACCATTGCGCCCTGGACACCATAGTAATGGCAATGGCGTCCATCACATGATGGACCAAGAGGTGCGACCGGTTACTTGAGAGTATTTGGTCTGGGCGAGGCTACTCTTTGCTGATCTGTATAGCTTTCCAAAGATCTTGAGACACTTGCTGCTGCCATGGCCAGGCTACTCTTGGTTAGCGGTGGTGTTTAAACCGTGCCGCAGTCTCAAGAAGAGAAGGGACCTCTGTTCCTGCCTTGGTGGGGTTTCTCCTCGTAGGCAGTGGGGCAAGCCATGTAACAGTCCCTGGAGTAATAACCTTCAGAGCAGCCTACCTTGCCTGCCAACACAGGTACCATCACCTGCTAGCTATGTGCCCCAGCAGTGAATGATACCCAACTTTTAGTTGGAAGGACTGACCCTACTGAGAACCAACTCATAGAAAGGTACACCTCCAACTAAATTTGGGTTTTATTTCTTTCATCTCCCCTTTGCCTGAACAATAGCATAATAAATCTATCACTAGCTTAAAGTATGTTATTTCTTTACTGGGTTATTAGGAGACATATGCTTTGTTGGCTTATGAAATATTATTATTATAAATTATAATTCCCACAGTGAACCTGATTAAATAAATTATTGGCAAAGGCGATCTCAGCCTCTGAGCATAATTTGTCCTGAACAAAGCAAGGTGAGCCTTAGGAGAGCCTGGAAGGAGGCTGAGAATCGTAGTCAATGCGACAAAGAGGGCTTTCCAGCAGGGGCATGGCATGAGCAAGGGGGCAGAAGTGATGCGCTCTTTGGGTCCAGGTTCCTGGTTGCAGGCAACGACTGCTGTTAGAGGCACCTGCAAAAGGATATGGCTGGCAATGGTCACCATCCCTCCCAGACAGCATCATTGCCTCTGTGATCTAAGGCTAGAATCCGGAGTTGAGCACTGAGGCCCTAGACTCGTCCTGAGTCACTGGTAAACCCTGGGAGCAGACAAGAGGCAGTGTTGAAAAACATCGAAGGCCCAACACTCAAGGCTGGTGGGCCAGTGATGCGCTGCTCATATTGTGTATCTCAGGTTTCCCCATGCTCCTGGCCAATTTCATTACCTCATGACCCAAATGGCACCTTGAATTTAAAAGCAAAGCCAACTCCTTGCCTAGCCAGCATTCAGAAAGAAAAGCATCTCAGTGACTTACTAAGTGGTGAAATTAGACAAAGACTCAGTATCCCAGGTCATGAAAAAATAATCATTTCTTTCCTAAAACTGGGTGGTACAAGGCAGTCAGGAAGTTAGGGGCATTTCAAAGGGTTTAAGAGCTAGGACAGAGTTTATCTGTCCCCAAATTTTATACTTGCACAGATAAAGCTGAATGGATTTCGGCATGCCAGGTTGCTTAAGCTGATGGAAAATTCCCCAACAGTACAAGAACAAAGCAAATTAGACCAGACACTAACAATGAAAGCCCATCCCAGCCAGGGGCACCCCATGTTGGACAGAATGTTCTAGGCAGAGCTGAAAGGAAAATCATTAAAATTAGATGTGAATATGTATGAGGGTGAGAATGGCTGGAGGGTCTTTAGACAAAAAGACATTCTGAGTGAAGAGAGAGAAGAAGGGCAGTTTTCTGTCTTGAGAGGTTCTGGACCTGACCTCTGGGGTCAAAAGACCAGAGCTGGACCCGCCCAGGAATGGAACATTTCCCAGGTTACACATTGATGTATGCTTCTTATGAAAAATGCCCCCAAAATGTATAAGGAAAAAAAAATAATCTAATTCACCAGTCAGCAATAATCATGCTTAATATATTAGGGCATTTTATTCCAAACTCTTTACATACAAATATTCTTAATTAAATTTGGATCCTGCACTCTCTATAGCTTTATTTTTTTTCCATTTAACACACAACCATTTCGATCTTCCATGTTGTTTATTAGTCTTTAAAACATCATTTCTGATGGCTACATAGTATCCCATATTATGCCTACAGCCCAACTGAGTTCCCCAAACTCCTAGTGTGGGACATTCAGATCATTTCTACTTTTAAATAATGCTGCCATGGAAATCTTTGTAGGGAAATTTTCATGAGTGTTGATGATCCTTTCCTTAAGATGATATCCCAGGAATGGAATTCCCGGGTCAAAGGGCAGGAACATTTTAAGGCACTTCATACATATTGACAAGTTGCCCACTAGGATCCATTTCTACTCACTTCTGACACCAACTGGCAGGGGTGGGGGGGGGCGTCCCATGCCAACTAATTCTCCAACTCTCTGGATACCAATCCAGCATCCAACGATTTCATCCACCCGTGACGGTAACTACTCACAGTTAGTGCAGACCCCACGGGTCAGGCCCCACAGACCTCGCCTCACCTCAGACGCAAGTCGCAAGTCAGGCCACCCATACTTCTGACTGACCAGCAGCTCTAAAGTCTGGGGTTCCCACAAACCCACCTGGAATTTGATCATTTGCTAGAATGGCTCCCAGAACTCAGGAAAGCTCTTTACTAACACTTCCTGGTTTGTTATAAGGGATGCAACTCAGGACAGCCGAATGGAAGAGATGCCCAAGACAAGGTACGGAAGGGGCCCGAGCGGGCGTGGAGCTTCCATACCCTTTCTGGACACACAACCCTCCCAGCACCTCAGTGTGTTCACCAGCCTGGAAGCCCTCTGAACCCTGTTATTCAGGGTTTTCATGGAGATTCCACAATGTGAGCATGGCTGATGCAATCACTGGCCACTGGTAATGGAACTCAATTCTCCAGCCCTCTCCTGGATGTTGGGGCCTGGGGCTAAAAGCTCCGACCCTCTCATCACACCTTGGTCTTTCTGGCAACCAGCCCCCATCCTGCAACTATCCAAGGACCCGAGCCACCAGTCATCTGGTTAGCCACTCCAGAGGTTCCAAGGACTTTAGGAGCTTCCAGAACCAGGGAAGAAGCTCAAATATCTATTTCCTATTTTATCACAATATCACACTCTCCAGAGGCAGGATCAATTATCCCCATCCTCCATTTCACGCCATTTTTATGTACAGAATCCCAATCTCCTATGAGATATACGTTTCATCCAGCTATCACTTAGAGAGTCTTTTGTTCCTGAAGTTCAAGATCCAGATGATTGTAAAGGGGGGCTTCAAGGGGAGGAAGACAATTCAGATATCGTCTGAAAAGACCTGCAGGGTAGTCACAGACTTTGAGTAAACCCCACACTCAGCACAGGCCTGGCCCAAAGGAGGTGTCCAGGAACACGAGTGTGCACGTGCATGCGCACACACACACACACACACACACACACACACACACACACAGGCCACTGACACAACAGAGCTGAGGCTCAGAGGGGAAGAGAGCTCCCCTGACACGAGAAGACTGGGGAGTGTGGGAAGAGCTGTGCTCCCGACCCCAGACTGGGACTGCTTCTGGGGCAGGATGCTGGGCAGTTTGTCCCAGGAGGAGACAGACCATCTCCCACGGCCAAGCAGACCAAACAGCCTCACGGGGACAAGTCTGGTGCCTCCGCACGAAAGGAGCCATTTCTCACACAGCAACAAGCACCTTCTCAGCGAAAAAGAGGCAAACCGCCCAAGACAGAAAGTAGGCACCGGATCACTTGGCACGAAAGCAATATTGCAAGCAGCAAATTGAGTGGAATTTATCTGTGAACAACATGGTAATAATCAATACAATTAATTCTTCATTAAGTCATGCTGTTCCTTGTGCTATAAACCTTAATATCCTGAGATCAGAGAATAATTAACATCTGAGAAAACAAAACCATTTTGTGGATTTAGCGCCCATGTGGAGGCCAAAAGAACATGATCCAAGTTTCAGAAATAAACCAGAAGCAAAGTGGGTGGAGAGAAGGAGGCGACCTCTCAGGAGTGGCTCACACCCCATCCCCTCCCCGGGGTCTTAGGAATTCTCTTGAGAAGGAAAATCTCTCTTCGGATTATTTAGCTCAGCTCAATCCAACAAATATTTCTTGGGCGCCTACTGTGTGTCAGGCACCATTCTAGGTGCTGGGGGCCATGCCCAGGAAACCAAAGTAGAATAGCAAGTAGGACGTCCGACTGGGAAGAGGTGGGGTCTGCACGGAATCCGCAGTGGGAAGGGAACGTGGAGGACGGCTTAGCAGCTGGAAGTCAGATTCTCTCTCCGACCCTTGCAGGCTATCATTCTAGACACCAAGTCTTTCCCCTTGACCTCTGTCATCTCTCCTAGGCTGGAAACAGAAAATAACTTTATAACTGAAGACCAACATCTAAGCCCAAGAAAACACGAGGGGCTCTGATTGTCTTTCTTTTTTAATGAGGAAAAGATTATTATTGTTAAAGGCGATACAGCTTTGTTTTGATTCTGCGGGTTCATGCGGAGGGAAAAGGCTCTGTACAGCCCAGCACGCAGGGCTCAAGAAGAGCCAGGAGGGAGGCCTGGGGTTGAACCTGGGGTGGGCTCTTCTGTGCGACCCACTACAGTAAGGGGAGTTTACTGAGTTCTAGGTTGCTCAGCACACCCATCCATCCTTAGATGACAAGGAAGGGAAGGGCGACCCAAACAAAGACAGCAAAAGGGCATGTCATGGGCACCTGCAGAGCAAAACCCTACAAAAGTTTCATGCTCCGTTATGAAAACTGATGCCTCATATCCTCTCCCTTGCCAGGGGAAGCCAGCAAGAGACACAGCCTTTTTATTCCAACCCACAGTATGAAATGCACTGCACATCATGACAGATGCATAATGCAGCTATCATACTCTTAGAAGGTGTGTGTGTGTGTATATATTAGGTTGAACCATATAAAATTGCTTTTGTATAGGTAACAAATGGTCAAATATCAGCAATTTCTTCTGGTTCCAACCACCGTGTAATGGCTAACATTGATTATGTGCTCAGTCTATACCAGGCGCTGCTCTAAGCACTCCTGGAATATTAGCTCATTTATTCCTCACAATAGCTCATGAGGAGGGTTCTGTCATTACCCTTCACCCCAGGCCACGTGGTTGTGTCAGGACAGTGATCGGAACCCAGGCCTTCCGGTCCCAGCGTCTGCACTCCTAAACCTCATTTTCTACCTCTTCAAACACACACTTCCCAAAATGGTACACACCGTTTTCTAGGTGGGACACGCTCTGGTATTTCCTATTCTATGTCTTTCTTCTTTTTGACGCACACCCCAGTTCACTCAACTGATCTTGCTATGCAGGAAGAGTTCAGGACCCACACTTGGGGAAGCCCTGGACTATGCCTGTCTTGGCTTCCCCAGGACAGACTCTGTCTCGTTACTACTCGCTGGTACTAACAGCATCACCACATCAGACTCTCCCCCAGCAGCCTCCTGAGCTTGTCCTAGGATCTCTCTGTCGCCCCTGAATCAATGCCCTCCTCTATCACGGCTCCGGTGGTGGGATCGTCTTGTTTCCTACTTCTCCACTGAGCAATTAGCTTCCATTCACTGCTGGCGACACCGCACGCACTCCCCACCTCCATACCACCATCTACTCAACAACCACCTTCCTGGAGCCCCCAAGGGATGTCACCTTGGGGGTGACAAAGAAAAGAACAAAGAAAAGTCTGTGTTTTTGTAAACCCTATGGGCCCACCAATCTTAACACCTGACACCCGTGGAATGATAGCTTTAGTCCTTGCAGGCCTAAACCCCCCAGCTGCCTGCCCCTGCCATCCTCCCCATCTGGAAGAACCTCAGCCACAGACTGGGGAGGACACAGAAGCAGGCAGCCTCCACTGGCCACAGGCATCCACCAGTCTTCCAGGCTGACCCCAGCAGCATAAGAGGTCAGCGACGGTCCCATGTGTTTACCTTGACTTCTCCACTCCTAACTCATTAATTTTGCAGCATCTTCGACCAAGGCAGGTCCCATGCCTAAAACAGGGTCCAGAAGACTCCTAGCTGCCGATGGCGGGGAGCACACTTTGCCTGGGGACCTCAGCCCCCGAAACAAAAATTCTCATAAAGTCATCTTCCAAATCATCCATGGCCCTGGGACTCAGGGCAAAATGACAAAGGGTGGGAGTTAGAGAAATTGGCTCTACTCCAGAAAATGATTCCCCTTCTGTTGTGTAATCTTTCAATTCTAACTCATCGAACCTGTCTTTCCTTTTCCCACATGCAAGGACACACAGAAACATGGCCCAAGTCTCATTCCCGCCGGCCTCACAAACAGACTCACCTCAGAAAAGGCAGCCTGATGAATTGTGAGGCAACGTGAGCCCAAGCCTCCCTGGGAAAGGGTGCAAAGGACAAGCCTCCCTCCTTTCTCTCACTGAAGTCCCCCAAAGCAGCCTTCCCATCAGCTCCCTGCCACATTCCTTCCTACTCCATTTGGCCATCCCGATCACTGATAAAGAGCCTGGATATGAAAGAAATTGTTCTCCGCTGCAGGCTGCATAAATATCCCATTATCAATAGGAAGCAATTAATTTGCTTAAAATTGCCAACTCTCTAATTTTGTTTTAACATGCTGCTTCTCTATCAAAATGAGTCTGCACCTTTGAAAAGACTATTTTCAAAGCCTCACAATGGCCCTAGTGTGAGAAATAACACTGAAATCAGTGTTTCTGAGGCAGAAACTGACCCCAGGCCGGCCCTCCACAATGAAAAGGGCAGCTCAGAAAAGGAGGAAAACTGCTTTAGGAATTCTACCCAGAAACTTAATCCTAAGTGAGTCACAAGGGAGTAAGCCAACTAGTCCAGAACACACACGTGCATGCACGCGCACTTGCACGCACGCACACGCACACACACACACACCATTCCTGATTTCTCCTCAAGAGCAGGCGATCTTGCTGGGAGGAAGCTAAGGGGCCACGCACGTCCATGTGGACTTTTGGATCGTGGAAGTAAACAGCAGAATAAAGGCAACATTTCAACCCATGGAGAAAAAGACGGATTACTTAATACATGGGGCTGCAATAATCAGTTGAGAACTTGGAAATTACTAAGTTATGATTGTACATCACACATCTACCCAAATCTACTTCTGAAAAGTTAAAAAAATGAAAGGAATTAAAACAATACATTGGACAACAAAAGAAGGCCAGGGGACCTGCGTGGGATGGAGTGAGTGAGGGGGGAAAGAAGTAGGTGGTGACATCACAGAGACAAGGGCGGGAAGGAAGATTGCGTAGGACCTCGTAGGCCGTTTCAGCACTCTGCGTTTTACTTTGAGTGAGGTGGGAGCCATAGCAGGTTGCTGAGCAAAGGAGTGATGTGGTCTCATGTGTGTGTTAAAAGGATGCCTCTGCCCAAGGAAAACATACAGATGGCCAATATGTACATAAAAAGGTGCTTAACATCACCAATCACCAGGGAAATGCAAATCGAAGCCACAATGAGGTATCACCCCACACGTGTCAGAATGGCCATTACCGCCAAGACAAGAAATAGCACGTGTTGGCGAGGCTCTGGAGAAAAGGGAGCCCTTGTGTTCTGTGGGTAGGAGAGTCAATTGGTGCAGCCATGGTGGAAAACAGCATGGAGTTTCCCCCCAAAATTAAAAATAGAACAGCCCTATAATCCAGCAATCCCATATCTGGGTATTTATCCAAAGAGAATGAAAACACTGACTCAAAAAGATATAGGCCCCCTCCTGTTCAATGCAATACTATGTAGAGCGACCAAGAGATGGAAACAACCCAAGTGTCCATCTGTGAATGAATGGATAAAGAAGATGGGGTAATGGAGTATTACTCAGCCATCAAAAAGAATGAAATCTTGCCATTTGCAATGACGTGCATAGACCTTGAGGGCCTTACGCTAAGTGAAGTAAGTCACAAAGAGAAAGGCAAATACCATATAACCTCACTTTGTTTTGGAATTCAAAAACAAACAAACAAAATGAACTCACAGAGACATAGAACAGATGGGTGGTTACCAGAGATGGGAAGAGTGGTGCTCAGTCAGTTAAGCGGCCAACTTTTGATTTCAGCTTAGGTCATGATCTCAGGGTCCTGGGGCTCGATCCCCTGTGCTCAGTGGCGAGTCTGCTTGAGGATTTTCTCTCTCCCTCTGCCCCTCCCCCTGCTCACACTTTCTCTCTCTTTCTCAAATAAATCTTAAAAAAAAAAAAAAAGTTTAAAAAAAAGGTACAGGTGGGCGGAGCAAGATGGCGGAGGAGTAGGAGACCTGGATTTCGTCTCCTCTCAGGAATTCAGCTGGATAGGGATCAAACCATTCTGAACACCTACAAACCCAACAGGAGATCGAAGAAAAGAATAGCAACAACTCTCTCATCAGAAAAGCGACCACTTTCTGGAAGGTAGGACGTGCGGAGAAGTGAATCCGAGGCGATATTCGGGAGGATAGACGGCGGGGGAGGGGCCTCATTCAGCTGCTTCTGGCAAGTGATAGAGCCGCGGAGCACAAAATCGGAACTTTTAGAAGTCTGCTCCGCCGAGGGACGTCTCTCTGGTGGCTAAGCGGGGGGTGGAACCCTCCGGGACAGTGTGGTCTCAGGACCCACGGGTCACAGAAAGACTGGGGGTGCCTGAGTGTGGCAGAGCTCCCAGGTATCGGAGCAGGGAAGCCGGCTGCAGAGGCGGAGCCCAGGCGCGGGCTCTCAGCTCGGGGTTGCCATAAACTGGGATCCGCGGCACAGTCGGGCCCCTGCTCCTCCAGCAGGGACCCAACAAGCGGCAGATCCGGGGAGACTCACCTTCCTCCCCCGGGAGGAGCCGCGCGGGAGTGCGCTGCAGGGATCTGCTGGGTTTGGAGACTCCACCCGGGGTCGGGTGCCAGAGATAGAAACGCGCGGTCACAGGCAGGGTGAGCACGGAGTGCGGCTGGAGACCGGGGAGACGGGAGTGACTGACGGCTTTTCTCTGGGGGTTCACTGAGAAGCGGGGCCCCGAGTTCTCGGCTCCTCCGCGGCGGAGATTGGGAGGCCGCCATTTTCACTCTCCGCCTCCAAAGCTGTACGGAAAGCTCTCAGGGAACAAAAGCCCCGGAGAGCAAACCCAAGCAGATGACTTAGCCAGGAGGGGGCAAGGGCGGGGCAATTCCGCCTCCGGCAAAGACATTTGGAAACCACGGCAACAGGCCCCTCCCCAGAAGATCAGCGAGAACAGCCAGCCAAGACCAAGTTTACCAATCAATGAGAACGGCAGAACTCCAGCGCTAGGGGAATACTGCACATAGAATTCATGGCTTTTTTACCATGATTCTTTAGTCTTTCAAAGTTAATTTTTTTTTAACTGTCTTTTTTTCTTTTTTTTTCTTTTTGAATTTTTCTTTTTCCCTTTTTCAACCAACATCTTATCAATCCTTTTTAAAAAAAAAACATTTTTATTTTTCATTTTTAGAGTCATATTCTATCCCTTCATAGTAGTTACCCATATTTTTGGCTTATATATATAAGTTGTTCTCTCTTTAAAATTTTGATAGTTTCTTCTAACAGATTAAAATTACCCTAAATCTCTAGTATATGGTGTTTTCTATTCCCCTGCCTGATCACATCCTCTCCCTTTTTTTTTCTTTTTTCTTTTTTTAAATCCTCTTCTTTCTTTTTTCAAACAACTTCTTATCAACTCCTTTTATAAAATTTTTTATAATTTCCATCTTTACAGTCATATTCCATCCCTTCACCATATCAACCCTTATTTTTGTACATATATAAGTTTTTCTTTCTTTAAAATTTTGGGAGGCACTTTCTTCTAAAAGACCAAAATACACCCAAATCTAGTGTGTGGCACTGATCTATATACCAGCCTGATCATATTTGATCACATTCTGTTTTTTTTGTAGTTGTTGTTGTTGTTTTGTTTTGTTTGTTTTTGTTTTTATCTTTATCTTTTTCTTTTTCTTTTTTTTCTTTCTCTTTTTCCTCTCTTTCCCTTTCTTTTCCCACTGCTTCAGGTCTTTTCTGATTTGTTTAGAGTATATTTTCTGGGGACGTTGTTACTCTGCTAGCATTTTGTTCTCTCATTAATCTATTCTCCTCTGCACAAAATGACAAGATGGAAAAAATCACCTCAACAAAAAGAACAAGAGGTAGTACCGACTGCCAGGGACCTACTCAATACGGACATTAGTACGATGTCAGATCTAGAGTTCAGAATCATCACTTTAAAGACACTAGCTGGGCTTGAAAAAAATATGGAAGTTATTAGAGAAACCCTTTCTGGAGAAGTAAAAGAACTAAAATTAACCAAGTAGAAATCAAAAAGGCTATTAATGAGGTGCAATCTAAAATGGGGGTGCTAACTGCTAGAATAAATGAGGCAGAAGAGAGAATCAGTAATATAGAAGATGAAATGATGGAAAATAAAGAAGCTGAGAAAAAGAGACATAAACAACTACTGGATCACGAGGGCAGAATTCGAGAGATAAGCGATACCATACGACGAAACAACATTAGAATAATTGGGATCCCAGAAGAAGAAGAAAGAGAGAGAGGGGCAGAAGGTATAATGGAGCAAATTATAGCAGAGAACTTCCCTAATTTGGGGAAGGAAACAGGCATGAAAATCCAGGAAGCACAGAGAACCCCTCTCAAAATCAATAAAAATAGGTCAACACCCCGACATCTAATAGTAAAACTTACGAGTCTCATAGACAAAGAGAAAATCCTGAAAGCAGCTCGGGAGAAGAGATATGCAACCTACAAGGGTAGAAACATTAGATTGGCAACAGACCTATCCACAGAGACCTGGCAGGCCAGAAAGGACTGGCAGGATATATTCAGAGCACTAAATGAGAAAAATATGCAGCCAAGAATACTCTATCCAGCTAGGCTGTCATTGAAAATTGAAGGAGAGATAAAAAGCTTCCAGGACAAACAAAAACTAAAGGAATTTGCAAACACAAAACCAGCCCTACAAGAAATCTTGAAAGGGGTCCTCTAAGCAAAGAGAGACCCTAAAAGCAACATAGACCAGAAAGGCACACAGACAATATACGGTAACAGTCACCTTACAGGCAATACAATGGCACTAAATTCCTATCTTTCAATAGTTACCCTGAATGTAAATGGGCTCAATGCCCCAATCAAAAGACACAGGCTATCAGACTGGATTAAAAAACAAGACCCATCGATATGCTGTCTGCAAGAGACTCATTTTAGAACCAAAGACACCCCCAGATTGAAAGTGAGGGGGTGGAAAACCATTTACCATGCTAATGGACACCAAAAGAAAGCTGGGGTGGCAATCCTTACATCAGACAAATTAGATTTGAAACCAAAGACTGTAATAAGAGATGAGGAAGGACATTATATCCTACTTAAAGGATCTATCCAACAAGAAGATCTAACAATTGTAAATATCTATGCCCCTAACACGGGAGCAGCCAATTATATAAGGCAATTAATAACAAAAGCAAAGAAACACATCGACAACAATACAATAATAGTGGGGGACTTTAACACCCCCCTCACAGAAATGGACAGATCATCTAAGCAAAAGATCAACAAGGAAATAAAGACTTTAAATGACACACTGGACCAAATGGACTTCACAGACATATTCAGAACATTCCACCCCAAAGCAACGGAATACACATCTTCTCTAGTGCCCATGGAACATTCTCCAGAATAGATCACATCCTAGGTCATAAATCAGGTCTCAACCGGTACCAAAAGATTGGGATCATTCCCTGCCTATTTTCAGACCACAATGCTTTGAAACTAGAACTCAATCACAAGAGGAAAGTCGGAAAGAACTCAAATACATGGAGGCTAAAGAGCATCCTACTGAAGAATGAATGGGTCAACCAGGAAATTAAAGAAGAATTAAAAAAATACATGGAAACCAATGAAAATGAAAACACAACTGTTCAAAATCTTTGGGAGGCAGCAAAGGCAGTCCTAAGAGGAAAGTATATAGCAATACAAGCCTTTCTCAAGAAACAAGAAAGGTCTCAAGTACACAACCTAACCCTACACCTAAAGGAGCTGGAGAAAGAACAGCAAATAAAGCCTAAACCCAGCAGGAGAAGAGAAATAATAAAGATCAGAGCAGAAATCAATGAAATAGAAACTAAAAGAACAGTAGAACAGATCAACGAAACTAGGAGCTGGTTCTTTGAAAGAATTAACAAGATTGATAAACCCCTGGCCAGACTTATCAAAAAGAGAAGAGAAATGACCCAAATCAACAAAATCATGAATGAAAGAGGAGAGATCACAACCAACACCAAAGAAATACAAACAATTATAAGAACATATTATGAGCAACTCTATGCCAGCAAATTAGATAACCTGGAAGAAATGGAGGCATTCCTAGAGATGTATCAACTAACAAAACTGAACCAGGATGAAATAGAAAACCTGAACAGACCTATAACCACTAAGGAAATTGAAGCAGTCATCAAAAATCTCCCAAAAAACAAAAGCCCAGGGCCAGATGGCTTCCCAGGGGAATTCTACCAAACATTTCAAGAAGAATTAATACCTATTCTTCTGAAACTGTTCCAAAAAATAGAAATGGAAGGAAAACTTCCAAACTCGTTTTATGAGGCCAGCATTACCTTGATCCCAAAACCAGACAAAGACCCCATCAAAAAGGAGAATTACAGACCAATATCCCTGATGAACATGGATGCAAAAATTCTCACCAAAATACTAGCCAATAGGATCCAACAGTACATTAAAAGGATTATTCACCATGACCAAGTGGGATTTATCCCTGGGCTGCAAGGTTGGTTCAACATCCGCAAATCAATCAACGTGATACAATACATTAACAAAAGAAAGAACAAGAATCATATGATCCTCTCAGTAGATGCAGAAAAAGCTTTTGACAAAGTACAGCATCCTTTCTTGATCAAAATTCTTCAGAGTATAGGGATCGAGGGTACATACCTCAATATCATAAAAGCCATCTATGAAAAACCTACAGCGAATGTCATTCTCAATGGGAAAAACTGAGAGCTTTCCCCCTAAGGTCAGGAACACGGCAGGGATGTCCACTATCACCACTGCTATTCAACGTAGTATTGGAAGTCCTAGCCACAGCAATCAGACAACAAAAAGAAATCAAAGGCATCCAAATTGGCAAAGAAGAAGTCAAACCCTTACTCTTTGCAGATGATATGATACTTTATTTGGAAAACCCAAAAGACTCCACCCCAAAACTGCTAGAACTCATACAGGAATTCAGTAAAGTGGCAGGATATAAAATCAATGCACAGAAGTCAGTGGCATTCCTATACACCAACAACAAGACAGAAGAAAGAGAAATTAAGGAGTCGATCCCATTTACAATTGCACGCAAAACCATAAGATACCTAGGAATAAATCTAACCAAAGAGACAAAGGATCTGTACTCAGAAAACTATAAAATACTCATGAAAGAAATTGAGGAAGACACAAAGAAATGGAAAAACGTTCCATGCTCATGGACTGGAAGAACAAATATTGTGAAGATGTCAATGCTACCTAGAGCAATCTACACATTCAATGCAATCCCCATCAAAATACCATCCACTTTTTTCAAAGAAATGGAACAAATCATCCTAAAATTTGTATGGAACCAGAAAAGACCCCGCATAGCCAGAGGAATGTTGAAAAAGAAAAGCAAAGCCGGCGGCATCACAATTCCGGACTTCCAGCTCTATGACAAAGCTGCCATCATCAAGACAGCATGGTACTGGCACAAAAACAGACACATCAATCAATGGAACAGAATAGAGAGCCCAGAAATGGACCCTCAACTCTATGGTCAACTCATCTTTGACAAAGCAGGGAAGAATGTCCAATAGAACAAAGACAGTCTCTTCAACAAATGGTGTTGGGAAAATTGGATAGCCACATGCAGAAGAATGAAACTGGACCATTTCCTTACACCACACACAAAAATAGACTCCAAATGGTTGAAAGACCTCAATGTGAGACAGGAGTCCATCAAAATCCTAAAGGAGAACACAGGCAGCAACCTCTTTGACCTCAGCCGAAGCAACTTCTTCCTAGAAACATCACCAAAGGCAAGGGAAGCAAGGGCAAAAATGAACTATTGGGACTTCATCAAGATAAAAAGCTTTTGCAAAGCAAAGGAAACAGTCAACAAAACCAAAAGACAACCGACAGAATGGGAGAAGATATTTGCAAATGACATATCAGATAAAGGGCTAGTATCCAAAATCTATAAAGAACTCATCATACTCAACACCCAAAGAACAAAGAATCCAATCAAGAAATGGGCAGAAGACATGAACAGACATTTTTCCAAAGAAGACATCCAAATGGCCAACAGACACATGAAAAAGTGCTCAATATCGCTCGGCATCAGGGAAATCCAAATCAAAACCTCAATGAGATACCACCTCACACCAGTCAGAATGGCTAAAATTAACAAATCAGGAAACGACAGATGTTGGCGGGGATGCGGAGAAAGGGGAACCCTCCTACACTGTTGGTGGGAATGCAAGCTGGTGCAGCCACTCTGGAAAACAGTATGGAGGTTCCTCAAAAAGTTGAAAATAGAGCTACTATATGATCCAGCAATTGCACTACTGGGTATTTACCCCAAAGATACAAAAGTAGGGATCCGAAGGGGTACGTGCACCCCGATGTTTATAGCAGCAATGTCCACAATAGTCAAACTGTGGAAAGAGCCAAGATGTCCATCGACAGATGAATGGATAAAGAAGATGTGGTATATATATACAATGGAATATTATGCAGCCATCAAAAGGAATGAGATCTTGCCATTTGCAACGACGTGGATGGAACTGGAGGGTATTATGTTGAGTGAAATAAGTCAAACAGAGAAAGACATGTATCATATGATCTCACTGATATGAGGAATTCTTAATTGCAGGAAACAAACTGAGGGTTGCTGGAGTGGGGGGTGGGGTGGGAGGGATGGGGTGACTGGGTGATAGACACTGGGGAGGGTATGTGCTCTGGTGAGCGCTGTGAATTGTGCAAGACTGTTGAATCTCAGATCTGTACCTCTGAAACAAATAATGCAATATATGTTAAGAAAAAAAAAAGAAGAAGAAGAAGGTAGCGGGAGGGGAAGAATGAAGTGGGGGAAATCGGAGGGGTAGACGAACCATGAGAGACGATGGACTCTGAAAAACAAACAGGGTTCTAGAGGGGAGGGGGGTGGGAGGATGGGTTAGCCTGGTGGTGGGTATTGAGGAGGGCACATTCTGCATGGATCACTGGGTGTTATGCACAAACAATGAATCATGGAACACTTCATCTAAAACTAATGATGTAATGTATGGGGATTAACATAAGAATAAAAAAAATAAAATAAATTTTAAAAAAAGGTACAAACTTTCAGTTATAAAATGAATGTCATGGGGATGCAACATACAGCATGACCATAGTTAATCATTTGTATTGCACATCCGAAAGTAGCTAGCAAGTAGATCTTTAAAGTGTTCAACACAAGGAAACAAATTTTGTAACTACGTGTGGTGATAGGTATTAACTAGGCGACTGTGATCATTTTGCGATATACACAAATATCGAATCACTATGTTGTACACCTGAAACTAATGTAATCTTATATGTCAATTATACCTCAGTTAAAAAAAAAAAAAAAAGGATGTCTCCAGCTGCTGTATGAACATGCTCTAGAGATAACAGAGGCTGTTGCAAAGGTCCAGGTGAGAGAGAAGGACACAGCAGACGAGGAAGGAGTGATCGGGTTCTGGATGGATCTAAAGGTAAAGCCAGCAGAATACCCTGAAAAGGAAGGCGTGGGATCTGAGAGAAGGAAGAGAGGCAGGAGGGCTCCAAGGTTTCTGGCCGCAGTACCTGGAAGGTCGGCAAGGCTTATTTGATCATGTGCCCAGAACCGTCGAGGACGTAGGGGAAAGCAACTCCTACCGGTGTGGTGTAAACTGGCGCACTCTGTCGTCAGGCCAGTAGGAGCAGGAATTACAAAAGCCCTAAAAATCTGGACCTTGTGTGAATCCTGATGAGAGCAAATAGGAAATGGGCACTTTTGAGATAATCGTAATAGAGAAGTCTGCTGATTTAAGTTAGAGACATACACTGATGTGATTATGGATGAAATTATATGATGTCTGGGCTTTGCTTTAAAATACTCTAGGACGGGGGCGCCTGGGTGGCTCAGTCAATTAAGCATCCGCCTTAAGCTCAGGTCATGATCCCAGGGTCCTGGGATCGAGCCCCGTGTCAGGCTCCCAGCTCGGCGAGAAGCCTGCTTCTCCCTCTCCCACTCCCCCTGCTCGTGTTCCTTCTCTCGCTGTCTCTCTCTGTCAAATAAATAAATAAATAAAATTTAAAAAAATAAAAATAAAAAAAATACTCTAGGATGAAAATGCTGGGGGCAGAGGTGATAGATGAAATAGGAGACGTAAAATGTTAAAAATCATTGAAGCACAGGGATGGCTACTCAAGGGTTTATATTATCCTCTCTGTGTTTCAGGATGCTTGATGATTTCCATAATAAAGATATTTTAAAGTGTGTATACCTTTAGACACAGTGATACCATTTGTAGGAATTTATCCTAAAAGAGATGTGTACAAAGATTCATCCACAAAGATATATATCACAGCCTTATATTTAATAATAAAAATGGGAAACCACAAACAATAGGTAATTAGCTAAATTTATGATAATAAGCCATTCAGTTGAAAAGAGTAGAAAGATCAGAAATTGGTCTGGATTAATACAAAATTCAGCATATGACAAGAGTGACATTTCAAATAATGATTCAATAAATGCTGTCAGGACAACTAAGTAGATACCTGAAAAAAACAAGAATAAAACCATCCTCCACACTTTCCACCAAAATAAATTCCAGAAGGATCAAAGGTTAAATATATAAAATGAAGTCATAATTGTAATAGAAAAAAAAAAACCAGGAAATTTTCGTATCATCTCAGAGCAGATAAAAGGCTGTACTAAGTAGGGAATACCAAAAGCTATAAAAGATCGATAATTCTACCTAATTTTTAAAAGCTTTAAAAATATTAAAACCTTTGTCATGTCAAAAAACTATAGCAAGTGACATCAAAGATCAGAAACAAGGTGAAAATATTTACAGTGTATATTACAAATGAGGAGCCCACTTCCCTTATACTGAAAAAACTCTTACGTACATCAATAAGAAAAAGGCCAACCAACCAAAAGAAAAATCTTCAGAAAATATGAGCAGATAGTTTCTAAGAAAGGAATTACAAATGGCTCTTAAACACATAAAACAATGTTCAACCTAACTCATAATAAGAGAAATGCAAAGTAAAATGACCTTTGTATAATGTATTTTACCTGGGAGGCAGGTAAAGCTCAAGAACTTTGAGAGCACACTGTGGTAGATAAACTTGTGGGCAGCAGGCCCTCTAAACACTGGGGGCAAGACTTCAAATTAGTAGAATCTCTTTGAAGTGAAGTAGGGCAATCTCGATTCCATTAAAAATAGAGCACACTTTAACTAAACGGTTCTACCTGTAGACGCATACCCTACTGGTATTTATGCACACACATACCGAAGGAAGGATGAGCCATGCCTTTGGTTGCAACATTATTTATATATTTGTTTAAAGATCAGATTTTAATGGTAATAAGGAATTACTGTTAATCACGGTAGGTGTGATATTAGGATTTTTTAAGTCCTTCTTTTTAGAAATCTACACTCAGATAATTACAGATGAAATGATGTAATGTCTGGGATTTGCTATAAAATCATAGAGGGAAGAGGAAGGTTGGCAGATTGGGTGCAGATGGAACAAGCTTGGTCCCAAGTTAAAGCTGGGTGATGGGTCCCCATGGGTGTACATGACACTTGTATTTTCCACCATAAAACACTGAAAATTAAAGAGATCTGAATGAATTCAAATACCCACTAACGGAAAATTGGTTAAATCGGGTACACTCTACCCAAACAATGGAAGACCATGCAGCCATAAAGAGAATAAGAATCTTCTTTATATCCTGATGTGGAATGACCTGCAAGATGTGTTGTTCAATGAAAAAAGCAAGATGCAAAAAGGTGTCCATCAAATACTACCTTTTGTGTAAAAATAATTAAAAAAAAAAAAAAAACCCACAGCACAAACTTGCTTGTACACGGGCTATCCCTGGGTGAATATACAGGAATCAGACAACCGTGGCTCGGCGCCCCTGCGGACGGGAACTGGGTGGAGGGAGGAAGGACAGGAATCGAGGGACGCTTTCACATACACTTTTCTGCCTTGTGAAATGTGCGCCATGAATGTCTTAGCTAGTCACATAAACAAAATGTATGGCTATAAAAATACACACTAAGCCATCAATAGTGGTTATCGCTGAAGGTTAAGGGTTAGGAGTGATTATTATGGTTTTCCAAATACTGTACAAGGAACACGTAATCTGAGGAGAGAGAAGGTTATGTGGGGAAGGGCAGAAACCAGGAAATGACCTCATCAAAGAGCTTGTGTCAACCATCAAACGGAAAGTGACCCACGGTCCTCAAGTTGCCTGCTGCTTTTACGGCCCTCTTGCTGCCAGCACCCCCAAGTTGCAACGTGCTGAGCACCCACAGGTCGTCAGGGACCAGGTTGGGTGGGGACCCAATGCAGGGTGAGATCTGCCCTGCAAGCACTCATGATGGGGCAGGTGGGAAGACAGGCAGAAACCCAGGCCGGCGTGACAGCACTATGTGATACAATACCGCAACTTAAGAAAGCTGAGGGGTGAGGGGGGCTGAGGGGATGCATGGTGGGAGGGGTGGGGTATGAAGGGGTCACAGGAGGAAACTAATTTTGCAGTAGAAAAATGCATAAGATCTTTACAGATGGATAGTAATTGGATTCAAGATTATACGGTGATGATTCAGTTTAGTGTCAACAATAAAATGGCTGACCCCATTTGTTAATTGGCATCCCTTGGTGACTCAATGTTGGAACAGTTCCTCATCATTTACATTGGTCCTCCAGTGCAGAGCTGAGCTAAATTTACTAATCATTCCTCTTCATGCCTTTAAACTTCTGCCATGCCTCGGAACAACAATCTTGCTCCATTTCTAGACTCCTGGGCTATTCTAAGTGACCTCCATATCCTTAACCGCTGCTTCCCTCCTATCTTTTACTCCCACTCCCTTCACCCATGGCCACGTTCTGATCCTCATCCTTGCCCAACATAGCTCCAACTCTGAATCTTAAGCTCTAAAATTTCACTCTTGTACCACAACCTGCTATTTTTCCAAGTGTCACTCCCACCCAGCTGCTCTTCAGCCTTCTGAAACCATCAACCCCCAGCGTTTCTCCAGACCATCAGCCCTCCTGAGTCTCCTTTGCCTACTCAACCCAACTAGAAGTTGCATCCCACTTCTGTCACGAGACACAATCCTTTCCCCATGCCTCTATTCAAGTCCTTCATGATTCTCCCCAAACTCCCAACCCCACCTCCCAAATCCATCCCCAAAGCCTCAGTGAATCCTGTAGTCCTCCAAGTGCTCCTCAGAAAAGAAAGAGGTTATTGGCTCCTCACCCCTTCTCCCAGGTAAGCTTACCTACTGCAAAATGCATCTTGTGTCCTCTCGTGTTTTCGAGAAAAGAGGTGTCCCATCCCACTTGCTTTGCATGGGGACTCAAAGCAGGCTCCTTTAGGGTCAGATGGCTCCAAGGCCTGAGGCCACTGCCAGTGTCTCTCACTCCCTCACAGTTCCTAACTCGGATGAAGCACCACACTCAGTATGCAATCTTACCTCCCTCATGGTAGCCAGAAGGGCTAGATGACCCACTCCAGAAGTACATGAGTATTAACTTCTCGAAAAGTCAGTTTTGACAAAACAGAGAAGGAGAGAGCTAGGAAGTGAATTCCCTGTCCATTCCTCTCTCCAGTGGACTGTCCCCAGATAGTGTTTCTGGATAGCCTATGTGGACACATCCTGCATAGCTAAGACCTCATAAAACAGTGGCCAATCTAGCAACGCTTTGTTTGGTGTTTGCTTCTCATCCTTCCCTCTATCACTTCTCTTTTCCCTCATTCTGTTGCCTTGGGTCTGTATCTCCACAAAGACATTAGCACTTAAGCCTTACCTCAGGCTCTGCTTTTCAGAGCTAACATGCCATGTGTGCTATAAATTCCATTACTTCCTTCCTGTCCAGAGAGTTAGAACCTTATTTTCTCCTTTCTATGGCACAGTTTTTTATAAATGCAGAAAAGCCTAGAGAATGCTGTCAGTGAATCCCTGTAAACCCACAACTAAACTAAGTCAAATCTTAACATTTTGCAATTTTGATTTAATTTTTTTAGAAAAACAAAAAGAAGTTAGGTTTCACACATACAAGTGGTGTTCCCTGTATCTCTCTCCTTGATCCTATTTCCTTCACCCCACAGATAAAATCACTATCTTGAATTTAGTACTGATCATTCCCATTCATGTTTAAAAAAAAAATCTCTACTTCTTATCATAAAAGATTTCACACATAGGAGTCCAGAAAAGAGAATATTAAACATGTGTTTACCTAACCCAGTCCCTTATCAAGTCTATACATTACACCATATTTACTTCCAATGTCTTCATGACTTCATGGAAGTATAATTTACATACACTAGTTTGAAATCCCTTATAGATCATTTTCTATTTCCTCTCTTCCATCCAACTGTAACCACTATCATGACTTCAGTTCGTATTGCTGTCTTGGACTTTCATCTGCATTCTGAAGATACATGCATGTGTGTGGGTGTGTGTGGGGGGGGGGTGCTGGGCATGCATACACAATATAATGAATACAAACACACATATACACACGTATACATCTACACATATGACCCATATAACTTGAGATTGCTTAAACTACTATATAATATTCCATCTCCAGCTGATGGGTACATAGGTTGCTGGAACTTTTTTATATGAAAGGTATCCCCACAGTGAATAATTCTGCATCCTGTGTAGACAGCGCCTGTCTAGAAGCTGCACAATCAGTTACAAGCTGGAGGCCAGGGAATAATTGTACCCAAATACACAGGACTTGCTCCTGCCCTCTGGTAACACTGTGTGTCCCCGTCTAATGAAATGAGTGTCTTCGCCTGTGAGAGGGGTCTCTCTCAGACCTTCTCACCCACCAGGAAAGCTGAAGCATGAAGTACATTTGATGGACACTGTGCACTGACTAAAAATAACACTGTAAAGTCTTACTAACATGGAAAATGCTCATTATTTATTGTCAAGGAGAAAATAAATTTCTAAACATTATGTGTTGTGTGACCATCATTTTCAATGATGAGATTATACTGGGGCGCCTGGGTGGCTCAGTTGGTTAAGCGACTGCCTTCAGCTCAGGTCATGATCCTGGAGTCCCAGGATCAAGTCCCACATTGGGCTCCCTGCTCAGCAAGGAGTCTGCTTCTCCCTCTGACCCTCCTCTCTCTCATGCTCTCTGTCTCTCATTCTCTCTCTCAAATAAATAAAATCTTAAAAAAAAAAAATTTTTTTTTTTTAAATTTAAAAAAAATGATGAGATTATACTGAAAAGATCCAGGAGCCAGCCTGAAGGGGCTGCAGCTAACATGAAAATAAACAATGACCAGAAGAGATAATGATCTATTGAATAAAATGGAAATTTATGAACCAATACAGATATCAATGGATGGATGGATGGATGGATGAACAGAGATAATAAAAGGCTCTTGCTTACAGCATTATGCCAATAAATGCACAAGGAATGTTGGGCTTCAAAAAACAATCATTTGGTAATCACCATCGCAATTACTGATTCAGGCAAGAATCCCTAATGGATACTAAAACTTGAGGGTGAAAGTTTGATGAGGATCAGATATTGATAAATTTCAAAGTATTTCCCCACTAAATACTTATTAATTATGAAGCGGAAAGAGTCACTTTACACTGAGAAGTCTGGCAGACTCTATCTGAATTCAGCGATCAAAGTTAATGTCACGAGTAATGGTGCAGATCATCATTATATGTCACCTGCTCCAATGTTGTGAGAGTGACACGTCATCATTGCTTCTGTGATATTTCTGCAGAAGCTGCATAAACTTAAATCCAACCATGGGTACTGGACATACCCAAGGAGGGACATGTTACAGAATAAGTGGCCTATAATGTCAAAGATGTCCACACGGCGAGAGCCAAAAACAAAAACAAAAACAAAAACACACCCAAAGCAAACACAAAACCTAAGGAATCTTTTGAAATTGGAGGAAAAAGAAAGACATCACAGATAAATGCTAAATATGCTCTTGGGCTGGTCATGAGTTGGCTAGAAAGAGGGTAACTGGGATAGCTGGGAAATCTGACTGGTGACTGTGGATACCGTGGTGGTCCTGCATGATACTAGTCTCCTGATTCTGCTGATGCTATCATGATTAACCAGAAGACTGTGGAAAATATGCATAGAGTCTTCAAGAATAGTGGGACATCATATCTGCTACTTACTCTACAAAGATTTAGAAAAACTAATTATATATATTTGCGAGGGAGAGAGAATGGTAAAGCACATATGGCCAAATGTCAACAATCAGAGAAGCTGGGTGAGAGATATATGGGAGTTCACTGTACTATCCTTGAATCTGTCTCTCTATTTGAAATTATTGAAAATAAAATGGTAAAAAATAAAAGAACTGTGTGATGTCAATTTAATTACATCCGCATGGTCAAATATAATGCACAATCAAAAATCCCATCTACTAAAGGACATGAGAAAATCTATTTTCTTTAAATACTGGGATAAAAATTACATAAGCAATATGATTTACACTGTAAAAACCCGTGCCTAGGGAAAGAAAGACAGGAAGTAAATACAACAAAATGCAGAGATAAATTATCATAGAGTGGTGATATTTCAGATGACTGCAGGCAGTTGGTGATGGTCCTTATATTTTATTTACAAATGCATCTGTGTGTCTGATTTTATTTTATTTTTTTAAGATTTTATTTATTTATTTGAGAGAGAGCACAGGCAAGGGGGGAGGCAGAGGGAGAGGGAGAAGCAGACTCCCCGCTGAGCAGGGAGCCCGATGTGGGGCTCAGTCCCAGGACTCCAGGATCATGACCTGAGCAGAAGGCAGACGCTTAAGCGACTGAGCCACCCAGACACCCTGATTTTATATTTTATAACCAAATATTATTTTAAAAAATAAAACCAAAATGGGGCGCCTGGGTGGCTCAGTCAGTTGCGTGTCCGATTCTTGGTTTCAGCTCAGGTCATGATCTCTGGGTCATGGGATCAAACCCCATGTGCTGAGTGCAGAGTCTCCTTCAGATTCTCTCTCCCTCTGCCCCTCCCCTCCTTCTCTCTCTCTCCCTCCCTCTCTCTCTCAAATAAATAAAATCTTAACAACAACAACAACAAAAAGGCAATGAATGAACTGAAAACTTCACTTAAAATGCCCTCTCCCTTCTGGGGTCCATTTCTCGAAACGAGGCCACCAGAAGTCTCGGAGTGGAAATCCACTTTCACAAAACTTGAGGCCATCTGTTCTTATCCCCGATTCTTTTGGAAACTGTTTTTTCCCAACTCTTATTAATCAATTCCTCTGTGAGGAGCAAACCAGTCACAGACTCTACCCTTAGAAGGGTTTCCAAGGTACATATTTTAGCACGGGCAAAGAACTGAGTTAGCTAATCTTCAAAGAAGGTGCCTGCCATCCCATTCAACAACATAAAAAGTCATTTGTTTGGAGGGATAAAAGCCATTTCAACATGAAAATTGGTTCATGACAATATGCCTGATAAAAACAGCATGCAGCAGAGCCATTGGCCAACCCATCTCCCCACTGTGCCCTCCCTCTCACTCATTACCCTTCCTCTCTCGTGTTGCTCGAATGGAAAATGAGGTTCTCTCAATGGAAAAATGAGTTGGGACACTTTTTTTTTTTTAACCCTGGAGCAGTGAACCAGGACTGTTCACACATTCTATGAAAAAACAAAACAAAACAAAAACAGGGGCGCCTGGGTGGCTCAGTCGGTTAAGCGTCCGATTCTTGATTTGGGCTCTGGTCATGATCTCAGGGTCAAGAGATCAAGCCCCACGTCGGGCTGGGCATGGAGCCTGCTTGAGATTCTCTCTCTCTCTCCCCCCCTCTGCCCCTCCCGTCTCTTTAAAATAAAACAAAACAAAACCCACAAAACACTTAGTCATTCTGTTCTTTTTACCTGAACACATTCCAGAGTTTTCAATGTTGTCCTATACAGCTCAACCTCAAAAATTCGCCCTCGACCCCTTCCCTGCTTGGTGACTGGACCATCCAGAGCTGTGGGTTTAAAACAGCACATCTCACCACAGTTCACTTCAGCATCAGTGTCCCCACTGGCTCCTACCTACTCACTAATTCAGCAAGCATTCATGGGGCTGCTCTTTCAGGCCTGGCCAGAGCCCAGCAAGGTCAGACCCCCTCTTAGGTGTGCTAGCCTCTTCCCAAACTGGGACACACCCACCATCTTCACGCCTCTTGGCATCCCCGCCCCCACTCCAAGCCTCACACCAGACACCAGCTTTTTGCTGAATTAAGAGCAGACCTCTCCGTCAAGACAACGGACTGTTCTGCTACTCAGAATATATTCTGCGAATGACAAACACCTATTTATTTTTTGTAAGATTTACAGCCGAAGTCAGGTTGCTTACTAAGCTCTCCTTGGGAAGAAAGAGAAGAGGCTCACTCTCTCCTCTGGAGCCCTGGAGGAACAGCCAGGGAAGTGGGCTCAGAAGTGCCCGGGCCAGAGCCCTACCTGCCCCACCTGCCCGAGCTGCCCCAGCTGCCCCAATGCTTTTGGCTCATGCACCAATCCTGGGAGGCCCAGTGGTGCTCAGTAAATATCTGCTGAACGGACCGAGGCAGCGCTGGTAAGATCTTGAGACATGTGAGCTGGCCCTGCACATGAATAGTGGGGTGGCCTTAGCCAGGCCCCAGAAACTGCTCAGAGTGCACCTGGTAGGTGGCAGCCCGTTGGAGCTCATCGACTCACAGAACAAGCTAGAACGTGGCCCTGCCTCTCTCCACACACAGTCCAGGGTGCTCCAGAGCTGAGCATGGCTGCCCATCCCACGCACGGGGGTCTTGCCCTGCAGCCCTACAGCAACTGGTCTCCAGCTGAGGAGGCAGGTAGCACCCTTCTGAATCTCCCTACAAGGAAGGGTAGATTTCCACCTCCCAGGGCACCTCACGGTGGACTTGGACTATAGCAGCCCCAAGGACGAGCCTGACCTGGAGCTGTATTGGTTGACGAACCCAAGGCCACGGTCACTGGCCCCAGACTCTCTGCCACCTGGGGAGGGTGGTAACCACCATCCAATGACAAAGCCAACTTCCTTCCTCTGCTTTCCACTTACACGCCCTTGGCGGGTGAGGGACAGCGGAGGGGCACAGGGGGAGACCCAGTGTTAAAGCTTCCTCCAGCTCCCAGGCACTGCAGAAGGGTCAGAAGGATGAACAGAGGCTGCCTTCTGTTTAGGAGAAGACCTTCACAAATCTGTTGCATGTGCAAGATGGAGCCCAAGCTCCAATTTGGTTGAAAAGGCCCACATTATTTGAATAATTAAGGGAACTGGGTTATTGAACGCTTTCTCTGATGTAGGAACTGATCTAGTTTCTGGGATAGAGGGTAGAAGAAGCCAGCTAAGGTCCTGGTTCTCATAAAACTGACGTGCTAGTGGGCTATGACAGATGACTCAGAGTGAGCAAGAAGGAAGTTGCAGACAGTGGCAAGGACCATTGAGCAAAATAATAATAAAACATGCAGTGGGCAGAGATGACTGGGAGGACAAGGGGTTCTCCCTGCAGAAGAAGCATCGAGGTGAGACCCAGAGAGAAGAAGGAGCTGGCCAGGCAGAAACCTAGCGGGAAAGCAACCTAGTGGGGAGCAGCCGACACACAGATGCGGAGAGGGCGCGCTTGACCTTGAAGGAACAGAAAGAATGTACACGAACTGGAGCATCGTGAATAGGGCCGGGAGTGGCCGCATTCAGGCTTTGCCATCTATCAGCCATATGCTCTTGGGCATGTGACTTCCTTCTCTGTGCCTCAGTTTCTTCGTTTGTAAAATGAGAAAAATACCAACATCGACCCTGTAGGTTGTAAAAGCTCAAGGATATAGACAGGTAAAGCATAGGGGCGCCTGACTGGCTTAGTCAGTTTATTTAGCGTGTGACTCTTGATCTCAGGGTGGTAAATTCGAGCCCCATGTTGGGCATAGGGATTGCTTCAAAAACAAACAAACAAACAAAAAGACATGTAAAGCATATACATGAGGCACCATAGTAGATACTCAAGAAAGATCAGCTGTGATGATGTTGATGATGAAGAGGATGATGATGTCACGGGCCTGCACTGAGAGGCTGCCACTCCCAAGGATAGAAACACTAGGCACCATCCATTGAGCAGACCCTACTATCACCCTTGAGCACAGGCCCTCCAGTCCTTGGCAGCTTCCTAGTTGGCCTCTCACAAGCTCCTCACTACCTGCAAGACCCTGTGTCCTTTCGCTGAAGCTGCTGTGACAGGGCCCCATAGATCACGTGGTTTAAACAACAGCATTTTACTGTCTCACAGTTCCGGAGGCTGGAAGTCTGAGATCAAGGGGTTGGCAGGCTTGGTTCTTTTTTTTTAGAGAGAGAGGGCAGGGAGGGGCAGAGGGAGAGGGAGAGACAGAATCATAAGCAGGCTCCACACCCAGCGCGGAGCCAGATGCGGGACTCGATCTCACAACCCTGAGATCATGACCTGAACCAAAATCAAGAGTCGACACTTAATCGACTGAGCCCCCCCCCCAGGTGCCCCCCAGGGTTGGTTCTTTGTGAAGGCAGTGAGGTAGAATCTGTTCCCTCCTTCTCCTCTAACTTCTGGAGTTAATGGAGTCTGGTAATCTTTGGTGCTGCTTCGCTTGTAGGCTTGTAGATATCTGCCTCCACCTTCCACATGGTGTCCTTCTGTGCACGTGTCTTTGTCCAAATTGCTCCTTTTCAAAAGGACACCAATCATATTAGATTAGAGACCATGGTAAACACCTCATTTTACTTGATTACCTCTGTTAAGACCCTATCTTCACATAACGTTGCATTCTGTGGTACTGGGGAACGGGGGTGAGGACACCAACATATCTTTTGGGGGGACGCAATCTGACCCATAACAGAGCCACACCTCATGTTTGGGATTCTGCCATCAGCACTGCCTCATGCTCACAGGTCCCCTGTCCAGCACTAGCCCCACTTCCACATCCTGTCCTCAGACACGTGTTTCAGACCAGCCAGAGAACATTCTGAGTGTGACCGGAGGACCAGCCAAGTACCTGGACCCACGTTCCTGCCCGGTACATACACTTTCCTTCTGAACCCACAGCTGTGAGGGGAATTCATCAGTCTCTCTGCCTCCTCTATGACGAGCCCAGCATTCCCTGTGAAGAAGGACAGAACATTCTGCTTATGCCAGGATGACTGTGACTTCGAGGGGGACACCATCACATTTGCTGCCCATTTCTGTAGATGTCGGATTTCCTAAGGGAGCCCCACTGAGACACTGTCTTCATGAAACTGAACCTTTCATGGTCCAAGAGGGTCGCCAATAGAAGCCAGCCTCCCAAGGGCACTGCAATCCACCCAATGCCCCATCCACTTCCTGTGGCTAACGACAGGGTTTGGCCCAACCTGTCTCCCTTCTAGGAAACACTCAGGCACCACAGCACACAGAAGTCCAGGAGCCCTGTCATGGGGATAACTCTGAGAAATCTATGTTTATGTTTCTAGAAGCAGAAATCTGAGGTGCTTCCAAGGCAAGCACACGTTGCCCTCAGGGAAGCAAGAGGTCCTCAGGAGAATCCTGGTCCTCAGAACTCAACGTCCTGCCATCAGCCAATGGAGAGCGGCCCAGACAGGCCTGGAGTCTTTATCAGTTTTCATTAGGGTGATGAAGGGGATGGAAACTCTCCTCAGGCCATGGACAAGCTTCCCCTAGGCTGTGCATAAGCCAATTCAGGTTTTCCAAGCTGGAGCATGTTATCTGAGGTCACCCCGTAGAAGAGTATAGAAAGAGGTATAGAAAGAGTCAACAACCCCAAATAAGGCATTGTTTGTCCCCAAACGGTCCCTGGCCACTTGGACAAATAAACTCAAGTGCACAGTTGTTTTCTCAGTGCCTGAAGCCACATCCCTTCCGAGCTGAGTATAAATCAAGACACCCATCCGAGCAGGATAAAAACCCAGCACTTACGCTCAGCTCCCCAGGCTAGCAGAATTGAGCCCCTTTCCTTATAAATCAGTCTAAAATGGTGAATGTTAAGACTAACACTTTCTGCTGGCAGATCTAAATTGTGTTCCAAGAAGTATATTTAAGGATCTGTCTCTAACAGCTCTGGGCCACCATGGTCCCACCTGCCGGTGTGACTTTACTGTGGGTCTATCACACTCAAGTATGGGCTCCTCCACCAGCCTTGTCTGCACTCTGTCCTTTGGGAGCTTCTGCGGTGGGGAGTGGGGTGGCGGGATCTTGGTCAGGAACTGTCTGCCTGCTGTCAGCACTGATTTCCAGAAAGTTGTCAGAGAAGAGGCTCTCTCGGAGGAGGGAGGCCTTTGCCGTTCCCTGGGCCTGTGGCTTCTATCACGGGACATCAGCTCAGTCCATCAGCTGCTTCAGAGCACGCTGCCTGGTGTCAGCCTGGGAGCTGGTCCTCGTTCACCCAGGCCTGGTGTCCAGAAACCACAGTCACGGTGTGTGGCTCTCCTGAGATGAGGCTCTCATGTTTCCTAGGTCGCCTGAGCCATGAACCACTAACAGTTCATATCCCAGCACAGTAGAATGAAATTTGGCCAAAAGTAACTTTCTCATGAACTGGGCACTAGTGTGGAGTCCGCAGGATGGGGTCCCATGAGGAAGTGTCCCTGGAATGGTGTTGGAAGCAACCTTTGAACAGTACAGCATGAGGCTGGATCAGAAAAGACTGGGCTTGGGAACATATAAAATGGTGTGAACTCCTAGAAAGATGAAATCATGACTAGGAACCAGATAGACTGTTGCCTTTACTAAGGAGGGCAGGGGGGGGGGGAGGGGGGAAGAAAGAAAGAAAGAGAGAGAGAGAGAAAGACATATGACCCGATCAGCATCATGACGAATGCCTTAGCGCCAAATGAACCTTCACCCAAGAACTCTGCACCCTAACTCCTGATGGTCTCAGTATACATTTCTGATGACTGGCCCAGAGGGGTTATGCTTGCCATCAGTGAAGGACCACCCAAACAAGTTCAGTAAAAAATCCTCAAATACCCCCAGTTTAGTCTGTGAAGTCCTGAACGACAGAAGCACAAGGTCAGCTCACACAGGGATCAGTTTGAGAACACGGTCATGCTAGCACCCAGACCACACACTGTCCCTCTCTGCAAACAGCACTGAGCCCCTGCGATGAAAATGGCCTGAGGAACCTTTGCCCCTTCTGTACAAATATAGCCACGGAGGCCCCATGTTCTAGGCTGAACTGCAGCCTCCCCTCTGCCCCCCAAATTCATGTTGAAACCCTAACCCCTGGTGTGACTGGGTTTGGAGGCAGCCTTTGTGGAGGGAATTAGGGTTAAATGAGGTCATAAGGTGGGGCCCTAATCTGATGAGACCGGTGTCTTTATAAGAGGAAGAGACACCAGAGAGCTCTCTCTCTCTCTCCCCGTGTGCACACAGAGGAAAGGCCATGTGAGAACACAATGAGAAGGTAGCCATCTGCAAGCCAGGAAGAGAGCTCTTGCTGGACATTTACCCTGCTGGTACCTTGATCTTGGGCTTCCAGCCTCCAGAACTGTGAGAAAATAAGTTTCTGCTGTTTATGCCACCCAGTCTGTGGCCCTCTGTTAACGGCAGGCCACGCTGATGAATACAACCTCACTTTGAGTTCAAAAACGAATGCTCCCACTTGACCAGCATAAACCTTTTGTGCTCGGGACAGCTGCAACCAAGGTAGGGGCAATATGTTAGTTTTCCCACTTCTGCTGTAACAAATTACTACACACTTCGCGGCTTAAAAATTTATTCCCTTAAAGTTTCTGGGGGCCAGGAGTTTGAAATAGGTGGTATGGGGCTAAAATCATGGTGTTGGCAGGGATGGTTCCTTTTGGAGGCTCCAGGGGATAGTCCTTGACTTTACCAGCTTCTAGAGGCTACCCACCCACAGCCCCTTCCTCCACCTTTGAAACCGTTTGTGTGGCATCAAGACACGTCACCACCAACAGGTGTCTGACTCTAACAGAGGGTTCTGTGTCGTGACTGCCTCACTTGGAGTGACAGACCACCCGTGGTGGGAGTCCTCTGGATGGTAGAGATTCAAAAACCACCAATTCCTACTAAAATGCCTCCGGATCATAGAACTGGACATGACAACCCCTCTGGCCTATTGGCCCTCTCCCTGACACCCAGGGTGTCAGAGACTCAAGGCCTAGGCTTTAAATCTCCAGCATTTGATGAAGCCCTAAGTCTGTGTAAAGGGGTGTGCAGGGCCTTGAGAGGATACCAGGATTACCAAGTCACAGCTTCTGCCACAGAGCAGGGTGATTATCATGGCTGAGATGGATATTTACGGAATGCTGGTGTGAAGCATAAAATCATATCCTCGTTTGTTAATAAACACTGGCAGCATGAACAAACAAATGACCTGAGCCCACCTGTCCCTGTGGGAGGGCTTGACGGATGATACGGGAATGAGTGGTCTTAGCTGATTCATTCATTCATTTACCCATTCTGCAAATATTTGTCGAGGGCACTGCGTGCCAAATACTCAACAGAGATATACAAAGATGAATCAGGCATGGCTCTTGTCCTCAAGAAACTCCTGATCTAGGAAGATAAACAAGTACATAAAAAACATCAGTGCAGGGTGATAAAAACAGCAGTAAATACATGTAAAGAAAAGGGAATGATTGGCTTTGCAAGTGTCTAAATTTTCAATTATTCAATCAACTAATCATTCGACAAATATCTCCTGAGGCCCAACCACATGCCGAGCTCTCTGCTAAGCACTGGAAATCCAGTGGGAACAGACCGAGACAATAACTGACCACACAGAAGTTAAGTTCCACTCTGTGAAAGGTCCAGAACTAGCACATTCATGGAGACAGAAAGTAGAGTAGTAGTTGCCCAGGGCCAATGGGATTGGAAGGAAATGAGGAGTGGCTGCTAATGGATATTTTGGAGAGGAAGGGAAAGTGATGAAAATACTCTAAAATTGATTTTGGGTAGTGGCTGTACAACTCTGTGAATATATTAGAATCAATTAAATCGTACACTTTAAATAGGTCAATGTATGGAATAGGAATTTTATCTCAATAAAGCTGATTTAAAAAAAAAAAATCACGGTGGTAGAGAAACACAATTAAGCAGTTACAATAGCATGTGACAACTTTTAAGATGGAGAAGTCCAGGGTGGTCTGGGAGATATGCAGGGGCTTCTAACAACGCCTAGTGAGAGAAACTTCTGGAAGATTTCCCAGAAGAAATGACATTTAAACTGAAATTTGCTTCTAGAGAAGGACTTAGTCAAGCAAAGTGAGAAGCCAAAACAGTTCTAGGCAGTCAGAGGAAAGCATGTAGACAGAAGAAAACACATGGTGTGTATTTGAAAAACTGAAGAAAGTTCCGGAAAGCCGGAGAAAGAGTGGAGGAGTGGGGGAGAAATGGAAATGCAGGCACAGACCTTTTTGTGAAAGACATTACAATGTCCAGAAGATGTGACTTCAGCTGAGAGGCAAAGGGAAAGCATGGGAGGCCTTAAGAGAGGATTGACAGAATCAGATTTGCATTCCATTCATTCAGCCAGCCAACAAATACCTATATATCACATTAATACCTTTGATGTGTGAGGCCACATTCCAGGGGACAAAGCTGCGAACAGAACAGGCAATGTCTCTTCCCTTGTGCAGTTTACATAATTATGAGTGAAACTGACAATAAACAAGTAAGCAGATGAGCTAACCAGATAATGACACGCTTTGGAAAGACCTCTCTGGCAGCAGGAATGTGGAGAGAATGGCTTGAAAGGGAAGACTAGAAAGTCCGGGCGGGAGATGGGTTTGTCTGCAGCAGGTCCTATAAAAGGCCTCCCCAAAATAACCCTCCCTATACACCCCCGTCCCAACCTTCCTCCTGACCAGCAGAAACGGCCCCCCACTATACAGCTGAACATGCCAGAAACTCGCTTTTCCAGCAGCCTTCAGCTAGAACACGGACAATGACCCAGTCATGACCATTGGGAGTAAGGCTGTAGAGGAACTCCTTAGGAAGATTTTCCTCATTCATAAAAAGTGACACAAGCAAGACATGCCCTCCTCTGCCTGACGTGGCTGTGTCTGCACGGGATGCCAAGAACTGCCATAGCCATCTTGCAACCCCCGGGGGAAGGCAACATCACGGGCACATTAAGGGTAGTTGGTGTGGGAGGTTTGAAAGTACCTGAGCCTCACTGACGTTTCTAACTCACTAAATCAGCCCTGGACCTGTCCTCGCTCTTACTTCTCACCGTGTGCGATTTTAAAAGAAACAAACCAAGAGCCAATTACGGATTAAGCTGCTTTTCGTTGGGTATTCTATTTACCATACCCAAAACCAGCTTCAGCGACTCGATGTGCAAGGCAGTTAAAGAAGGCAGGCACAGAAAATCTTTAGGAGGAAGAAGCAACAGGGCTTGGTGATTAGTTGTCAGGGCAGGTGAGAGAAACAGATGTTTCTGAAGTTTGTGACTTCAACAGCTTGACAGGTAGACTGTCACTCACTGTGCCAGGGAACACAGGAAGAGGAGCAGATGTGGATAATCTGGAGGTTCCTTTGAGATGTCCAAGTGAAGGATGGATACGAATGAACAGAAAGGCACGGGCTGGTCTGGGCAACCAACCCAAACACGTCCAACTGGCATTCCTGCGTCCCGTCAGTCTGCGTTAGAAATGACACAGTGACAGCCGATCACAAGAACGTGGTCCTCCCACTGAGGCCACCCTAGATTATCAGCTCCCCTCTGAATTCTCATGATGGACACAGGGAGGAGGGGGCATCGGTCAAAATCATCAACATCAAAGAATATTTTATTTGTATACAATGCTATAGTTAGTTGCTCAATATGGACATCTTTGAACCATTCCAATCCCGGTAAGTAATAGAATAATCTCGTGGATTCAAAGCACTGTTGTAGTCAGGGGATACGTCTCACTTCCCTACAACCTGAGATGCTGAGAGCCAAGAGGGGCATAATGCAGAGAAAGGAAGCCAGGTCGCTGCTGGGGCAACGCCCATGCTAGGCTGTTTCCACACCCATGGCCCCATCCTCCTTCCATACCCATTTGCCACAGAGCCAGAAGAAGCAGGACATTCACCTTCCCAGCCTCCTTTCCAAGTAGGGGTAACCAGGCCACCCAGTCACGGTCAATAAAACTGAAGCAGAAAATGGCAAGGGCTTCTGGGCTACCTCCAGCTTTGCTGACTAAAAGGACAGACAGTGGTGGGGTGGGAGGGATGGGGTGACTGGGTGATAGACACTGCGGAGGGTACGTGCTATGGTGAGCGCTGTGAATTGTGCAAGACTGTTGAATCTCAGATCTGTACCCCTGAAACAAATAATGCAATATATGTTAAGAAAAAAAGAAGAAGAAGAAGAAGAAGAAGGTAGCAGGAGGGGAAGAATGAAGCGGGGGAAATCGGAGGGGTCGACGAACCATGAGAGACGATGGACTCTGAAAAACAAACTGAGGGTTCTAGAGGGGAGGGGGGTGGGAGGATGGGTTAGCCTGGAGATGGGTATTGAGGAGGGCACGTTCTGCATGGAGCACTGGGTGTTATGCACAATGAATCATGGAACACTTCATCTAAAACTAATGATGTAATGTATGGGGATTAACATAAGAATAAAAAATATATATATTAAAAAAAAAAAAGATAGGCCACAAGGCTCCCCTTGGCAAAATGGCATTTTGTGACAACTGACTCTGAGGAGACGAGAAATCTTGATTTAAAGAGTAACCTAGGGGCGCCTGGGTGGCTCAGTAGGTTAAGCGTCTGCGTTGGGCTCAGGTTGTGACCTGGGATCAAGTTCCATATCGGGCTCCCTACTCAGCGGGAAGTCTGCTTTTCCCTCTCCCTCAGCCCCTCCCCCTCCGCCCCCAGTTGTGCTCATGCTCTCTCTCAAATAAATAAATAAAATATTAAAAAAAAAAAAGAGTAACCTAAAAAAATAAAAATAAATAAAAGGACAGACAGTGGCCACCCTGCATTTCCCTCCTCCCTGCTCTCGACAGAGTCAGGTCTCCATGCCTGGAGCTTCAACAGCTCGTATTGCAACCATGAAGGGACCAGCAAAAAAAAAAAAAAAAAAGGCAAAAAGAAAAGATGATGTAAGGGGGTGGTGGAGAAGGATGGAGAAGCCTGACTGGGGTCGTGGATTCCCGGAACCCAAGTGAGTGACTTCTGCCTCCAGATTTCCCATGGAAGAAAAAAAATGCATCCTATTTGTTTAAGGCACTGGTTTTTGGTTACTTACAGCTAAACATGGCTGAAAGTAGCTAGAATTTGAGACCAGAAATGCCAGCTACAGGTAACAGACCCTAAAACGTGGAAGAGGCAGAATGAAGAGGCAGGCTGCTAGGCAGATAAGATCAACTATTCTGGGTTAAAAAGGTGGTGATTCTTGTAATGCGGTGGAGACAACTCTAGAAGTTGAAATGGTTTTCAAGCAATGCAGATTCAGCTCCAAAATTGTGTGGATGTGCATACACATAAATACAGTGTGTGTGTGTGTATGTGTATACACACATATATGTTTGTTATATGTATAATATATAGAATATAACATATATTGTATGGTACATAGTAGTACCATGTAGTATTATGTGGTATTATATATACACTACTGGGGAAAAAAAATGAAAGAATTTTCAACCCAGAATTCTGTATCCTCTGAAACCATCTTTCAAAAATTAAGGTGAAATGAAGACATTTTCAGACACAATAAAGCTAGAAGAATTTGTCTTCCGCAGCCCTAAATGGAACTGACACCCAATGGAAACTCCATCTACAGGAATAAATGAAGAGCACTGGAAATGATAAATAATTGGGAAGGGCGCCTGGGTGGCTCAGTTGGTTAAGCGACTGCCTTCGGCTCAGGTCATGATCCCGGAGTCCCGGGATCAAGTCCCGAGTCGGGCTCCCTGCTCAGCGGGGAGTCTGCTTCTCCCTCTAACCCTCCCCCCTCTCATGCTCTATTTCATTCTCTCTCTCAAATAAATAAATAAAATCTTTAAATAATAATAATAATAATAATTGGGTAAATAAAAAAGCTTATTTTTCTTCCTTCAATTACAAAAATGCTGACTATTTTGTGAAAGTTTGATAAAGTATAATATTGAGGAATTCATAACATATGTAGATGCCAAGTACATGACAGCATTGGCAAACAGGACAGAGAGAATATAATGTTATACGTATATACACATATGTGTAATATACTGTATATATGTAATATACTGTTTATATATATAATTATAGTATTGCAGATTTCTAAGATTCTACATGAAGTGGAATCATATTAAACCATAAAGAAGGTATATTGTGATCCCTAGATCATACACACACACACATACACAATCAAAGCAGTATAGCTAAGTATGTAATGGAGGAATTAAAATTAAATACCAAAACATATATTCAATTAACCTAAAAGAAGGCAGGAAAGGAGAAACAGAGAGAAAAGAGCACATATGGATCAAATAGAAGAGAAATAACAAAAAGGTAGAATGAAATCCAATTATACAATAATTACATTTTATGTAAGTCAACTAAACATTCCAATTAAAAAATAGATTTCCTGACAAGATAAAATGTCAAGACTCAACCATATGCCATGTACAAGATATGCACTTTAAATTAAAGACACAGATAGGAGGGCAGTAAAAGAAAGGAGAAAGCTGGTACGGCTATATTAATAGCAGAAAAAGTTGCTTTAAAGCAAAATGTATGAAAAGAGATAGAGACACTTCATAATGCTAAAAGAATCAATTCATCAAGAAGTCACAACAATCCTAAGATAAATGCATATGCACATAATAACAGTTTCAAAATACGTGAAGAAAGAATTAAGAGAATTAAAGGGAGGAAAAGAAAAACCCACAATCACCGGTTGGAGATTTTAACATCCCTCTTTCAGGAACTGATAGAGGAGGAGTGGAGTGAAGGAAGAAAGGAAGGGGGATGGAAGGGAAGGAGGGGGAGAAGGAACTAGAGGGAAAAAACAAAGAGAGGGAGATGGTGGGAGAGAAAAGCCACCCAAGATCATTAGCCATCACGGTAATGTAAGTTAAAATCACAATGGGGTATTAGTATGCATTAAATCACCAAACGTTAAAGAACCGGATTGGCTAAAACTAAAGACAGACAACACCAGACCTGATGAGGATGTGAAACAATAGGATCTCTCTTAACAGTTGGTGAGCATGTAAAATGGTGTAACACCTTTGCAGAACTGTTTGACAGTGGCTTACAAAGTCGACCATACACCTACCCAGCAATTCTACCCCAGAGTACTTATCCAGGATAAACCAGAATACACACACACACACACACACACGCATGCATGCACACACACACAAATTGTACAAAAATGTTTAAAGCTGCTTTCTTCATAACAGCCCCAAACTGAAAACAACTTGTCCAATATCAGAAGAGTGGATAATCGAATTGAAGTACTCATGCAACAGAATACTACTCATCAATTAAAAAAAGAAAAAAAAAAAGATGCACTCAAGGTCAGATGCACCTAAATATATAAAGCAAATACTAACAGATCTGAAGAGAGAAACAGACAACAATGCAATGAGTAGGTGACTCCAATACCCACTTTCAACAATGGACAGATCATCCAGACAGAAAATCAATAAGGAAACATTGGACTTGAACTACACGTGAGACCCAATAAACCTAACAGACACACAGAACATTCCATCCAACAGCAGCAGAATACACAATCTCCTCAAGCACACCCAGGACATTCTCTAGAATAGATCGTATGTTGGGCCAAAAAAACAAGTTTTAAGAAATTTAAGAAGATTGAGGGGCGCCTGGGTCGCTCAGTCATTAAGCGTCTGCCTTTGGCTCAGGTCATGGTCCCAGGGTCCTGGGATCGAGCCCCACATTGGTCTCCCTGCTCCGCGGGAAGCTTGCTTCTCCTTCTCCCACTCCCCCTGCTTGTGTTCCCTCTCTCACTGTGTCTCTCTGTCAAATAAATAAATACAATCTTTAAAATAAATTAAATAAATACAAAGAAATTTAAGATTGAAATCATATTAAGCATCTTTTCTGACTACAATGGTCACAAATATGTAGAAATTAAACAACATGTTCCTGAAGAACCAATGGGTCAAAGGAGACATTAAGATGGAAAAAAAATCTGGAGACAAACAAAAATGGAAATACGATATACCAAAACTTGTACAATGCAGCAAAAGCAGGTTTATGGCAATAAATACCTATGTTTTAAAAAAAAGAAGGACCTCAAACAATCTAACTTGACACATCAAGAAACTGAAAACAAAAGGTGTAAAAGATGTAAAAGAATAGCAAAGATCAGAACATAAGTAAACAAAGTAGAAATCAGAAAGACAACAGAAAAATTCAATGAAACTAGGGGTTAGTTTTTTTTGAAAAGATAAACAATATTGACAAACCTTGAGATACACTAAATAAGAAAGAGAGAAGACTCAAATAAATAAAATCAAAAATCAAAGAAGAGACATTACCACCGATACCACAGAAATACAAAGGATCATAAGACACTACTATGAACAATTTTACATCCACAGATTAGATAATTCAGAAGAAATGGATAAATTTCCAGAAACACAACCTTCTAAGACTGAATCATGAAGAAATATAATTTATGAACAGATCAACAATGTGTATGGAAATTGAAAACTTCCCAATAAAGAAAAGTCCAGGTACAAATGGCTTTATGGTGAATTCCACCAAACATTTAAAGAAAAAATAGTGTCAATGCTTCTCAAACTCTTCCAAGAACATTGAAAAGGAAGGAACACTTCCAAACTCATTTTACAAGGTTAACACTACCCTGACACCAAGGCTGGACATATACACTATAAGATTAGAAAATTACAGACCAATATCCCTGATGAACATAGATGTGAAAGTCAGCAAACCTAATTCAACACCACATTAAAAAGATCATACACCATGACCAAGTGGAATTTATCTCTGAGATGTAAAGCTGGTTCAACATATCAATAGATTTGTTACAGAAATCAATAAATTTGGTACACCACATTAACAATTATCAGAAAGGAAGAAATAAAATTGTCTCTGCAGATGATATGACCTTATATATGGACAATCTAAAGACTCTACCAAAACACTTTTAGAACTAATAAATGAATTCAGTAAAGTTGCAGACTATAAAATCAACATTTAAAAATCACTTGCATCTCTATGCACTAACAACAAACTATTCAGAAAAGAAATTAAAAGCCATTTGCATTATCTTCAAAAAGAATAAAATACTTAGGAATAAACTTAACCAAGGAGGTGAAAGATCTATACACTTAAAACTATAAAACAAGTGGGACTACAATCAAACTAAAAAGTGCCTGCACAGAAAAAAAAAAAAAATGATCAACAGAATGAAAAGACAACCTACCAGATGGAAGAAAATATCTGCAAATCATATATCTGATAAGGGATGAATATCCAAAATATATAAAAAGCTCATACAACCCAACAGCAAAAAATCAAACAATCTCATTTAAAAATGGGCAGAGGATTGGAAAAGGCATTTTTCCAAGGAAGACATACAGATGGCCAACAGGTACATGAAAAGGTGCCCAACATCACTGATCATCAAGGAAATGCAAATTGAAACCACAATGAGATATCAAATTATACCTGTTAAAATGACTATTATCAAAAAAGCAAAAAAGTGTTGGTAGGGATGTGGAGGAAAGGCACCTGTGTGGACTGTTGGTAATAGTGTTAATTGGTGCAGTCACTATGGAAAACGCTGTGCAGCTTTCTCAAAAAATTCAAAATAGATCTACCATATGATCCAGCCATTCTACTTCTGGGTAGTTATTGGAAAAAAAAAAAAAGAAAACATTAATTTGAAAAGAGATATACATATATCCCTATGTTCACTTCAGTATTATTTACAACAGCCAAGATCTGGGGGGAAAAAGTGTCCACTGATGGATGACTAGATAAAGATATGTAGCATATATACACAGTGGAATACTGTTCAGCCACAAGGAAGAAGGAAATCCTGCCATTTGTGACAGTGTGGATGGAACCAGAGGGTATTATGTTAGGTAAAATAAGTCAACAGAGAAAAAGAAAGACCCTATGATCTCATTTATATGTGGAATCTAAAAACAAACAAACAAAAATGAGCTCATAGATACAGAAAACAGATTGGTGGTTGGCAGAGCAGGGGGTGAAATGGGTGAAGGGGTTCAAAAGGTACAAACTTCTAGCTATAAAATAAATAAGTTTTGGGGATGTAATGTACACCATGGTGACTATAGTTCAAAATACTGTATTGAATATTTCTAGTCTAAGGGACTAGATCTTGGGACGCCTGAGTGGCTCAGGTCATGATCCCAGGGTCCTGGGATTGAGTTCCGCATCAGGTTCCTTGCTCAGCCTGCTTCTCCCTCTGCCTGCCGCTCCCCCTGCTTGTGCCCTCTCTGTCTCTCTCTCTCTCTCTCTGATAAATAAATAAAATCTTAAAAAAAATCTAAGGGACTAGATCTTAAAAGTTTTTGTCATCATAAGAAAAAAAAATTCTGGGGGCGCCTGGGTGGCTCAGTCAGTTAAAAGTCTGCCTTTGGCTCAGGTCATGATCCTGGGGTCCTGGGATCAAGTCCCACATCAGGCTCCCTGCTCAGCGGGGAGTCTGCTTCTCCCTCTGCCTCTCTCTCTGTCTCATGAATAAATAAATAAAATTTAAAAAAAAGAATTCTGTAACTATGTATGATGACAGATGTTAACTAGGCTTATTACAGTGATCACTTCTCAATATATACAAATATTGAACAACTGAACCATTATGTTGTACACCTTAGACTAATATGTTATACACCATTTTTTTCATTATGTTCAGCTAGCTAGCATATAGTACCTCATTAGTTTTTGATGTAGTGTTCAATGACTCATTATTTGCATATAACACCCAATATATACACCAATTTTTAAAAATCCAATGGCATTTTTCAGAGAAACAGAAAAACATTCCTAAAATTCATATGGAACCACGAAAGACCTGAAATAGCTAAAGCAATCTTGAGTACAAAAAGCAAAGCTGGAAGCATAAAACTTCCTGATTTCAAACTATATGACAAAGCTTCAGGGATCAAAACAGTTTGGTATTGGCACAAAAAAAAAAAAAAAAACCACACACACACAGGTCAATGAAACAGAATAGAGAGCCTAGAAATAAACCCACACATACATAGTCAGCTGATTTTTTTTACAAAAGCACCAAAAATACACAATGAGAAAAGGATACGCTCTTCAATAAATGGTGCCGAGAACAGTAGGTATCCACATGCAAAAGAATGAAATTAGACTCATATCATTCACAAAAATCAACTCAAATTTCATTAAAGACTTAAACATAAGACCTGAAATCATAAAACTCTTAGAGGAAAACAGGCCAAAAACTCCTTGACATTGATCTTAGCAATGATTTTTTGGATCTGACACCAAAAACACAGGCAACTACACAGCAAAAATCAACAAGTAGAACCACATTAAACTAAATAAAAAGTGTCTGCACAGAAAACCATCAACAAAGTTTAAAGGCAACCTACCAAATGGGAGAAAATATTTGCAAACCATATATCTGTTAAGAAGTTAGTATCCGGAATATATATGGAACTCTTACTACTGAATAGCAAATAAATGAATGAATGAATGAATGAATAAATAAATAAATAGCAAATAACCCACTAAAAAATGAGCAATGGACTTCAATAGACATTTTTCTGAATAAGATACACAAATGGCCAATAATTATATGAGAAGATGTTCTACACTACTCATCAGGAAGATGCAAATCTAAACCACAGTGAGAAATCACCTCACGCATGTTAGGATGTCTACTGTCAAAAAGAAAGGATAACAAGCATTGGCAAGGATGTTAGTGGGAATGTAAATTGGGGTAGCCACTATGGAAAACAGTATGAAGATTCCTCAAAAAATTAAAAATAGAGCTACCATATAATGCATCAATCCCACTTCTGAATATATATCTGAAGGAAAAGGAATCACTGTCTCAAAGAAATGTCTGCACTCCTACATTCATCGTAGCATTTTATTCACAATAGCCAAAATATGGGAACAACCCAAGTATCCATCAGTGGATAAATGGATACAGAAGATGTGATAAATATATATATATACATATACATATATATAGGACTTTATATATATAATGAAATATTATTCAGCCACAAGAAAGAAGGAAATCTTGACATTTGTGATAATATGGGTGGATCTTCAGGGCATTGTGCTAAGTGAAATAAACCAGAGAGAGAAACGCTAATACTGTATGGTATCACTTACATGTGGAATCTAAAAGAAAAGCCAAACTCAGAGAAACAGAGTGGAAAAGGAGTTGTCAGGGGCTGCAGGCTAGGGGAAATGGCAACATGTTCGTCAAAGAATACAAACTTTCAGTTATAAGATGAGTAAGTTCCAAGGATCCAACGCACAGCATGGTGCCCTATAGTCAACAATACTGTATTACATACTTGAACTTTGCTGAGAGAGCAGATCTTACGAGATCTTAAGCACAAAATGGTAACTATGTGAGGTGACAGATACGTTAATTACCCTGATTGTTGTAACCCTTTCATAGAGTATATGTATATAAATCATCATGCTGTACACTTTAAACACACTACAATCTTGTTATACCTCAATAAAGCTGGGGGGGGGTAACAAAAGAAGACAATCCTGATATACAGAACAATATGGCTGATCTCACAGACCTTATGAAGATAGACACACAGGAGCACATGTGGTGTGATTCCGTTTATATGAAGTCCAAAGACAGGCAAAATACTAATCTGTATTGACAGAATGCTGCACAAATGTTTGTCTCTGGGAGGTGAGGACTGAACAGTAAGGAGGACTGATGGAACTTTCTGGGGCGATGGACATGTTTTAATGCAAATGCTAGCAAAGGACAGTCCCTGGGCCAAATCCAGCCTGCCTCCCATTTCTGTAAATAAAATGTTACTGTAACACAACCACATTTGCTTGCTCACATGTCTGTGGCTACTTTTGCACTACTAAGACAGAGCTGAATAGTTGCAATAGAGAAAATGGCCCACAAATCCTAAAATATTTACTATCAGGTCCTTTACAGAAAAAGTTTATTGACCCCTATCCCCTGTGTAACGTATTATATGGGGTAATATAGTAATATGGATGGATATATTCACATGGAGTTCTGGGGTGAATTCCATGCCCTCAAAAGATGCATCGAAGTCCTCACTGCCAGTACCTCAGAATGTGACCTTATTTGGAAATATGGCCACTATAGATGTAATTAGTTAAGATGAGGTGCCGGGTGCCATTATAAGAAGATGGCCACATGCAGGCAGGGACTCACAGGGAGAAGGCCATGTGATAAGGAAAACAGAGACTGGAATTATGCAGCTGTGGGCCAAAGAATTCCAAAGATTGCTGGAAACCACTAGAAGCCAAAAGGAGGCAAGGAAGGATTCTCCCTTATACATTTCAGAGGGAGCATGGCCCTGCTGACACTTTGATCTCAGATTTCCAGCCTCCAGAAATGTGAGACAATAAACTTCTGTTGCTTAAACCCCGGTTTGTGGTACTTTGTTATGAATACACATGGTTACATGGGTACATATATTAATGAGATCACATGGGCACACACATTTACTAAGACTCATCAAATTGGGCACCGAAAATCTGTGCATTTCACGGTTTCTAAATTGGTGGTTTCAAAAAAAAAAAAAGAAAAAAGCTTTTAAAAAGTATAAGCAAGTAAGCAGAAGCCTTACCAAGATATGAGATTGAAGAGTCTGACAGCAAAAAACAGATTCAGCATGAGTTCAAACCACACCCACCCCACACACCGCCCAGAACCTGTTATTTCAAACTTCTTCAAGGTGACTGCCCATAAACTCAGGTCTAAGGATGGCAGAACCCAGAAAGTTACAGAAACAGATACGAATCATCAGATTTTTTAAGTGATGTCTAAACAAGATCTTTCACTATAGTACTCACACTTAAAATTGTCTGGAAATACGCAGAACTCCAGGATTGAGGCTGTCTCATCATAAAAGGCTGAATACATACCAGATAAAACGCAGGGAGGAAGGGCATGAATCCTGCTGTCCGTGACAGAGCTTTTTAGTTGGCTGACCTAGCAGCCATTCCTAACTTCCTTCCTCCCTTTACCATCCTTTACTAAGTGAAAAGCTAAATATTCACTTTTCCAGCTTCATGTGCAGTTAGGGCTGTCCATGTCTTGCAGTTCTAACCAGTAAATACATGAGAAGAAAGCTTCTATTCTCTAACAGAGTCTCGGGAGGTGAAGGTATTGTGCCTTATCTTTTCCTTGGGGCTTCAGATGTTTGCATGATGCTACACCTAGGAAGCCATCTTGAGACCATGAAGCACCAAACGTGAGGACGAAAACCTAACAGCTATTTGCAATAGCGTAGAAAACTGGGAAAGGCCTAAAGACTTAAGGGCATCAGTGTGTCGCTGCATCTGCTATTTTCAAATTTCTTATTAAATGAACAATCGTTATCTTTGTGATTTAAGCCACTGGTCATCAACATTTCTGTTACTTGCTGGCTGTCAGATGCATTCCTAACTGATAAAAACTAACAATTTTATCCCTTCTCACTAAGAGTTCCAGCAAACGAGAGAGAAAGATGGGCCACAGAGAGAGTGGCAAATGAGTTGTAAATATACAAAGTATTCTTCAAAGGCTATGTTTAAGTCTACTTGTTGGCAACCTCTAGCATGAAACTATCAAAATAAAAGTAAAGCAGTTAGAAATAAAACAAGGAGGAAGAGAAGAAAACTAAGAATTGTTAACATTTATTGATGGCTTACTAGGCTCTAAGCAATTTAAAGGTATTGCATTATCAACTCAGATGAGAACTATTGTAGCATAATGATGTCAAGAACAACACCCTTATGTTCATTGCAGCCTAATTTACAACAGCCAAGGTATGGAAACAGCCCAAGTGTCCAACAGTAGATGGATGGATAAACAAGATGTGAGATACATATCCACACGGGGTCGGGTGCCAGAAACAGAAACACTTGGTCACAGGCTGGGTGAGCACGGAGCACTATATATATATATATATATATATATATATATAATTAGATATATATATAATCAGATATATATATAATTAGACATATATATATTATATATATAATGGAATATTACTCAGTTATAAAAAAGAATGAAATCTTGCCATTTGAAAAAACATGGATGGACCTAAAGGGTTTAAATCTAAGTGAAATAAGTCAGACAGAGAAGGACAAATACCATATGATTCTCCTTATATGTGGAATCTAAAAAAGAGAAAAACAAAACAAAACAAATGGAGAAAACAAAACAAATCAGAAACAAACTCTTAAATACAGGAAATAATCCAAGGTTGCTGGAGGGGTGGTGGGTAAGAGGATGGGAGAAATGGGTGAAGGGGATTAAAAGGTACAGCCTGCAGTTATTAAATAAATAAGTCACCAGGATGTAATGTACAACCCTGGGAATATAGTCAATAATATTGTAACAACTTTGTATGGTGACATAGTAACTAGACTTACTGAGATTGCTTAATAACACATATAAATGTTGAATTGCTATGTTGTACACCTGAAAGTAATATATTGTATGTCAATTACACTTGTATGAAAGAAAGTGAGGAAGGGAGGGTACCGCAAGCATATTAGAGTTAACCAAGTATCTAGGGCTGCTACCAAAGTTATTCAATAGAGAAAAGAATACCAGACGAAGAGTAAGTAGACAAGAGTTCTAGTTTTGACAATACTACTTATGTGATCTGTGGATTTGGAGAACTACTTAATATCTCTGAGATGGTTTTTCCTTCCCTTCAAGGCAAATATTGGAGAAAATAATCCACAGGGTCCACTTTAGGTCTAATGGTCTAATTTCCAAACTATTTAGTCTGACTGGAGTCATTTGGCAACATTTTTAAGAGTTCATGAAATCTTTATGAAACATCATGGTCATGTCAAGGGAGCTATAGCAATTGATTACCCCAAGCTCCAAACACTTGGCACAAATGGTCAGGGCAGGATAAAGAAGATAGGATTGTGCCAATAAGAATAAAGTTCCTAAGTGCTCTCAACATTCTAATTCAGCAGCCATGAACTTCAGGGAAGAATGACTGTCCAGGTAAGAGAAGGTCTGTTGAGGGGGGAGGAGCAAGATGGCAGAGGAGTAGGAGACCTGGATTTCGTCCGGTCCCAGGAATTCAGCTGGATAGGGATCAAACCATTCTGAACACCTACAAACTCAACAGGAGATCGAAGAAAAGAATAGGAACAACTCTCTGAACAGAAAAGCGACCACTTTTTGGAAGGTAGGACGTGCGGAGAAGTGAATCCGAGGCGATATTCGGGTGGATAGACAGCTGGGGAGGGGGCCTCGTGGGCCGCTACCGGCAAGTGATAGAGCAGCGGAGCACAAAATCGGAACTTTTAGAAGTCTGCTCCACTGAGGGACGTCGCTCCAGTGGCTAAGCAAGGGGGTGGAACCCTCGCGGGGGCAGTGTGGTCTGAGGACCCTCGGGGTCACAGGAAGACCGGGGGTGCCTGAGTGCAGCAGAGCTCCCAGGGATCGAAGCGGGGAAGCCGGCTGCAGAGACGGAGCGGAGGCACAGGCTCTCAGCTTGGGGTTGCCATAAACTGGGATCTGGGGCACAGTCGGGCCACTGCTCCTCCAGCAGGGACCCAACAAGTGGCAGATCGGGGGAGACTCCCCTTCCTCCCCCGGGAGGAGCGGCGTGGGAGCGCACCACAGGAATCTGCTGGGTTTGGAGATTCCGCACTGGGTCGTGTGCCAGAGATAGAAATGCACAGTCACAGGCCAGGTGAGCACGGAGTGCAGCCAGAGACCGGGGGGGGGGGGGGGGGGGGGGGGG
>NC_058407.1:162198240-162245025 GCF_002201575.2 Neomonachus schauinslandi | reverse complement strand
GGGATCTGCTGGGTTTGGAGACTCCACACTGAGTCGGGTGCCAGAGACAGAAACGCTGGGTCACAGGCCGGGTGAGCACAGAGTGCTGCAGAAGACACGGAGTGACTGACTGCTTTTCTCTGGGGGCTCACTGAGGAGTGGGGCCCCGAGTTCTCGGCTCCTCCGGGGCGGAGATTGGGAGGCTGCCATTTTCACTCTTGTCCTCCAAAGCTACACAGAAAGCTTGCAGGGAACAAAAGCTCCCGAGAGCAAACCCGAGCAGATTACTTAGCCCAGACCCGGCAAGGGCGGGGCAATTCCGCCTCCGGCAAAGACATTTGGGAACCATGGCAATAGGCCCTGCCCCCAGATATATATATGTAAGCTGTCCTCTCTTTAAAATTTTGGGATACAGATTCTTCTAACAGACCAAAATATACCCTAAATCACTAGTGCATGGCTTTGTTCTAGTCTCCTCCCTAATCACATTCTCTCCCTTTTTTTTTTTAAAACCCTCTTCTTTCTTTTTTCAACCAACTTCTTATCAATTCCTTTTATAAGATCTTTTATAATTTTCATCTTTACACTCATATTCCATGCCTTCATCATATTTACCCTTATTTTGTACATATATAAGTTTTTCTTTCTTTAAAATTTTGGGAGGCACTTTCTTCTAACAGACCAAAATACGCCCAAAATCTAGTGTGTGGCACCGATCTATGCACGAGCCTGATCATATCTGATCATATTCTGATTTTTTTTGTTGTTGTGGCTGTTGTTTTTTTTATCTTTTTCTTTTTTTTTCCTTTTTTGTTTCTTTCCCTTTCTTTTCCCCCGGTTTCAGGTCTCTTCTGATTTGTTTAGTATATATTTTTCTGGGGTCGTTGTTACCCTGTTAGCATTTTGTTCTCTCATTCATCTATTCTCCTCTGGACAAAATGACAAGACGGAAAAAATCACCTCAAAAAAAAGAACAAGAGGCAGTACCGACTGCCAGGGACCTAATCAATATAGACATTAGTAAGATGTTGGAACTAGAGTTCAGAATGACGATTTTAAAGATACTAGCTGGGCTTGAAAAAAGCATGGAAGATATTAGAGAAACCCTTTCTGGAGAAATAAAAGAACTAAAATCTAACCAAGTCGAAATCAAAAAGGCTATTAATGTGGTGCAATCAAAAATGGAGGCTCTAACTGATAGGATAAATGAGGCAGAAAAGAGAATTAGTGATATAGAAGACCAAATGATGGAAAATAAAGAAGCTGAGAAAAAGAGAGATAAACAACTACTGAATCACGAGGGCAGAATTCGAGAGATAAGTGATACTGTAAGACGAAACAATATTAGAATAATTGGGATCCCAGGAGAAGAAGAAAGAGAGAGAGGGGCAGAAGGTATAATGGAGCAAACTATAGCAGAGAACTTCCCTAATTTGGGGAAGGAAACAGGCATCAAAATCTAGGAGGCACAGAGAACCCCTCTCAAAATCAATAAAAATAGGTCAACACCCCAACATCTAATAGTAAAACTTACGAGTCTCAGAGACAAAGAGAAAATCCTGAAAGCAGCTCGGGAGAAGAGATCTGTAACCTACAATGGTAGAAACATTAGATTGGCAACAGACCTATCCACAGAGACCTGGCAGGCCAGAAAGGACTGGCATGATATATTCAGAGCACTAAATGAGAAAAATATGCAGCCAAGAATACTCTATCCAGCTAGGCTGTCATTGAAAATAGAAAGAGAGATAAAAAGCTTCCAGGACAAACAAAAACTAAAGGAATTTGCAAACATGAAACCAGCCCTACAAGAAATACTGAAAGGGGTTCTCTAAGCAAAGAGAGAGCCTAAAAGTAACATAGACCAGAAAGGAACACAGACAATATACAGTAACGGTCACGTTACAGGCAATACAATGGCACTAAATTCATATCTTTTAATAGTTACCCTGAATGTAAATGGGCTAAATGCCCCAATCAAAAGACACAGGTTATCAGATTGGATAAAAATACAAGACCCATCGATATGCTATCTCCAAGAGACTCATTTTAGACACAAAGACACCCCCAGATTGAAAGTGAGGGGGTGGAAAACCATTTACCATGCTAACGGACACCAAAAGAAAGCTGGGGTGGCAATCCTTAATATCAGACAAATTAGATTTTAAACCAAAGACTATAATAAGAGATGAGGAAGGACACTATATCCTACTTAAAGGGTCTATCCAACAAACAATTGTAAATATCTATGCCCCTAACATGGGAGCAGCCAATTATATAAGCCAATTAATAACAAAAGCAAAGAAACACATTGACAACAATACAATAATAGTGGGGGACTTTAACACCCCCCTCACTGAAATGGACAGATCATCTAAGCAAAAGATCAACAAGGAAATAAAGACTTTAAATGACACACTGGACCAAATGGACTTCACAGACATATTCAGAACATTCCATCCCAAAGCAACAGAATACACATTCTTCTCCAGTACCCATGGAACAGTCTCCAGAATAGATCACATCCTAGGTCACAAATCAGGTCTCAACCAATACCAAAAATTGGGCTCATTCCCTGTATACTTTCAGACCACAATGCTTTGAAACTAGAACTCAATCACAAAGAGGAAAGTCGGAAAGAACTCAAATACATGGAGGCTAAAGAGCATCCTACTAAAGAATGAATGGGTCAACCAGGAAATTAAAGAAGAATTAAAAAAATTCATGGAAACCAATGAAAATGAAAACACAACTGTTCAAAATCTTTGGGACACAGCAAAGGCAGTCCTAAGAGGAAAGTATATAGCAATACAAGCCTTTCTCAAGAAACAAGGTCTCAAATACACAACCTAACCCTACACCTAAAGGAGCTGGAGAAAGAACAGCAAATAAAGCCTAAACCCAGCAGAAGAGGAATAACAAAGATTAGAGCAGAAATCAATGAAATAGAAACCAAAAGAACAGTAGAACAGATCAACAAAACTAGGAGCTGGTTCTTTGAAAGAATTAACAAGATTGATAAACCCCTGGCCAGACTTATCAAAAAGAGAAGAGAAATGACCCAAATAAAATCATGAATGAAAGAGGAGAGATCACAACCAACACCGAAGAAATACAAACAATTATAAGAACATATTATGAGCAACTCTATGCCAGCAAATTAGATAACCTGGAAGAAATGGATGCATTCCTAGAGATGTATCAACACCAAAACTGATCCAGGAAGAAATAGAAAACCTGAACAGAACTATAACCACTAAGGAAATTGAACCAGTCATCAAAAATCTCCCAACAAACAAAAGCCCAGGGCCAGATGGCTTCCCAGGGGAATTCTACCAAACATTTCAAGAAGAATTAATACCTATTCTTCTGAAACTGTTCCAAAAAATAGAAATGGAAGGAAAACTTCCAAACTCGTTTTATGAGGCCAGCATTACCTTGATCCCAAAACCAGACAAAGACCCCATCAAAAAGGAGAATTACAGACCAATATCCTTGATGAACATGGATGCAAAAATTCTCACCAAAATACTAGCCAATAGGATCCAACAGTACATTAAAAGGATTATTCACCACCACCAAGTGGGATTTATCCCTGTGCTGCAAGGTTGCTTCAACATCTGCAAATCAATCAATGTGATACATTAATAAAAGAAAGAACAAGAACCATATGATCCTCTCAATAGATGCAGAAAAAGCATATGACAAAGTACAGCATCCTTTCTCAATCAAAACTCTTCAGAGTATAGGGATTGAGGGTACATACCTCAATATCATAAAAGCCATCTATGAAAAACCCACAGCGAATATCATTCTCAATGGGGAAAAACTGAGAGCTTTCCCCCTAAGGTCAGGAACGTGGCAGGGATGTCCACTATCACCAGTGCTATTCAACATAGTATTAGAAGTCCTAGCCACAGCAATCAGACAACAAAAGGAAATAAAAAGCATCCGAATCGGCAAAGAAGAAGTCAACTCTCACTCTTTGCAGATGATATGATACTTTATGTGGAAAACCCAAAAGACTCCACCCCAAAACTGCTAGAACTCATACAGGAATTCAGTAAAGTGGCAGGATATAAAATCAATGCACAGAAGTCAGTGGCACTCCTATACACCAACAACAAGATAGAAGAAAGAGAAATTAAGGAGTCGATCCCATTTACAATTGCACCTAAAACCATAAGATACCTAGGAATAAATCTAACCAAAGGGGCAAAGGATCTGCACTCAGAAAACTATAAAATACTCATGAAAGAAATTGAGGAAGACACAAAGAAATGGAAATACGTTCCATGCTCACGGATTGGAAGAACAAATATTGTGAAGATGTCAATGCTACCTAGAGCAATCTACACACTTAATGCAATCCCTATCAAAATACCATCCACTTTTTTCAAAGAAATGGAACAAATAATCCTAAAATTTGTATGGAACCAGAAAAGACCCCGAATAGCCAGAGGAGTGTTGGAAAGGAAAAGCAAAGCTGGTGACATCACAATTCCAGACTTCAAGCTCTATTACAAAGCTGTCATCATCAAGACAGTATGGTACTGGCACAAAAACAGACACATCGATCAATGGAACAGAATAGAGAGCCCAGAAATGGACCCTCAATTCTATGGTCAACTAATCTTTGACAAAGCAGGAAAGAATGTCCAGGGGAAAAAAGACTGTCTCTTCAACAAATGGTGTTGGGAAAATTGGACAGCCACATGCAGAAGAATGAAACTGGACCATTTCCTTACACCACACACAAAATAGACTCCAAATGGTTGAAAGACCTCAATGTGAGACAGGAGTCCATCGAAATCCTAAAGGAGAACACAGGCAGCAACCTCTTCGACCTCAGCCGCAGCAACTTCTTCCTAGAAACATCGCCAAAGGCAAGGGAAGCAAGGGCAAAAATGAACTATTGGGACTTAATCAGGATAAAAAGCTTTTGAACAGCAAAAGAAACAGTCCACAAAACCAAAAGACAACCAACAGAATGGGAGAAGATATTTGCAAATGACATATCAGATAAAGGGCTAGTATCCAAAATCTATAAAGAACTTACCAAACTCAACACCCAAAGAACAAATGATCCAATCAAGAAATGAGCAGAAGACATGAGAGACATTTTTCCAAAGAAGACATCCAAATGGCCAACAGACACATGAAAAAGTGCTCAACATCGCTCAGCATCAGGGAAATCCAAATCAAAACCTCAATGAGATATCACCTCACACAAGTCAGAATGGCTAAAATTAACAAGTCGGGAAACGACAGATGTTGGCGGGGATGCGGAGAAAGGGGAACCCTCCTACACTGTTGGTAGGAATGCAAGCTGGTGCAGCCACTCTGGAAATAGTATGGAGCTTCCTCAGAAAGTTGAAAATAGAGCTACCGTATGACCCAGCAATTGCGCTACTGGGTATTTACCCCAAAGATACAAATGTAGGGATCCGAAGGGGTACATGCACCCCGATGTTTATAGCAGCAATGTCCACAATAGCCAAACTATGGAAAGAGCCAAGATGTCCATCAACAGATGAATGGATAAAGAAGATGTGGTATATGTATATAATGGAATATTATGCAGCCATCAAAAGGAATGAAATCTTGCCATTTGCAACGACGTGGATGGAACTGGAGGGTATTATGCTGAGCGAAATAAGTCAATCAGAGAGAGACATGTATCATATGATCTCACTGATACTAGGAATTCTTAATCTCAGGAAACAACCTGAGGGTTGCTGGAGTGGTGGGGGGTGGGAGGGATGGGGTGGCTAGGTGATAGACATTGGGGAGGGTATGTGCTATGGTGAGCACTGTGAATTGTGTGAGACTGTTGAATCGCAGACCTGTACCTCTGAAACAAATAATACATTATATGTTTAAAAAAAAGAAGACAGCAAGAAGGGAAAAATGAAGGGGGGGAATCGGAGGGGGAGACGAACCATGAGAGACTATGGACTCTGAAAAACAAATTGAGGGTTCTAGAGGGGCGGGGGGTGGGGGGATGGGTTAGCCTGGTGATGGGTATTAAAGAGGGCACGTTGAATGGAGCACTGGGTGTTATACGCAAACAATGAATCATGGAACACTACATCAAAAACATGATTTAATGTATGGTGATTAACATAACATAATAAAATAAAATAAGAAAAAAAAAGAGAGTGTCTGTTGTCACATCTATATAATCCATGTTCATGGCCAGAAACCATTTTTATATGGTTTGGGGATATCATGGTAGCTTTTTTTAGACAGCAAAATTATTTCTCTCCCTTAGTTAACCTTAAAATTAGTTGACATTTTCTCAACACACCCTTCCAAAAAAAGAAAAAAGAAAGAAAAAATACAAAGAGTGACTTGGATCATGAACTGGGAAGAGGTCCTGGGATGCAATATTCACCCTGACAATCCACAAACTCAATAATCTTCAGGGAGGAGAAGCACAAGTTGATTATTTGTGAAGGAGACTGTGAATACATTGAAAAAAACAAGTTATTCAAGCTGCAGAAAATTACATGGATATATATTTATGTTTAGCATCAGTAGTAAAATTACATTTTCTAGTGAATCTGCAGCTCCGGGCTTTAAAATACAGACCTTTTAAAATGCACCAAACAAAATTCCAAGGATTACAAGAAATGTTTTATTTATAATGTTTGCAAGAAACTAGACATTGTGCCCATCTGTCTCTTCCAATATATTTTCAAAACCAGACTTATGGATTTTAACTAGCAAAGTAAAGGGATGGTGTTCTGACTCCATGCCAGTTTAATGCAGCCTATTATCATATTTGTCTTCGTTATAAACTGGCTGATACAATTAGCATAGTTCCCTTCACTTGTCAGTTTCATAGTGGTATATTTTGTGTCCCATTTACGATGAATTCTTCAAGGATGCAGATGGTGATATCTACGTCCTTATCACCCCCTCCTCTACATTTCCACATACTTGATGTGGTGGGAGAGAAATACATAATCACTGAACAAAGGACCAAAACTCTCATTACACTGCACCTCCTTCTTGTAAAAAAGACTTGAAGGAGAAATATGCTCCCCAAAAAAGTGAAATTTGCCATTCACCCTCTATGGCCCCCACCTGCCTAGTGTTTATACCCTCTCTCTCCCTCTAACTTCTCTTTGGCTGCCATTTAGTTCCACTCTCTTGTCCCTTTATGGCATTAATGACTCTGAACCTAGTTGAGAAAGCATCTCATGGTCTTCTAGCAACCATCACTCTGTCTTTGATCACAAGGTCCACTCTAAGCCAAGGAGATGAACAACAGCAACAACCACTTGCAAAACAATCTTTAAAAGGATTTTAAAAATTCATGATCATGTTTAAGTAACCCAAAGTTTCGGGAATGCCAGGCTGGATATGAGGCCTGGTGGCATCGTCCCCATCTTTCTCCCAGAGATCAGAAAACATCAGGCATGACGAAGAGCCCCAGAGTCTCAGCTCCAAGATGGGGCCCTTGGGTGATTCTCAGCTGAAATTTAGTCATTTGTGATTGCCATGTCTTTCACAGAGATTCAAAACAACTGAGAAATCTAGATATATCCAGATTCTTTGATCTACTCAGAGGAAAAACAAACAGCTATTTATTAAATTTTACCATAGATTTGAGATAAACTGAGTAATTGAGCTAAGAATAAATACTGATCACTTGCACCTGTGGGAACTTTTAGGTAGAACGATCAACACTGAATTGGACTTCACATAGTCAAGATTAGGTAGTGGCTGATTTAAACTTGTCATCCCAACTCCCGAAAGAGCTTCAGAGCCATTAACTAGAGTTGTAGACCTTCAAATAATTAAAAGTGTCACAAAATAACATTCCTAAAATGCCTGGTGACTGACATAGAGATGATTTGTAATAAATGGCCGGATGAATGAATGGACAAATGAAGGAATAAAAAAACGTGAAAACCTCTATTATTTAGCCTGATATGTTCTTAGTACAAATTTATTAACCTGCAGGAAAAAAAAAAAAAAAGCCCTCAACAAGGCCTCAAAAGTCAAGCGGGGACAGAATGGAAAGAATATTTTGAGGATTTACCACATACCAGGCGCCTTATCATTTCATCTTAGCTCCAAAATAACACCGGTTCTCATGTTTACACATTATTACATTTACATAGGAGCAAACTCAGGTTCAGAGAGTTTAAATATTAAAGTAGCAATAAAAGTTACCCTTTATTCACCCACAGACCTACACACACACACAATCTGACCAGGAAGGTACCATTATTCCATTTGAAAGACAAAGAAATTGAGATCCAGGAAGATCAAGACATTTGTCACAGGTCACATAGCTCTGAAGGAGCAGAGCAGAAGCAGAATGAGAGCAGGAGACAGCCCAGCAGTGTCCCTGGCTCCTGGCCCTTGTTTACTGCCACCGCTCTCCAACATCGTCACAGGCTCATCAGTGAAAGGGCAATGTACAGGGAACAGAGCCACAGAGCCCAGGCTGACTGACCAGGCAGAGGGCAGGACACCTGTAGAAAGGCTAAATCCAAGACCGTGCATTTTCAGCCACGGCTCAAAGCCTTGCTGCTTATCACTTAGCTTTCGAAGACTCTCCCGAGTAAAAGTAGGGTCATCCTTGCCCACAAAGGATGCCATAAGGCTATATGAGATGTCTACCAGGAAAGGGCTTCCGTATCTTTTCAGCCGCTTTCAGACCATTTGTCCCTTCTTCCTATAGCCACCATTGACAGAGAACACTCGGAGACAGGTGCCCAGCAACCAGACACGCATAGCCCTGGTACGTTGTGTGCAAGCAAGAACTGGAAAGTGGACAATAGAATTACAGGAAAAGCAAACTACAGTAAAAAAAAGAAAGAAAGAAAAAGAAAGAAGGAAGGAAGGAAGGAAGGAAAGAAAAAAGAAAGAAAGAAAGAAAGAAAGAAAGAAAGAAAGAAAGAAAGAAAGAAAAAAAGAAAGAAAGAAAAAGGGAAAAAAATCACAAATGAACAAAGATGCAATAATTCTTAACACAGGGGTGCCTGGGTGGCTCAGTCGGGTAAGCATGTGACTCTTGATTTCCACTCAGATCATGATCTCAGGGTGGTGAGATGGAGCCCCGAGTCAGGCTCTGCGCTCAGCAGGGAGTCTGCTTGAAGATTCTCTCCCTCTGCTCCTCCTCCCCCATTCCCGTACTCTTTCTCTCACTCTCTCTCTCAAATAAATAAACAAGTCTTTAAAAAATAAATTAATTAAATAAAAAATGGGCAGAGAACCTGAAAAAATATATACAATAGAACTAGAGTTCACTGGAGTAGAATCAAGAGCCAAGAAATAGAAGTATACATATATCTAGTCATTTGCTATTTTACAAAGGTGCTAAGGTAGTTCAGTGACAAAAGATTGTTTTTTGTTGGTTTGTTTAATTAATAAATGGTGCTACAATATTGCACCATGTACTTACTCAAACGATAAAAAAAATTCTTATTCAAAGGGATACATGTACCCCAATGTTTATAGCAGTATTATCAACAATAGCCAAATTATGGAAAGAGCCCAAATGTCCACTGATAGATGAAAAGACAAAGAAGAAGTGACTATGTGAAGTCCTATTCAGTGTTGATCGTTCTACCTAAAAGTTCCCACAGGTGCAAGTGATCAGTATTTATTCTTAGCTCAATTACTCAGTTTATCTCAAATCTATGGTAAAATTTAATAAATAGCTGTTTGTTTTTCCTCTGAGTAGATCAAAGAATCTGGATATATCTAGATTTCTCAGTTGTTTTGAATCTCTGTGAAAGACATGGCAATCACAAATGACTAAATTTCAGCTGAGAATCACCCAAGGGCCCCATCTTGGAGCTGAGACTCTGGGGCTCTTCGTCATGCCTGATGTTTTCTGATCTCTGGGAGAAAGATGGGGACGATGCCACACACACACACACACACACACACACACAATGGGATATCACTTGGCCATAAAAAAGAATGAAATCTTGCCATTTGCAATGACGTGGATGGAGCTAAAGAGTATAATGCTAAGCGAAGGAAGTCAGTCAGAGAAAGAAAAATACCATACGGTTTCACTCATATGTGGAATTTAAGAAACAAAATAGATGAACATAGGGGGAAAAAAGAGAGAGGGCAAACCAGGAAACAAACTCTTAACTACAGAGAACAAAGTGAGGGTTGCTGGAAGGGGGTGAGTGGGGGGATGCGATAAATGGATGATGGGGATTAAGGAGGGTGCACGTTGTGATGAGCACTAGGTGTTGTACGTAAGTGATGGATCACTAAATTCTACACCTGAAACTAATATTACATTGTATGTTAACTAACTGGAATTTAAATAAAAACTTGAAAAAGAAAAACACATCAATAAAGGACACTGGCAAAGATGAAAAAATAAAATGAAATAAAATAAATGGTGCTGTCATCAAAAGGAATGAGATCTTGCCATTTGCAACGACGTGGATGGAACTGGAGGGTATTATGTTGAGTGAAATAAGTCAAACAGAGAAAGACATGTATCATATGATCTCACTGATATGAGGAATTCTTAATCTCAGGAAACAAACTGAGGGTTGCTGAAGTGGGGGGTGGGGTGGGAAGGATGGGGTGACTGGGTGACAGACACTGGGGAGGGTATGTGCTCTGGTAAGCGCTGTGAATTGTGCAAGACTGTTGAATCTCAGATCTGTACCTCTGAAATAAATAATGCAATATATGTTAAGAAAAAAAAAAAAGAAGAAGAAGAAGGTAGTGGGAGGGGAAGAATGAAGCGGGGGAAATCGGAGGGGTAGACGAACCATGAGGGACGATGGACTCTGAAAAACAAACAGGGTTCTAGAGGGGAGGGGCGTGGGAGGATGTGTTAGCCTGGTGGTGGGTATTGAGGAGGGCACGTTCTGCATGGAGCACTGGGTGTTATGCACAAACAATGAATCATGGAACACTTCATCTAAAACTAATGATGTAATGTATGGGGATTAACATAAGAATAAAAATTAAAAAAAATAAAAAATAAAAAAAAATAAATAAATGGTGCTGTAATACCTGGATATACCCATGGCAAGAAAGATAAATATCGACCATTACTTCATATCATAAATAAAAATGAACTCAGAACTGACCACAGACCTAAATATAAAAGCTAAAAACTGTAAAATACTGGAATAAAATAGAAGAAATCTTTATGACCTTGGGATAGACAAAGATTTATCAGACCCAAAAAGCATAAATCAGACCAGAAAATGATGATACATTTACTTGATAAAAATAAAAGTATTTACACTTTAAGGCCATTGTTGAGAAAATAAGAAGGCAAGACAGAGACTGGGAGAAAATATTTGCAACATGTACATCAGACAAAGGATATAAATCTAGAATATATAAACAGCTTACAGTTTAATAATAAGAAAACCTAGTAAAAAAATTTGAACAGAGCGGGCGCCTGAGTGGCTCAGATGGTTAAGCGTCTGCCTTCGGCTCAGGTCATGATCCTGGAGTCCCTGGATCGAGTCCCGCATCGGGCTCCCTGCTCGGCAGGGAGTCTGCTTCTCCCTCTGGCCCTCCCCCCTCTCATGTGCTCTCTCACTCTCTCTCGTTCTCTCTCTCAAATAAATAAATAAAATCTTTAAAAAAAAAAAATTTGAACAGAGCTTCACAAATGAAGAAATACAAATAGCCAAGAGACACATGAAAAGATGCCTGTCATTAGCCATTAGGGAAATGAAAATAGAAAGAACAATTATAGGGGTGCCTGGGTGGCTCAGTCGTTAAGCGTCTGCCTTCGGCTCAGGTCATAATCCCAGGGTCCTGGGATCGAGTCACACATCGGGCTCCCTGCTCGGCGGGAAGCCTGCTTCTCCCTCTCCCACTCCCCCTGCTTGCGTTCCCTCTCACTGTGTCTCTCTCTGTCAAATAAATAAATAAAATCTTAAAAAAATAGAAACAACAATTATATACCACTGCACCCCCAGTAGAATGGCTAAAATTAAAAAGACTGATAATATCAGTGTTGACAAGGATGTAGAATAACTGGAAATCTCATACACTGATCATGGGAGTGTAAAACGCCACAACCGCTTTGGAAAACAGTTCGGCAATTTATTTTATTTTATTTTATTATTTTATTTTTTAAGTAATCTCTACACCCAGTGTGGGGCTCAGACTCACAACTCCAAGACCAAGAGTCACACACACTGTTGACTGAACCATCAGGCACCCTGGTAATTTCTTAAAAGCTTAAAGATCTACCTGCCATACAACCACCTGCCTTAGCCCATTTGGGCTGCTATAACAAAAGTATAGCCTGGGTGACTTAAACAGCAGAAACGTATTTCTCACAATTCAGAAGGCTTGATCCAACACTGAGGTGCTGACAGATTCAGTGTCTGGTGGGACCCCGCTTTCTGGTTCATCGATGCCCATCTTCTTGCTGTGTCCTCATATGGTAGAAGAGGCAAGGAAGCTCTCTGTGCTCTTTTGCAAGGGCAGTAATCCCATTCCTACAGATTCCAACCTCACCACACAACCTCCCACAGCCCTCATCTACAAATACCTTCACACTGGAGCTTAGGTTTCAACACGTACATTTTCAAGGGACACAAACATTTAGTCTATAGGACCACCTATATTTTTATGTGTTTACTCAAGATAAATGAAAATATATGTATATAAAAAGACTTGTACAAGAATGTTCTATTTGGCATTCTTATGGGGCTACAAAAAAAAAAAAGAACATCACCAACAGGTGAATGCATAAATAAGTTGTGGCATATCCATACGAGAGAATACTACTCAGCAATAAAAAGAAATGAACTGTGATGCATAACAACATGGATGAATCCCAGAATGACACAAGAATATATACTGTATGATTCCATTAATATAAAATTCCATAAAATGAAAACTAATCTGTAGTGACAGAATGCAGATCAGCTGGGGACAGGGAACAGGGAGCACGTTGGAAGGTATGGCTTGCAGGGGTTATATGGAAGTTTGGGGGGATGGAAACCTCTGATGTCTTCATTACTGTGGTAGTCTCCTAAGCATAAATAATTTATCAAACCTCAACAAACTGCTTTAAGTCACTTTAAATTTTTTTTTTTAAGACTTTATTTATTTGCGAGAGAGACAATGAGAGACAGAGAGCATGAGAGGGAGGAGGGTCAGAGGGAGAAGCAGACTCCCTGCCGAGCAGGGAGCCCGATGCGGGACTCGATCCCGGGACTCCAGGATCATGACCTGAGCCGAAGGCAGTCGCTTAACCGACTGAGCCACCCAGGCGCCCTTTAAGTCACTTTAAATATGTGCAGTTTTACTGTATAGAAACTATATCTCAATACATTTAAAAAAAAAATAAGAATAAACCAGGGCAATTCAGAATAGGGTGAGGGGGCAAGAAAGCATTCCATCTGAGAAACAAGTGAAGACTCTTGAGGAACATAATCTGATACCTGCCACCAGGTGTCGTCTGATTCTGTACAGTCTCGTCACAAGGACGAGGACAAACTGGTGGATCTGAAGACGGCAAACTTCATCTGGAAATAAAAAACAACTTTGTAGCCAAAAAGAATAATCCAAAGATAAAAACTGGCCACCACACTGAAGAGGGAGTTTCTTGGTCCTAGAGGTATTTATGGAGAGGCAGGGCAGACTAGGACTTTGTAGAAACATTTTTGGGAAGGTAGAGGTAACCCTTAAAACCTCTTCCAACTTGAAGATACTAGAATTCTGCAAGACTAGAAGTTTCTTGTTGTTCAATGTTGGTACAGAAAAGCCCAAGGTTGCACCACCTTGCTTTACACCAGGTGATCATCCTCCAAGAAAATCAAAATGTCAGGATAGAATTGAGGGGGAACTTTCTATCCTATTTGGTATCTGACTCCCCTCCTTTCTTTTGGCCCAGGAACTCTCTCCCTGGAGAGCGATGGTGCTTGGTTCTGCTCCTTTCCAAAAGCTCATATCGTCATGAATAATGTGCCTGAAGTTAGCATAAACCACACTGACTAAGTGGAAACACCTATTGTAATTTGGGGTGGCTGACTGTCAAAGTCATCCTCACATGACATCTAACTCATACCTTCGTCTGCTGCTGTGTTGGAAGGATGCATGGGTGTAATCCTTAGGCATTATGACAAAACTATAAAAACTACAAGAACTCGGGGTACCTGAGTGGCTCAGCCAGTTAAGTGTCTACCTTTGGCTCAGATCATGATCCCGGAGTCCTGGGATCAAGCCCCGCGTCGGGCTCCCTGCTCCGCGGAGAGCCTGCTTCTCCCTCTCCCTCTCTCTGCCACTCTGCCTATCTGTACTCTCTCTCTGTCAAATAAATAAAATCTTTAAAAAAAACTACATGAACTCATTCATTCACTCATTCATTCATTCATTCATTCATTCATTCATTGAACATGTGAGCGCTGTGATGTACCAGGACGCTGTCCTCCCTGATTAGACCGTGTGGACTCTTCTCATTGTTATTTCCAGGGATTAACCTGACTTAGGGAGGAGGATATTCACAAAAGAAAACACATTTTAGGAAGGTAAATAGAAATAAGACCTCGCAGGCTGCCCCGGCAGGCCTGGCCAGGGGGTCAGCATTAGACAGACTAATAGCTCAGGGTTTCTGTGGGTAATTTCTTACTATACTCGACAGGTTTGGAATTCAAATCCTGTAAGCTAAACTCTATATTAAAACAGGACATTTTCTGGAGACGTGACCCTATTGTAGGAAAGAGAGTCATTCCCCAGGACTCCAGCCACCAAGGCAATCAAGTTGTTTGCTTTTTCTTGCTGTAGTTCTGTGCTTCGTGGACAGGTCAGTATTCATTAGCACCTTCTGCAGGTGCGAAGCAAGAGCAAAAAAGTAATTCACTCCAATCCGACCACCTGTTTTCCAGCCAACTGCTTTGGCTCAGAGAGGGAAGGCACAGCTCATTTGGTCAGTAGCCTGATCTGCGAATTTTTAATTTCATTGATCTCACTGGCCCCAATTTGAAAGCATAAAATAGGGAGGTGTGTTTGCATTTAGCTCCTCCAAATAACATGCTGAAGGTGCAATGGAAAAATCTGTAGGCCAGTCAGAGGGAGCTAAAGGGCCAATGGGTACTTGGTGAGGGACAATTCGTGAATCCTTGAAGAATAAGCAAAGGACCGGAAACAAAGGCAGGGTCAGGCACAGGAAGAAAGACTCCTTCCAGCAAATCTTGATCAGGACCCGGGCTGCACTGAGAATTATTTAACTCTATATTAAAGGGAAATCCTGATAAAGAAGAGGCAGTGGGCAGTGTGACCACAGTAAAATCTTCGTGGGAGAGATCAAATTGAGTGATGTCCAACATATAATCACTGTAATGACTAATTTGAAAATGGGTTTTCTGACATATTCTCATTTTAATTTTTCACATGGTTAGTACCTTTTAAGCATATCATAGACATCTATTTCAACCAGGGGTTGCAAAACTCAATTTGTCAAATTTAGAGTTCATTAAAAAATAAACAGTGAGCTCTGAAATGCTTTTATCTTGTATTTTATGTCAAATTTGTTTGATAAATCTGAAATCCAAGCTTCCTCATGTTTTAATTTTTGTCTGTAGACATTATGCCTTACTTTAAAAGACTGACTTCAGCACAAAATATAATTTTCTTTGCAACAAACAAAATGCTAAGTGAAGATTGGCAATTTTTTTAGATTAAAATTAACAAAGTTAAGATTTAGATATTTTCTCAAGTGCAAGTAAGATCTTACTTGGACTACTCAGGTGGAAAGTTGATCTGGACTGGAGATCCTTTAAAATAAATTCCTCGGGGCGCCTGGGTGGCTCAGTTGGTTAAGTGACTGCCTTCGGCTCAGGTCATGATCCTGGAGTCCCGGGATCGAGTCCCGCATTGGGCTCCCTGCTCAGCGGGGGGTCTGCTTCTCCCTCTGACCCTCCCCCCTCTCATGTACTCTCTCTCTCTCTCATTCTCGTGCTCTCAAATAAATAAATAAATCTTTAAAAATAAATAAATTAATTAAATAAAATAAAATAAATTCCTCATTATGACTTTGAAGGGCATTCAATAACAAAAGGAAGTAGATAAGAAAAATATTCTATTTATTATCCTATTTATATGTCCAGCCAGAACAGCTCTGAAGACTAAATAAATGTCATGGGTAATTAATATCATTTGCATGAAGACTAATATGCCTGAGATTAAAAGCTCTTTTTCAAGGACGTACAATTTTCTTGAACATCCCTACTCTGCCTCAGAGGGATGGCTGGCCCCGCAGAACACATCTGCCCCAGAAAACCAAACAGGTCAAGGTAAGTGCTATTACACAAGGCAGACTCCAGTGTCCATCAACTGCAACTGGCAAGTTTTCTAACAGAGTCTTGTCTCATCGGACACTTGAGGGTAATTGAACTTACCACTGTAGAAATTAAAACTGAAGTGGAAGATAAATATCTACAATTATACATATACACATATACATGTGTATATCCTATACACATATAAGCACATATATATGCATATATATGCAGAAATATCCTATACACATATATGCATATGTGTGTACTGCATCTCTCCTTTTAACCCCTTTTTTGCTGGAACACTGTAAAGCACATGTCATGTATCATGTCATTTCATCCCTACATACTTCGGTGCACATCTATAAAAAACAAACTTTGTCTTACATAACCATACACTGTTATCGCACTAACAAAATAATAATTCCTCAGAATCATCTAATTCTTATCCATCATTCCATCTCCCTGACTGTCTCACAGTGTCGTTTTATATGATCACATCGGGACATGAGCAAAACATATTACCCATCTTCATCTAGAACCGAACACCCTCTTCCCTACTCCCCACTCAAGGCATTTTAATTTGTTACAGAAACTAGGTCATCTCTCCTATAGATAGTCCCACTGCAAAATAGTAAGAAATATATATATATTTATCTGACCCCCATTCCTGCTAAGATTTGGCCTTTGACCCTGTTCCTGACACAGAGCTCCCAACTCCCAGGGAATTTTCTGAGTGGTAGGAGTATCTTTTGTTCTAATGAGGTGATTCTGGGTGGGCTCCTGGATGGGGGCAGGTCACCAGAAAGACCAAGCCGTGATGAGATGTTCGGAGCATACAGCCCCACCCCCCATTCTCCAGAGAGGGGAGAGGAGCTGGAAATTGATCATGCCTATGTGATGAAGCCTTCATAAAAATCCCCAAACTACACGGCTCACGGGGCTTCCATTAGTGAACATATCCACACACCTGCCAGGAAGGTGGCATACCCCAGCTCCACAGGGACAAAAGCTTCTGTGCTCGAGACCCTTCTGGACCTCACTCTATGTATCTCTTCATCTGGCTGTTCATCTGTTTTCTTACCGTATCTTTCACTATTTCATAAACTGGTGAAGGTAAGTGTTTCCTGAGTTCCGTGAGCTGTTTTAACAAATTACTGAACCCAAGTAGCCATAGCCAGTCAGCCAGAAGTACAGGGGACATCCTGGGACTTGCTGGTGGCACCTGAAGGGAGGGCAATCTTGTGGGACCGAGCCCCTAACTTGGCATCTCACACTAACTCCAGAAAGACAGTGTCACAATGGAACTGAACTGCAGGACACCCAGGTGGAGTGGGAGAATTGGTCGATTTAGAAATAAACCCATGCGTCTGGTGTCAGAAGTGTTGTGGGTGTGACACCCAAGAAGACTTTGTGATGTTATTTAGCTTGTCCCTCAGATTTTCTATAAATAGAATTTGGGTCTAGAGACTTGATTAGATTCATATTCAGTGTTTTTTTGGGGGGCGGGGGGTGGGGAGACAACTTCACACTTGGTGCCGTGAGCTTCATGTTGCTTCTCATCAGGGCACCACAATATCTGGATCTCCACAATAACGGTGATGATCAGCAGGTCCAGATGGTGAAGACCTGAAATTTCTAGGAAAGTTCCCCTTCGACCTTTCATCTAATGTTTCTTCCAGGGATGCCTGGGTGGCTCAGTCAGTTAAGCGTCTGCCTTTGGCTCAGGTCCAGGATCCAGCCCCGCACTGGGCTCCCTGCTCAGCGGGGAGTCTGCTTCTCCCCCTGCCCCTCATCCCACTCTCGTGCTCTCTCTCTCTCTCAAATAAATAAATGAAAGCTTTAAAAAAAAAAAGCTTTTTCCATGGATGACCACTGCTTGATGCAAGTATTTCATATATATGTGTGTATATATTTTTATATGTTTATATACATAAATATATATTACTATTGGTATAAATATAATGAAAAAATATATGTACTATATATATATCATTACTTACATATATAGAGTACTTATATATATATTTTTTCCAATGTATTTCTATCAATTGCATTTATTATTCCATTTGATGCTTACATTGCCCCATTTGGGGCAGCAGAGCCCCTTTGTGTGGCCTTCTCCTCCTTATGATGACCCACTAGTCTTTGGACTTAGCATACCACCTGCCTCAAAGTAAGGACTTCTATAACTTTTATCTATGATTATATGAAAGCTAAACTTATTCCCACAGAAAAAAGATCAATAAGAACACAAGGGTTCAGCTCATTCAATATATTTACATCGTGAGGATTTTTCCAGTCCCTACTCTGTAACAGGCACTGTATAAGGTGGATGGATTACAAAGACAGATAAAGCACCGTCCCTGTTCTTGACAGAGCATTGTAGAACACAGGTTGGAAGTTCAAGGTAAACCATTTATTGCTTGCCACAGATAAGTGTAGGTATGTTTGCAAATGACTTGCTTTCAAAACAATAAAGAGAACAGGTTCTGTGTTAGCCCTACATTGCTGCCAATCTCTATGCAGCGCAAAATGCGGAGGACCAGGGATTAGACAGGGCTGGAGCACTGGGCCCTGCACACAGCAGTGCGTCCCATACATAGGCATCATTGTTTAAGTGTGTCATGGTATAAAAAACATGCTGGTCTAGTGCGAGAAACATATCACCAGATAAATATAATAGAATGTGACGTGTTCTAACAATGCTATAAGAATATAGATGAGTGTATGATTAAATAAATCTTGATGGGAAGGGCTTTGAACAATGGCTGAAAACCAGTGTTGATGAAAAGAAGGAGAGCGCTTCTTTCTAGACAGGGAGATCGGTTTCTGCAAAGGCATAACAATATGACAACTGTATGGATAATAGCCCCAGGTTTTGTGTGGCCACAAGACAGAATATATTGGCAAAGTAGCAGAGAAAGGCTGGGTGGAGCCAGGCGGTGAAGGCACTGAATGCCAGGACAAGGACTCTAGGGAATGGTCAAGGTTGCTAAGCAAGAGTAATATGATCAGAACTATGTTTTAAAAAAATAACTCAGGGGAAGCAGGAAGGGGAAGAGAGTAGATGAATAAAAAAGGGGCGAAAGAAAAAAGATGAGTTTGGAGCCTACTATCATCCACATGAAAAATTATAAGCCCTAGAGGTATCCCTGAATTTGCCAGTTAGAAAAAAGGAGGCAGAAATTAAATCCAGAAGCATTTCAAAGGTGAAACATACAGGATTTGGTGACAGGAAATGTAAGAAGTCAGGGAGGGAAGAGAGGAGGACTCTGAGTGTGAACAAAAAGTGGTTGACATGCAATTGCATTTACTAACTAGCCAATTCAGAGCACAAATTGATTAAGAATACTGAGTGTATTTGCAAATAGGCAAGTTGCAACAAACATCTCTGTGAAACACACTCATCGGGATTTCTTTTGAAAATGCATGCAGGGCAACTAACATTTACAGCCTCTCCATTTTTAAATTTTAATGTTCCATCCGTAGTAAATTATGAATGTCCAGTCTGCCAGGATGCTATCCCTAGAGTCAAAAAAGATTCCCAAATTTGAAGTATAGGTTGCCTAGCAACCAGAATCCCCTTGAGCAGAGAAAAACTGACATTTTTCCCCCCAATAAAGTCTTTTACAGATCTAAAACAGGAGCAGAGGGAAATGATCATTAAAAACTGACCTTATGACTTGAGTTCAGTTGAAGAAAACTGAATTTGCTCCCCAGCAGGGGGCATCTCACCTTTTCTAAGGAACCTTTCTAAAATCCTCAGTGCCTGTTAGTGCCCATTTCCCAGCCATGACTAATCCCAACCCCTGATCATCTCTTCTCAATGGTATAACCCCAGAGGAAAAGCAGTCCGCTGTTCTACTGTCTTCCCCAAACAGACTGACCTAATCTGACACATCACATACTCATCGAAGACTCAGGCTCTGGCCCTTACTGTCTGTATGGCCTTGCTCTGAGCAATTCTTTGAAGTCCTGTGCCTCAGTTTCCTGAAATGAAGAAAGTAGCAGTACCTTGCCTCATAGTGTTGAGAACATTTAAGTCAGTGAATATATTTAAAGTGCTTGACACAGTTCCAGCACTTAGTGAGCACTCAATAACCTTCGGCTATGATTAATATTGCTTATTGCATGTGTCCTCCGCCATATCTGGAGAGAGAAACACATAGCATTTGTTATACAAATACTGGATGATTTTCTGGTTCTCTCCCCACTGCGTCCTACCCCTCTGCTCCACGTTGTAGTAAAATATTCCTTCAGCGCCCCCAAGAAAACGCAAAAGATTGTCTGAGGGTTCTGCAGTTTGTAGTAGGATAAAGCATTCAGGAGGTACGACCCAAGGCATCTGTGAATGGGTGTGAGAAATTGGCAGCCTGTAGGCAAGGGGGCCTCAGTCAGCGAGCTCACCTGAGTCTCAGCATAGAGCTCCCTCTCCGGCAAAATGTCTACCAACACATAAAAGGAAGGAACATTTGCTGGAACTGCTAAAGACTGCCTTAAGAAGAAAGGAAAAGAAGGGGCGCCTGGGTGGCTTGGTCGTTAAGCGTCTGCCTTCAGCTCAGGTCATGATCCCAGAGTCCTGGGATTGAGCCCCGCATCGGACTCCCTGCTCGGCGGGAAGCCTGCTTCTCCCTCTCTCACTCCCCCTGCTTGTGTTCCCTCTCTCACTGTGTCTCTCTCTATCAAATAAATAAAAATCTTAAAAAAAAAAAAAAAAGAAGAAGAAAGGAAAAGAAGACAGGAAGATGAGCTGTGACAAGTAGACAGGTGGGGAAATACCAGAGACTTTTCAGGATTGTTATGGAAGCTTTCCCAGAGAGACCCTCAAGATGGGGACTGGGGAGGGGTGGGGTGTGGGGTGTGCAGAACTCACCCTCTCAAGACCCATAAGCCCAGTTCTAGTAGACAGAATGTGGCCCTCCAAGGATGTCCATGTCCTGTGAATATGTCCTTACATGGCAGAGGGACTTTGTGGGTGTGCCTGAGGATCCTGGATTCCCCTGGGTTATCTGGGTGGGCCCTTTGTAATCACAAGGGTCCTACTAAGAGGAAGGCAGAAGAGTCAGAGAGGGATGCACGACACAGAAGCACAGGTCAGACTGATGCGGGGCTCATGCCCGGGACCAGGCGGCTTCTAGAAGCCGGGAAAGTCAAACAACAGATTCTCCACCAGCGCCTCCAGGAGCACAGCCCTGTTGACCCACTTTACACTTCTGACGTTTAGAACTACAAGATAATAAAACTGTGTGGTTTTAAACCGCCCTGTTTGTGATCATTGTTACAGCGGCAATAGTTAAGGACCCCCACAGTGGAAAGGGGGAGGAGCTTAGCGGCAAAGTCCACACCCACCCTGAATATGCAATTATGCAAGAAGACAGCCAGAGCAGAAGCTCCCAAACCAAAGAAATTCAAGTACCATCTGCTAAAAAGTGATGGGCGGGCAGGGTGTTCAGAAGACGAAAATGGAACCAACTGGAGCCTGATGGAATTTCGCAAAAGGAAGTGATTGTTTCAGCCAATTAGGAATTGCAAGAGGGTATTATTATTATTATTATTATTTACTGTTCTGCTTTTTGTTGAAGGAAACTGTAAGGCTTTGAAACGATGAAAAGGATTCCTAGGTATCTTGTCTAACACACTTTTCTCCAGGTCTTCAGTCTTTCGTCAACTTTGAGCTATTACACAATCTGTAAATTGCAGAAAACCAATAATAATGCAAGAGAGTTTCGTCCACACAGATGCACATTAGCAGCATCCTGTGGAATGCGATCCCTGCCCAGTGGATGGATCCATTTCGCGTCCATTTGTAAATCCACATCAGCATTCCTCACTTGCCTGTGCATGTGTGGTTCTTGGACTTTTCCTTGGAACAAGTTGTATCCTCTTACTGGCTCCCTCAATGGAGGACCTAAATAAAATCTTAGACACATTCTATATGTGTATGAGATCCATGATTTTCACGTTTTCAAAAATTTATCCTGTAATGTTTTATGAGGGCAGAAGCGTCATGTAGCTAATAAGGCCCAAAGATATGTGTGTCTGTCTCCTTTCCACCTTCCCGGGAGCGGACTTTGTTACACCAAATAGTAATGCCACAGAACCATGTGCCACAAGGGCCAAAACTGTCCTACTTGCCAAAGAACGAGGTCAACACCGGGCTCTCCCTGGGCAGAGGACTTTGTACAGCAGGATAACTGCTGCTTCCCAGACTGTAACTGATCAAAGGCTGGATACAGGAATCAGGTGTGTGTGGGGGGGGGCGGGGGGAAGAAATGAGGGCCAGCAGCAGGAAGCATCAATCCACAGGATGCTTCATCTTTGCCCCCCACCACACACAGACAATGCTCCCCCATCCTGGGCTAGGAGGGGCAACTAAGCGTTCTTTCCACCAAGACTCTCCTTGCCTCCAGGACGGCAGGTCCTGAGCTGAGGAAAATTTAAAAAAAAAAAGAGAGAGAGAGAGAGACTAAGAAAGGAATCGGGAAGAACAAATAAGTGGTCCTTGGATGCTGTTATATATGATCGGGGCTAAAAGTAAGAAAATTTTAACCCCCCAAAATGTTCAGATTAAAAACCTAAATCAGCCTCAAGAGTGGTGTGAACCTAGTCTTGGATGAGAATCATCATGGATTATTAGGAAACTGGCATGCATATTAGTGTCCCAACCTTTGGAGTTGATGTCCAGTGGATGCACAATGGTTATTATCTCTGCCTGCCATGTGGCCAAAGTTCCAAATATTCATAATGTTGTGGGGAAAATGGACATTTTTGCTGTACTCCTACTTTATGGACAATGATTCTGTTCTGTCAGCTAAACATTGGTTCCTGGGTTCAAGTGGGATTTTATTATATTATCCCCCAATTGGGAATAAGTATTGAACTCTAGTAAGTCATTTCACTATGTATTAAGATTCCTTCTCTTCTGTTTCTAAAACTATGAAGTTGATGTACTAGGTCAATGAATTACTTTATTCTGAGTTACTTACTCTTGCATTCCTAAAACAAGCCTCTCCCATCTGGGGATGCAATATTTTGAATGCAGAGAGGCACGTTCTGTCCACTAATAAATTCTTTTGGACTTTTATGCCCCTATCGGCTTTTCAGCAAGATGTTATTAAACGTATAATGATTTTTTTAGAAGGGATTATTCTCCAGCTTGAGAAATGGTGGGTTAAAACGACATTGGCCGGTCTCCACTGCATGCATGCTCGGTGGAGGAAGCTGGCATGCACCGTGAATCTCAAGGACAGAGAGAGAGTGTGCTGCATTTCCCAAACTTATTTGACTATGGAACCTTTTTCCAGCACATCTGTTTACATTTCCCAGAACAGTGTTCTGCAGATCACCAGTTTTCAAAATGCTGGGTAATTAAAGAGCGAGATGTGTTTATTTTGTCTGTTTGTCTCTGAAATAACTTTTATTGAGGCTTGGATTCCGGATCATGATTACCCAATAGAATAAATTTGGTAAATTCTTCCATGTTTCAGAAGGGCTTTTTAAAAACAGGAGTCATCTATACCTTGAAAATTGGAAAGAATTCACTGTGATTCTATCAGCTATTTCACGGAAAGGGGAGAATTTGATAAAGTGTATAAACTCTTCCTCAGCCCTGAGTTACCCTGCCCTCGGCAAGTATCCTACTTTTATAAATTTAATTTTTTTCGCTTAAAAAAAGTGTTCCTTTACTTAAAGATTAAAACCTGATTAGCATTCGTTTTATGTTCTCATGTTGAAATATGCTTCATGGCTGTTGTCATATACACATTCGTATTTCTAATTTTGTTCTATCTTTTTCTTTTCTTCGCCGAACAAAGAACTTGAAGTGACTATTGCAAAGCAGGAACCAGGCATAAAAAAATGGCTGTTATTGTTTTGGGGAAACTCGTGGTCTAGTGTGAGAGACAGAAGCGTAAACAAATAATTACAATCCCTCATAATAAGGGAGGTAATGAAAGCATACAAACAGGCAGTGGAGACAATAACATGATTAACAGCCTGGAGGAATTGGTACCATCATCCAAGACTTTGGGTCCTAAAAAAACCAAGAGAGAACCACACAGCAATTTAGGCGGAGGCTACAAATCATACGAGAGAAGAGAGAACAATGGCCCGTGAATAAAGAGAGAAAGGAAGGAAGTCTGCAGAACCTGGGGCAGAGGTCACAGGAGATGAGGCTGGTAGTGTAACTTTGAGCCCCAAGTGTGAGCCTGTATCAGTTTCCTATTGCTGCTGTAACAAATTAACACAAACTTAGTGGCTTAAAACAACACAAATGTATTGCCTGACAGTTCTGGAGGTCAAAAGACTGGAAGGGGTTTCACTGGGCTGAAATCAAGGTGCCCACGGGGCGGTGCTCCCTCCAGAGGCTCTAGGGCAGGATGTTCCTTACCTTCTCCAGCTTCTAGATACCACCTGCATTCCTTGGCTTGTGGCCCCTTCCTCCATCTTTAAAGCCAGCCCAGCATCTTCATTCCTCTCTGACCCTCTGCTTTCGTGATCACCCTTCCCTCTCTCACTGGGCCCCTCCTGTCTCCCTCTTAAAAGAAGCCTTGGGAATCACACTGCAAGTCACAAATTCACAGCAGGGGAAGGATAATGGAAATCTTTGGGGCCCTCCTGTGACCTGCCTAGAGTCTGGGTCTCATACCACAGGCAACACGGGGCCAGGGGGGTTTTGAAGCAGGAAAGGCACATTATCAGATCATGCTAAAGACCCATGGTGGCCGTGTGAGGGGCAGTCTGGAGCAGGGGCAGACTGGAGGTGTGAAGACTTGCTCAGCCAGAACATGAAGGCAACACAGAGGGGAGGGAGGTGGGGATGGGCAAAATGGGTGAAGAGGGGTGGGAGATACAAGCTTCCGGTTATGAAGGGAGTACGTCACGGGAACGAAAGGCACAGCATAGGGCATATAGTCAGCGGTGCGGTAATAGCACAATATGGTGACAGGTGGGAGCTACGCTGGTGGTGAGCACAGCATAACGTATAGACTTGTCAAATCACTCTGTTGGGGGGCGCCTGGGCGGCTCAGTCGGTTAAGCAACTGCCTCCAGCTCAGGTCATGATCCCAGGGTTCTGGGATCGAGTCCCACGTCGGGCTCCCTGCTCAGCGGGGAGTCTGCTTCTCCTTCTGACCCTCCCCCATCTCATGCTCTCTCTCTCACTCTCTCTCTCTCTCTCAAATAAATAAAATCTTTGAAAAAAAAAAATCACCATGTTCTAATGCAACATTGTACGCCAACTATACTTCAACTAAATAAATAAAATTTAAAAAATAAAATACAAAAAAAAAATACTAAGGTGAAGCAATAACAGTGGAGATAGTGAGCAGTGTCTAATCACTGAAACTAATAGAACTGTCAGGGCTTGGTGACTGATGGGACGAGGACGGCAAGATCGAAACTCTCGCAAGTGGAGCGGGTTTGGGCAAAGAGGTTCTCCTAACCGGCCTCTTCCCTTCCGCCGCTTCCCCCCCTTCTACTCCTCATGATTCTCCTTCACTTTTCGGTGGCCCCACACAGTTTAGGTTAAAATCAACTCCTCAGCCTAACACACAGGGTACTTCATGGTCTGGCCCCGACCCGTGCCTCCAGCTGTCTTTCTCGCCACTCACTCCCTCCCAAGCCTCACCCTCAGCGAGGCAAATCACTTTAGAGTCCCTGTCACCCAGTGTGGCGCATTGTTAGGTGTCCTCGTTCATCAGTTCAGACAGCCAGCACTGCCTGGATTGTCTGACCGTCTGTTGCAACTGTGATCGTGCACACGTACTCATCTTTCGGGGCTTTGTTCCTCTGTGCATTCCTTTACGACCCTTCTAGGTAGAATACCCACTGCCTTCTCCATCAGTGAACTAAGCATGGGCTTCAGTTACTTAGACACAGACACATACTTAGATCCATCATTCTCCCACTGCTGGAGAATAAGCATTCTGAAACCAAGAATAATATCTTATTCATCATCCTTTCGTCAGTGGCTAAAACAGCCTCTAACGTTTTATGGCCTCTGAAGAAATGTGTTTGGTGAATGAGTAAGCAAATCAAGGAAGAAAGACAAAAAAAATGAAGTCATCCGGAGTTGTAAGATGTCATATTTCATCCATCAACTAATGGATGGATAACCAAAATATGGTATGGCCATATAATGAAATGCTACTTAACTTAGGAAAAAGAATGAAGTCCCAACATGGACGAAATCTCAAAACCATTAGGCTGAGTGAAAGATGCCAGTCACAAAGGCCACGTAGTGAATGATTCCACTCATATGAAATGTCCAAAACAAGCAAATCCATAGAGACAGAAAGTAGACCAGTTATTAGGGCCAGGGGTGCCATGAGGAGTGTGTGGGGTGGTGAAGGTTAACGGGTACAGGATTTCTTTATGGGGTAATAAAAATGTTTTAAAGTTGATCATGCTGATGGATGTACAACTATGTAAATAGGCTAAAAGCCACTGTACTGTACACTCTATTTTTTTTTAATATTTTATTTATTTATTTGACAGAGAGAGACACAGCGAGAGAGGGAACACAAGCAGGGGGAGCGGGAGAGGGACAAGCAGGCTTCCCGCCAAGCAGGGAGCCCGATGTGGGGCTCGATCCCAGGACCCTGGGATCATGACCTGAGCCGAAGGCAGATGCTTAACGAATGAGCCACCCAGGCGCCCCTGCATTGTACACTTTAGATGGGTGAGTAATATGGTACTTGAATTATATCTCAGTAACACTGTTACCAAAATAAAAGATGTCATATTTAGAACCAAAAGTGATTCACTAATGAGAAGAAAGGAAGGAAGGAAGGAAAGAAGGAAGGAAGGAAGGAAGGAAGGAAGGAAGGAAGGAAGGAAGGAAGGAAGGAAGGAAGGAAGGAAAAGAAAGAAAAGGAAGAAAAGGAAGGAAAGAAAGAAAGAATCAGAGAGGCACGAGCAGACAGACCCAAACGGGAGTGGATATTCATCAGGCAGGAGCGGGGAAGAGAACAAGAGTTAACATATATTATTAAACTCTTAACTGTGTGACACTCACTATGCTAGGCACCTTACCTGCATTTTCTCCTTTAATTCCCATGACTTAGATATTTTTATTCCTATTTGCAGATGGGGAAACTGGGGCAAAGACAATCCCAGTCACTTGCCCAGTGGCTCACAGTTAGTAGGGGATGAAAGCAAGGATTTGAACTCAAGCAGATTTTCTCCAAAATCCACACCCTTGACCACACTGCCTTGTTAATAGACTTGTGGGTATGTTGGAGTTTTTCCTTCTCACTTTTTTGCAAGGGAGGTTAATCTTTTAAAATTCCTTAGTTGAATGAGTTATTTATTTTCTTCAATAATGAAACTATTTAAGCTGTGCATTACCTCTGTGTAAGTTTTCAGTGACCTTTGGCCACATGTCATTTGTAAATGACCTCATTTCTTGTCTAAACAATCCGTTTTTCTCTATTTGATTTCCTTTTGCTGGTTTTTTCATTATCAGATGGTAGGCTTGCTTCTTTAGACTTCTATTACATTATTCCCAGAGAAGGTGGCCTGCACAGTTTCTGCGCTGAGGGATTCAATACATTTTCTTTGTGATCTAGTACAGTATCAGGTTTTGTAAAAACCCCAGAGACTCTAGAAAGGCGGGTTCCTTCACTCTTTACAGAGGAGGCACCTCATGCTCCCTGGTTACAGGAAATATATTTTATTGTTTAAAGACTTTCGAAAAAGAAAATTCCAGTTTCTTCTTAAATTGCTTTAAAAATAGCACTGGCCTTCTCAGTAATCCATTCTTAATGCAAGCAACACACTTAGAAGTTAAAAGAGGAAGAACATGTCTGAGTAATTCAAAAGACCAAGAAGCCAGCCATTTGTAATCAGATATTTCAGTATTTTCAAGGTTTTTTACTTCAGCACGATGAATGGCCACAAAAAGATAGAAACCCTCTTATAAAAGACTTGGCTCTCTCTGCTTTTACATAATCAATTTGACATTTGAATTTTGGCAAAGGATCGCAGGTACCTTGCTTTATTTATTACCTGAGATTAGATAAAAACATCACTGTTATCAAACCATTCCAGGCTTTTTCCTAAAATAAGGTGCAATTTTTCAAGCAAGGATCACTTTGTCCTGACATCAAAGTCTACAGGATAGGATTTCCAAGTATTTTATACATAGAAACCATTCTCCTTCCTCCTCTCTCCTACCCTCTCCTCTCTCTTCCCTGCCTGCTACACACCCCTCCCCTTAAAATAACCCACTCCCACCAATTCTTCCTTCCACCAACTGCTACATTTATAACATGGCACCAACCTAAAAAAGAACAAGGAAGTACAAAAAAAATTCATCAAAGTTGTGCCAGAGAAGAGCAGAAGGGTCCTCAGGCACCAGATTTGTCATTCCACATACTGTACAGTCAACACTGAAAGCAGAGAGATGCTCTATAACCCCATGCTTGCTTTTATTCAGGCTGGGCAGACTTTTTTTTTGTCACCAGGGACAGTCTAAGAGGTGCTGCAGCCAGAGAAGGGTGTCCAGGTCATCAAGCCCTCACCAATCCCTATGGTGACCTTTAGAGTCTCAAAGGCACCCCCATGGAAGGAAGAATCTGTCCAGAACCATCTGAAGAATAAGGAGTAGAGGCTTCAACGGTAGCCTCTAATGTCTACTCTCCCAGATTCCCATGAATGTCCACAAGCCAAAAAGATGGAAGCTCAGCTCACTCTCAAAGACCAAGCCAATGGTCAAACTACAGCCCAGGTCTAAAGGCAACCCTCCGCCCCATCCCATCGCCAACTGTAAGGCTGGATTGACAAAATCTACCCAGGTCTGGCTTCATGGTCCCCCAGGCTCTGCCCATGAAACAAAGGCAGTGGGGCACTTGGGTGGCTCCATCCCATTCTTGAGCTCAGCTCAGGTCTTGATCTCAGGGTCATGAGCTCAAGCCCCACACTGGGCTCCACACTGGACATGGAGCCTACTTTAAAATAAATAAATAAAATAAAATAAAATAATAAAAAATAAATTTAAAAAAAAAACAAAGACAGCCAGCTGAGAAGGCTGGCAGGATGCTTCAGCTAACCTCTACTAACCACCCTTAGTCTTCACAAAACAGAAAACTGGGCAGTCAAGAAATGATATTTCTTTGGGGTGCCTGTGTGGCTCAGTCGGTTAAGCGGCTGCCTTCAGCTCAGGTCATGATCCCAGGGTCCTGGGATCGAGCCCCGCATCGGGCTCCCTGCTCGGCGGAGAGCCTGCTTCTCCTTCTCCCTCTGTCTGCCGCTCTGCCTACTTGTGCTCTCTATCTGTTAAATAAATAAATAAAAATCTTTAAAAAAAAAATGATATTTCTTCAATACACCCCAATGTCCTTGCCCATCCTATCTCATTGTCTTTCTTCCTGCATTCCGATGTTCAGCTAAATCAACTCCAAAAGAGCCAAATGAATATGAAATGTGGGGAGTGAGAGGGAGTGGCAGGGACACGGTGACACATTTTTGAGGCAGTATACATGGGGCCATATGGTTAAGATCCCCGGTTCTGGAGCGGGACTACCTGGGGTGAATCCTGGCATTACCACCTACTAGGTTGTGCAAAGACAAACAAATGCCCTAACCTCTCGGGGCCTCATTCTTGTCCATGAACTGGAAATATTAGAGTTCCTGGCTCTTTTTCAAAAATATGTGAAGTGCCTATAAGCACTCAGGTGTCAAACACTTTACAAAGAATATATTATCTCATTTAATCATCACAAAAATGCTTTGAGTCCCATTGTACAGATGAACAAATGGAGGCTCAGAGAAGCTATGGAACTAGCCCCAGGTGATGGAGCTAGTAGGGTGGAGCTGGGACTTGAGATCTGACATCAAAGCAAGGGCTCTTAATCAACACCATGTGACCTCCCTGAGAGAGGTGTCTCCATGGGTAAAGGACAAGGAAAATGCCACCCTGGGTAGTAATAAGTGGTGACGATGATTGTTTTTCAAGTGCTCTGTTGGTTTAAAATAGAGGACACAACAAGATGTCCCCATGTCAAAGCAGTAGCAGTATTAGGTGAAAGGTGACTAGAACCTAAGGCGTAGATTCGGAGCATCATACATCATAATCACTTACTTACTTATGCGGCTTTAGGAGGAAAGCTGGCCACCCATCACCCAAGGAGACACAAAGTGCAGCCTGGAACAAGCCATATGCCCTGACTGTTGGTGAGAACTATATCTGGATAGACCTTGCTTTGAGATAAAGAGTAAAAACTGACAGGTCTATAAAACTATTTCAGAACCATATCTCAGAGTCCCAGGGGAAGACCACACCTCAGGAGAATTTGAGGACACGTGGGCTTCATGAAACAGGAGCAAAAATCTATAGCAAGAGAACAACCTGCGAGAAAAAGAAAACAGGAGGAGATGAAGAGGGATATGAGTAAATCAAGAATTTTTAGAAATCAAAATGCAGGGAAGCCTAGGTGTCTCAGTGGGTTAAGCATCTGCCTTCGACTCAGGTCATGATCCCAGGGTCCTGGGATCCAGTCCCGCATCAGGCTCCCCGCTCAGCGGGGAGTCTGCTTCGCCCTCTCCCTCTGCCCCCCTCTCCGCTCATGTGCATGCTCGTGCTCTCTCTCTCTCTCAAATAAATAAAATCTTTTTTAAATTTTTTAAAAAGAAAAATAAAAGAAGTCAAAATGCATTTAAAAATCCACATGGAGGTGAGGCAAGACAGACACTGATAAAAAAAAATCAAATCAGGAATGTTAAGAATACACTTGAGAGGTTCTCCAAGAATGTAGAAGTAAAGGATAAAGAAATAAAAATAATGAGACTGATAGAAATCAAAAATCAATTTAAAAACTCCAATATAAAGATAATTGATTTTTTGGAAGAGTAGAGAACAGAACAACAGACAACAAACTAATGAAAAAAGGAATAGAAAACATTTTTTCTTGACCCTTAGAAAAATCATAGTCTATGAACAGAAATCCTCACATGGACATACACTGGCAAAATATTAAAATACTGGAAAAATTAAAACATTTCAAAGATCAGAGGGGAAAAAAATACTTAGAAAGGAACAAAAATCCGACGGACCCTGGCTTCTCAGCAATAAAATGTTCCTGAAAAGACCGGAACACCATGTACGCAGTTGAGAGAAAGGACTAGAGACTGAAGGCATGACCCAAGATTTTTAAAACACACTTGTATAGTCTGACATCTATGAAAATAACATCCTTGGTTACTCCTGCTTTGAGAATATATACCACCAATTACCATCCTTTAAAAAAGTCACTTTAAATTTATGCCCAAAACAGAGTAGGTCATGCTAAATGGAATTGTGCAGTTTCCCTTAATTATTTTGTCCCCAGGCTCCAGCATCCAGGTAGGTTAAGGATTGTTGGGATTTCTGGGGGGCCCTGGGCCTGGTATCCTGTGATACTTCCCTAAGTGACTACCCTTTCTCTGCTTACTTTCCAGGACCAGGATCACGTCCTGAACCCTACAGCTCACACCAAGTTTTATGACCACTTCAGATAATAGCAGGTGCATCTCTATTCCCTTGTAATCAGCAACACTAAATTATTTACACTGCTGCACACCGTTTAAGAATTAACACAAAGAGCTTTATTTCTTCTCCCCTAAAACAGGGCTACTAAACAATTTAAAAGGTGTTTGCATGTGAAATGTGAAATCTGGGGTTTTTTTTTTTTCTTATTAGTTAATAACATTTTTTGTAAATGCAGCAATACATGGGCAATGCCGAAAATACAGAGAAGTACCAAGGGGGAAATAAGCACCCATAATCCCAATACCCAAAAAGAAACACTGGTAAATTTCATATTGTTCATGCAGCATTTCCCAGGCATATCCTTCTTATAAAAGCACTAGTTTTCTGGGTGGGGGGATGGATCAGCCTGGTGATGGGTATTGAAGAGGGCACGTTCTGCATGGAGCACTGGGTGTTATACGCAAACAATGAATCATGGAACAGTACATCAAAAACTAATGATGTAGGGCGCCTGGGTGGCTCAGATGGTTAAGCGTCTGCCTTCGGCTCAGGTCATGATCTCAGGGTCCTGGGATCGAGTCCCATCCGGCTCCCTGCTCCTTGGGAGCCTGCTTCTCCCTCTGCCTCTCTCTCTCTCTCTGTCGCTAATGAATAAATAAATAAAATCTTTAAAAAAAAAAAAAACTAATGATGTAATGTATGGTAACATAACAATAAAATTTTTAAAAAGTACTAGTTTTCTTATTAATGGTATTTAACTATACAATTTGTAGTTTCTAGTTTCCTTTATTCACAAAATATCATATGATTTTTTTTAAATTCCCATATCAAAAAAATGTTATTTGGAATGGCTGTACAGCATGCTATCCTATGAATAACTGATTTATGGTTGACTTAATCCCTGATCATTGGACTTCTATTTTGGACATCATAGGAATTATACTATACATTATATATTATATTATGCTATGAAATAACTAAAAGCTTGGGTTCAGAAGAAAATTTTCCGGAGCTCAAATTCCTATTCCATCATTTATTAGCCATGTGATTTTGGCAATGTCATTACACAGTCTGTGCCTGTTTCCTGCTAAGCATAACGGGGATTATAACATTGTATCGATTAAATGAATTAACACATGTAAAGACTTTAGAACACTGCCCACAACAGGGTGAACAGTGTATGTTTAGGTTGTTCTTTGTCCTCTTCTTTGCTACAGTGTGGAATGAGCTTCTATGTGTATTTTTTAAACTTCTACAATTATTTTTTAAGATAAAATTCTTAGAAATGGAATTGCTGGGTCCAGAAGCAATTCACATTTTTTAAACTTGTGTACATATTGTTTACTTTCACACCAAAAAGTTGTACAATTTTATCCCACCAACAAAGAATAAAAATGGAATGAAAATGCCTATTTTCACACAGCCTTGCCAACACTAGGTATCTACCCCACCCCCAAGCTTTACTAAGATAATGGATGAAACTGACATTTTGTTGCCTTATTTTGCATTTCTATTACCAATAAAGCTGACCATTTTTTTTCTGAAGGCTTACTGGTGATTTTGACTTTTTTTCCTTTTACGCAAAGCCTGTTCACATTCTCTGCCCAGTTTCTGTTAGGAGTATTTTTCTACTGATTGCCAAAAACTTCATGTATTAGAACAAACATTTCTATTATATGTTGGAAATATTTCACTTCAGTTTGTCATTATCATTAGTTATTACAAACAGATTTGTTCATAATTTTTCACATGAAAATGCTCAATGTCACTTATCAGCAGGGAAATACAAATCAAAATTATAATGAGATACCACCTCACACCAGTCAGAATGGCTAAATCAACAACACAAGAAACAACAGGTGTTGGCGAGGATGAGGAGAAAGGGGAACCCTCTTGCACTGTTAGTAGAAATACAAATTGGTGCAGCCACTCTGGAAAACAGTATGGAGGTTCCTCAAAAAATTAAAAATAGAACTACCTTATGATCCAGCAATTAATTGTACTACTAGTATTTATCCAAAGGATACAAAAATATTGATTTGAAGGGGTACATGCACCCTGATGTTTATAGCAGCATTATCAACAATAGCCAAATTATGGAAACAGCCCAAATGTCCAACGACTGATGAATGGATAAAGAAGATGTGGTATATATATACAATGGAATATGACTCAACCATCAAAAAGAATGAAATCTTGCCAGTTGCAACAACATGGATGGAGCTAGAGAGTATTATGCTCAGTGAAATCAGTCAGAGAAAGACAAATACCATATGATTTCACTCATATGTGGAATTTAAGAAACAAAACAAATGAGCATGGGGGTAAAAAAGAGAGGAAAACCAAGAAACAGACTCTTAACTATAGAGAACAAACTGATGGTTATCAGAGGGGAGGTGGGTGAGGGCATAGGTGAAACAGGTGATGGGGATTAAAGAGTGCACTTGTCATGATGAGCACCCGGTGATGTATGGAAGTGTTCAATCACCAAATTCTACACCTGAAACAAATATCACACTGTATGTTAACTAACTAGAATTTAAATAAAAACTTGAAAAGAAAAAAAAAACAAGAAAAATATTTTTAAAAAAGATTTGTTCATAATTTTTTTTTGCATGCTTTACATTTATAACTCAAACCTACCAAATTTTTCCTGTATAATTTAGGACTTTGGGATTATAATTGGAAAAGCATTCTTAAACCCGAGTTTATACAAATTTCACCTACATTGCCATCTCTGACAGCTCTTCATGATTTCATCTTTTATATTTAACTCTTTAATCCAAACACAAATTATTTTATGCTTCAGTGAAGTAAAGAAACTGACAATTTTCTTCCCAAGCATGAACCCATTTTCCCAATCGTATTTACTGAATATACTTTTAAAGTGAATTCTATGGAAAGTCAACCATTGACACCAGGGTTTGAAAAAAGATTAAAAAAATATATTAAAAGGAAGTAATAAAGTAAAAAAAAAAACTAAAGTGAATTCTAATATATGGATGAGCAAGCACCCACTCACCATTTCAGTTTTGTTTTTTTACTGACTTAATTGGCTCTTCCAGTAATATTCTTCAAATGAACTTGAGAGTGATTCTGTCACATTCCCCAAAAAGTCCAGTGGGAATGTTCCTGCTGTTGAAACACAGCAGCTCTTATACTGTTTGTTTTGAACTGTCCTTCAACAATTTAAATTATCCACATACTGGGTCTTCCGCTGTCTGCCCCCTGTATTCACAGCCTCGTGAGTTAGCTTCATGCCCTTGTGCTCTATGTTCTAGGGTTTTTCGCAAACCCATCTTCCTTATGAAATAGGTTCCCTGTAATATCCATTCTGCTCCTCACTTCTAAGACTACGTACCAGCTTTGCCTCCAAATGCTTGCTTCCTTATATTCTCTTCTAAATTTTGCCAAATTCATTTTCGTCTTGGTCTGTTGCCTGATCATATAAGCTTATCTTTCTTATATTCTGTCTCTTGTTTTAGGGTCTCTGGTTGTCTTAAGTTTCCTTATGACTAAAACAGATGCCGACTAAAATTTGTTTTTGAACAAAAATCTGTTTTTAAATATGCCCCTTCTTTACTTCTTGCAGGATGTTTCTCTCCATTCATGTTGCAGATTTCTTTCTATGTCCCATATCGAAGGTTCTCTTATACCTGCTTACTCGGTCTTCACAGGGAATAGACTTATCCCCTGATGATATTTTTCTCAAATCTGGCCACTTGGAAGCCGGGAAGCATGGTGACTGACTGAAGTTTCTATATTTTTATAAGAAATAAAGACTAGTAATCTACCCAAATGCAGACATCATCTATCATTGAAAAGTTGTTGAAACTGTTCCTATATCATCATTATCCAACATCTATATATATGATAAAATATCAAATATTAAAAATATGACAAAAAGGAAAAGACTCTAAGGAACCACTCAAAATGTTGGTATGATCTGTTCTTGGTACCATGGCTAGCAACGACCTACACTATCTGGTCCCTCTCTAATTTCTTCTTCATTCTTACTCACTATGCTCTGCCACCCTGGCCTCCGGTCTCTCAGTCAAATGCAAATGTATTCCCACCTGTGAGTTCTGAGTTAAAGGAATGCTCTGCCCTTGGATATTCCCACGGCAGACAACTGCTCATTTTTCAGGTCCCCCTTCAAATGTCCCCTCCTGACCATCATCATTCCTATGTCACAGCTGGTTTCATTTTCTCAATAGCATTTGCCAGTAGCTAAAATCATCATATTTATTTATCTTACACCTCCCCCTGTCAAAAATATAAACCCGTAAGAGCAGGGACTTTGTCTTTTCATCACTGTAAGTCCAGAATCTAGAACAGTTTTGTGTAAAGAGCAGACATACAAGACATGTTTGTTGAGTGAATAATGGTTATATATAATAGGCAGGATTCCAGGTGATTTTTATTTTTCTCTTATCTTTATTTTCCATCTTTTATAATGTATATTACTTTGCTAGTTTAAAAAGTATACTCTGAAACCCAACTGTCTATGCAATTTTATACATAAAGTTAGTTTCCAAAGTTTTAACAACAAATCCTTTTATAGAATCTCTGCAGATTCTTTCAACATATAAAAGAGATAAAAGCAGTATTTGATTTTATCAATGTATTTTGAGGCTCAGGTTATAACACCTACTTCTTTTAAAAACTCAACTAATATAACAATAAGGCTCTTTAATGAAAACTTAAATTTTAAATTGAGGGGTGTGGATGAAAGTTTCTGTTCAATGACAGCTTCAGGTGACATTCACTTATTTTAATTTAGCTATTCGGTATTGACAAAAATCCTGATTCACATAGATAGGTACTTGCAAATGGTAATCATTTTTAGTGAATTACCTGTTCTTAGGATATTCTTAAACAGGGATTATAGGAGAAAAGTTATTCTTAAACTTTATACAATCACAAATCAACCAAGCTACACACATTCTCACACTTGTAGTTTGATAAATTTGATTTATAATGCATTTGATTGTGCATTATTTTCATTATAGCTCTAAATAGATTGGAATATATTTCAAATACTAAATGTGAATAAAACACTTAATCACTGAAGCACATCCATGGAAGATATTGTCAAAACCACAGGGATGTACCTCCTATTGGCAATTTTGTAAAAATTAACATGCAGAGCAAAAGGAGTTGGAAAAAAAATGCACCAATACGTTCACAGTAACCGTGGTTCTATCTCAGCAGTGGAATATTTGGAGACCTTTACCCTTCTTTTTACTTCTCTGCATTTTCTAGAGATTTTTTTTTATGTATGTGTATTAATTCGTAATGAGGGAAAAAAACTATTCTTAAAAAAGCCAACGTGAATGAATCCCAGAAACAAAATGTTGAGCTAAAGAAGCCAGACATGATATAGACCCTTTGGTTCCTTTTACACAAAATGCAAAAAGAGAAGAAGTAAATACACAGGGTGAGAAGTTAGGTAGTGGCTGGGGGGTGGGAGGCATCACCACCCAGAGCTCTGAAATTGGTCCTGTTCTCCTCCTCCTCCCCTCCTTCCTTTTTCCTACCTGTCAGTGGTTTTCAGTATATTCACAGATCTATGTCTATCTGGTTACCATAACAGTCAACTTTAGAACACTTCTATTATCTCAAAAAGAAACCCCATACCCTCTGTTATCACCCTCCATCCCCCAGCCCTAAGCAACCTTCTGTCTTTGTAGATTTCTCTATTCTGGACATTGCACATAAATGGAATCACTTACATCTCGATTCTCTCCTTTAGCATAATATTTTCAAAGCTCATAGTCTCTTTCTTGAACTAAGAAAATGCTGGTCACCACACTATGCAAAAGCTATCTGAGCTGTAAATTATGCTTTATGCCCTTTCTGTGTCCATGAGATACTTAACAAGAAAAAAAAAATTCCAAACAATAAAATTTAAAAACACAGTCCATGTTGAATCTCAGATCTGTACCTCTGAAACAAATAATGCAATATATGTTAAGAAAAAAAAAAGAAGAAGAAGAAGAAGAAGGTAGCAGGAGGGGAAGAATGAAGCGGGGGAAATCGGAGGGGTAGACGAACCATGAGAGACGATGGACTCTGAAAAACAAACAGGGTTCTAGAGGGGAGGGGGGTGGGAGGATGGGTTAGCCTGGTGGTGGGTATTGAGGAGGGCACATTCTGCATGGAGCACTGGGTGTTATGCACAAACAATGAATCATGGAACACTACATCTAAAACTAATGATGCAATGTATGGGGATTAACATAAGAATAAAAAAAATAAAATAAAAATAAAAATAAAAACACAGTCCAAAGAAGGTGTTCCAGCAATGTCCTGAGGCTTCCATTGCTGAAGATGCTTTCCCTCCCCTAGGCATCCTATCTACCAAGGGGGACCCTTCCCAGCCCGCTCACCATGCTATCCCCCTTTATCCTACTAAAAAGGACAATCAGAGGTATAGAAGTTTGCTCAAACTACCCCACCCCCTCCCTCTCCCTCTTTCAGTCCCACCATCCAAACCTCCTGGCCTGCTGATAAGGGTTCTCTTAGAAGACTCTCAGTATATGTTGTCAGTTCCATTTTTCCTGTTCTCCCCCATCCCCACCCTGGTAAGACTTCTCTTGTATGTATTCTATCCCCTGGGAATCTTGCTACATGTGAAGAATAAATTATTTTGTGTTAAGATATTTTGAGTTGTCAGAGTAGTCATTCCAAAATGAAAATTTAATTGTTACACCTCTAATTAAATCTTCCCCAAGGCTCTCCATTGCCAACAAAATTAACTCAGGCTCCCTGTAGCCTAACCCTCAAGGCTGTCCCTGACCTGTCCCTTCTCACCCCTCCAGACCTCAAGTCTTTGCCCCGCTTTTCCTGCCCTATCCATGATACCATCACGGGAAGCCACATTCCTCAAATCCATGCTCCAGACAGGGGGAGCCTTGTACAGTTTCCCAAATCAGGGCAGTGTTCTGTACCCCCTCACTTTTGCGAAGCTCTTCCTTCTGCGTGAAATGCCCTTCCCTTCCATCCCCTTCCCTGTTTGCCTGGTGAACAAACATCTACTCATCTTGTGGCTCAGCCGAAACACATCCACCTGCCCCTCTCTGGTAGCTTGTCATCTGTACCCTTGCAGAGCTCCATTTCTCCTACATCACTGCCTATGAGAGACCATGTGGAGTAGTAGATCTCCTGTCTCCTGACTTGAACGCTGAACCTCAGCATGCCCATCAATAAAATGATATGGATGGGGGTGCCTAGGTGGCTCAAGTCACTTAAGCGTCTGACTCTTGGGTTTTGGCTCAGGTCATGATCTCAGGGTCGTGAGATCAAGCCCCATGTCCAGCTCTGTGCTCAGCGTGGAGTCCGCTTGGGATCCTCTCGCCCTCTCCTTCTGCCCCTCCCTCTTGTGCTCACTCTCTTTCTCTCTAAAAATAAATAAATCTTTAAAAAACAAAAACAAAAACGATTAGATGGATAGAAAGGACTCAACAGATCTTCTCAAGAATTAGACGAGATAAAACACCCAAGGCATGAAAAAAACCGCATCACAAATGTTCAACAAATGGCAGCTATTATTACAAAACTGAATTGGATGTGCTTGCTCATATTTCTGTCCCATGCTTCTAAAACGTGAGCCCCTTGAACACTGTCCTCTTCATCTGAGTTGCTGTCTGAGGACAGGACAGCCAGCAAAGGGGGTCAGGTCTGAGTTTGAATTAACACTCTGCTCCCCATTAACTGGGCCAGTTTCCACATCTCTAACATGGAAAGACAGGAGTGCTGCGAAGAGGAATATGGAAGAGAAATGATAGCAAGCACTTGGCACTTTCCAGTCCGCATTAAAGGCACAATAAATTGCTTTATAGATAATTTAAGACCCGACTCATAATAGATGCTTGACAAATAACCTTTTTTATGGGTTTCAGACACATGACTGTTTAATACCACAGAACCATTTGCTTTGTCTTAAATACCCCCCCGAGGGGCTGAACCTACCCAGTTTGGAAGTGAGGAGGGAAGGCCTCAGGGGCATTGACTGAGGAGCACCCCATCCCCCACCACAGCCACTCCAAAATAGCTTCTAGCCCTTCTTCACTCATGCTTCAGGGTCAAGATGTTGAAGACCTTACTTAAAATGAACATACTGCTCAAGAGGGGAAACATATTAACCTGTACACAGTCCCAGCACAAAACACCTTCCCACCCACCCACATGGGGAGAAAATCCTGGAGGGGAGTTTCTGCCTAGGAAGACAAAAAATACAAACAAGACTGCCAAGGGCCTCTGGAGAAAGCCCCACCCTCGGGGCCCTCCCTCACTTCATGGAGCCTGTGATCGGATGAGGAATTTCCACTCCGAAGGCAAATAAGACAAGGGGGCCATTTGGGCAGAAATCTTACTAGCACTAGGACGTGTTCTATCATGCCTCATTATGACAATTTAATGCAGCTCATGTCCTAATTAAAAATAACTAAAATCTGTTAACACATCATCCTTGTTCTCCACTCATAGCAAGTTGCCCAGGATGGTCACTCTGAATCAGAAGAGGCCCAGCGGCCATCCTTTAAGACCAAGGAATTTTCCGGATCATTTGTTTTTCTGGGTTCCCCAAACAACAAAGCCAGAGGCCGAAGCTTATGGGCCAGAAAAGGTGAATCGAGAAAAGCACAAAGCAGATTAGTGATTGCCCGGAGCTGGAAGTGCAAGAGGGAATGACTACCAATGGCCCGAGGGGTGTTATGGGGTGATGGAAATATTCTAAAATTGGATTTTGGTGATGGTTGCGCAGCGCTGTAAATTTTACGGAATAATTAATTATACTTTAGTAAAGCTATTTAAAAAAAAAAAAAAAGCTTAAGGGCTAACACTTTATTGGGGGGACCGAATCCCAGAAAAGCAAGAGTGACGAGAAAGGGGAACCTAGCAGGGAAGGGGGAACTCTGAGAGACTGCCCGTCCACGCCTCCTCACCTGACACCTGCATGAAGGTGCTCTGCTCCAAAACTCTGCGTGCCAGGCAGGGAGGGAGAGGAACGCACCCACCAGCCCCAGCCCCCCTGTGCTACTGGGTTGCACGTGAGCCCAGAGAGGGTTCAGCCGCTTCTTGCCCTTAGGGTGACAGAAACTGAGGTGAGGGACCAGGGGTGCGAGGGACATGCGCTGGGCCAGCTGAGGGCCTAGGAGCAGCTGCGGTCTGAGCAGCAGGGAGGCAGAGGCGGCTACATCTGCAAGGTGCATGAGCTGAATCTCGTCCACGCTGTGATGCCTACCCTGCCAGAAACGTCCCGTTTCCACGAGACTGGCCCAGACAGCGGTGGCGGGCTGCTCGGCACCTCCCGCAAAGGTGCGAGGCAGGGCAGGGAAAGGGCAGGGAGGCCCCACTGTGATCCCTGTCGTCCCATAATACTTCAAAAGAGCTAAAACCAAGACACAACTCCCAACGTAGCTACTGCTGGGGGGGTGGGTGTGGGGAGGCGGGGGGGCGGGGCAGACCGCCGGGACCTCCCTCCAGGACGGAACCTGCGGGTGTGGCTTGCGCCTTCAGGACCCGCCTGGGCTCCGGGGCCATGGCCACCCTCCCCGGGCAGCCCCAGCCGGCAGTGCTTGGGCCTGGCCACTTCTACCCCCCGGGGGCCTCCTTAATTACGGTCCATACTACAGAACCCCCCATTGGTCTGGCCAAGGCTTTATCAGATCCTCACATCACGGTGGGGGGCTCCCCTGTGCAGTCCTGCTTCTGGCCCCTTACCTTTCACAGCTGCTATGGCCTCCCCGCTCCCTGATGAGCCTCACATACTCCATCCCAGCCTCTTCTTCCAGGGAGACCCACACCTGGTGCCCTGAACAGCTGCTGCGATGCCCCCTTTCCAGGCACACCCCCAACGCGCACCTGCAGGCGGTTGGACTCTCACTTCGCAGCAAGGGCTCCTGTCCTGGAGTTCATGAACCCCAAGGAGATACGGTCCATGGCGGACATGGTGTAAGGGGCTGGAGTCTGTTAGTGGGAGGCCAAATCTTCTGAGGAGGCCTGTGCATCCATTTCCTACAGCTGCTGAAACAAACTGCTACAAGCTTAGTGCCTTAAAACAACAGGAAAAAGAAAAATTTACTGTCTTACAGGTCTAGAGGTCACAAATCTGAAATGGGTCTCACTGAGCTAAGAGCAAGGTGTGGTCAGAGCGGATGATGTAGAATATATTCACAGGTTCCGGGGATTAGACGTGGGCGCCTTCGGAGGCGTCAGTATTCTCCCTGTCATAGAGCACATCCCAAGTGGAAGGTGCCTTGACCCTCAGGTGGAAGGGGAACCCTCAGGAGATGGAAAAGGATCAGCATGGACACTCCTAAGAAGCATGGGGCAAGAAGCTTTAACCTTCATGTCACTTTCTTTCCCTCACCTATCTTCTTGCTCCTGAGGTCTGACAAGAACTGGGGCTGGGGTATCCTCTTTCTGGTGGGCACTAGGCACCGAGTTGGGCCAGATGTGCCTCCGATCCCAGAGTAAAGCAAGGGCCAGTGTAGCTGAGTGTTTGCTCCCAAGCTCTTTCTCGGAAAGAGGCACCTTTTCCACATGTTTTAAGCAATGTGTGAATGTGACAAAAAGTTAGAGAAAATAGTGAGAACACCGGAAAGGACTCAGGGAGGTGGCAGTAAATGCCTTTTGGGGGGGTTCTGCTTCTCCACTGATAAAGCTGTGGGCCTGTCCCACCTCGAGGCTCCCCCTAAGGCTGAGTCCACACCACTACAGGACGTGGCCAAACGTCGAGGAGACAGAATGTGGTACAGCCAGCTTCTCGGGGTAGGAAAGCGTCCCACGGAGTGACAGAACCTAGGAGCCTTGGGGTGGCAGCACATCTGGGACCGGGCATCCTGCTGCTCCTAGTCTAACACCAGCCCCAAACATTATTATAGAAAACAACTCTATAGGGGCGCCTGGGTGGCTCCGTCGTTAAGCACCTGTCTTCAGCTCGGGTCCTGGGATCGAGCCCCGCATCGGGCTCCCTGCTCAGGGGGGAAGCCTTCTTCTCCCTCTCCCACTCCCCCTGCTTGTATTCCTGCTCTCGCTATCTCTCTGTCAAATAAACAAATAAAGTCTTTAAAAAAAAAAGAGAGAGAGAGAGAACAACTCTATAAAGCACTTGTCCAGGCCAATAAAGCTCTCTCCTTGGCCCTGACATCACTGTTTCTATGGCAACCAGTGCTCTTCCAAGAGCAAAATATGGGAAATAGGAAAAAAAAAAAAAATCAAAACTAAAGGTGCTAAGTTCTGCCAAAGAAGTGAATTGGCCAGAAAGCCATAAAAAAGTTCACAGGTCATGGTTAAGGAAGGTCTGGGGGCAGAAAGTGAGAGGTAACAGTTATCTTTGGGTCCAAACCAGCGTGTCTGGAAGCAACGATTTCCGCTCTGTTGTGATTTATTGGTTTCTGTTCCCGGGAGTGGGGGACTGGGTGGGAATCTCTACCCTGGCCGTGGAGAAAACAGCAGGTTCGAGGAAGACGTTTCCACAAACAAACATCATTTTGCTTTAGTACACAGGGTCTAGATAAACATAACTGTCTTTCAAAAAAGCAGAAGGAGACATTTGGAAGAATAGGGGTGGCATGGTAATTAAGTCCTTCTTAGGGACATTAGTGGATTTGACCCCACAACACAACAGCTCCGATGCACCATCTTAGTCTGCTCGAGCTGCTATAACAAAATGCCACTCCTGGGGGGCTCAAACAATGGATATTTATTTCTCACAGTTCTGAAGGTTGGAAGTCCAAGACCAAGGTGCCAGAAGATTCGGTTCCCAGTGAGGACCCACTCCCTGGTTGGTGGACTGCTGCCTTCTCGCTGTGTCCTCACATGGCCGAAAGAGGAAGCTCCGGAGTCTCTTCCTCTTCTTTTAAGGGCACTAATCCCATCCATCTAGACCTAATCACGTCCCGACAGTCCCACCTCCTAATACTATCGCACTTGGGGGGGGGGGGGGGGGGGGGGGCTTCAACATATGAATTTGTGGGGGTTGGGTGGGACAGAAATATTCAGTCCATAACAGGCATCATGTCCACCATGTGATTTTGCTCTGTAGGGGGAGTTTGGCTAAATTCACCAACTCTGTTCTAGTCTGCAGGTGAAAAGTGACAGGGGACAGAGATGCGGATGCTGCTGGTCCAGGCGCAGCTGGATGCAGAGGCCCGCGACAGCATACAACTGAGACTGCAAAATGCCCCACCTGGGTTTCCCCATCTGGACTCTGAGTCCAATGACATGCCCTTTTCTCAAATACGCATGCATTAAATAAGCTCTCAGACACTCTATTTCTTAGTTACCTTCATTCACTAAGATCTGACCATCAGCACAGAACATGAAAAATTGGCTCTCTAGCAGTAGCCCCACGGCCATCCATAATTGAGTCTAGTGCCCGTCACTCAAGAGTCAACTGAACTTCTGGGGCCCCTGGGTGGCTCAGTCGGTTAAGCGGCTGCCTTCGGCTCAGGTCATGATCCCAGGGTCCTGGGATCGAGCCCCGCATCGGGCTCCCTGCTCCGCGGGAAGCCTGCTTCTCCCTCTCCCACTCCCCCTACTTGTGTTCCCTCTCTCGCTGTCTCTCTCTGTCAAATAAATAAATAAAATCTTTAAAAAAAAAAAAAGAGTCAACTGAACTTCTGAGTCAACATGGAGAGCAGAGGTGTAACATGTGGTACCCCGACCCACATTTCCATTAAAATCCCTGAAGACACACACATGTGCAAACATACATACAGACACACTCACAATGCATACATACATGTGCACACACGTATGTGCCTGTGAACATGCACGCATATGCATACACACATGCATGCACACACGCAACAGAACAGGAAACTACACACGTACAAGAGAATGTCCTACGTGAATGGGAAAAATCGTCATGGCTGAATGTTCAATAGGGTCAGTTTGAGAAACAAAATCCTGGAACAGGCAAGAGCTACCTTCTCACCAAAACAGTACACGGATCAAAGAATGCAGGAAAACACTTGGATTAACTGCCTAGGAAAAAAAAAATTCAATCTCACTAGTAATCAAAGTAAAGCAAAAATACCCTATTATTTAAAACTACCAAATTGGCAACAACATTAAAACTGTAAACACAATGTTTTGAACATGCAGTAAAATGGGAATTCTCATACATGGTTGGTGGCAGTAGTCATTGGCGACATTCAGGGAAACAATCTGACAAAATGTATTAAGAGCCCTCAACATTTACACACACTGATCCAGTGTTTTTGCTGGTACAAGTCTGGATTTTTAAAAAAACCATCACAAATACAGGCAAAGATTTCTCCTACAGTAGCTCATCAGAACATTACTTATGATGGTTGACAAGAGGGGTAGTGCCAACTAACTGAGAGCAAAGGCATCTCTCCAGGAGCTGTGTTTTCCAGGGCAACACTGCATTCAGACCCACCATTAACCTGTGCCTGCCCCACCAGGCAGAATCTGACCCGAATCAGCTCCGTGCCTCCTGCTCAGGGCTGCAGTGAGGCTAAGCAAGACGAAGAGTTTATTTTCTGAATGTGAGATGAATTATGTAACCTGGAGCAAAATACCTAAGGGGAAAATGAATAGAGGAAGGAACATGAGGGCGTAGGGTACTGAACTGGGCAGTAAATCTTATTTATTTAGGATTTCTATCCGTACATTCCTCCCAAAGACTTAATATCCCCGTAAAACTAAACCCATTAAAAAAAGGGGGGGAGAACAATTAAAAATAAAAATGGAAGTGGGGAAAGGGGATGAAAAGGGGCAGAGAAAGAGTTGTCACCAGACGCCAGGGAGTGATTTAATTATTACAGTCAGGGACTGAATTTAGCACTGCGATTCCTGACAGCTTCAGTAGAACAGGAAACACTTTGGGTAATAGAGTTCTTATTGTGTGATTTAAAAAAAAAAAAAAAAGAAGGAAGAATAGTTCCATTGGAGAGATTCATTATTATCAAGTACTGAAATAAAACAGCGATTTTTCATGCTTCCGTGGTACATGCAATGCAGGAAGCTCCCTCTGGCCTCCTCGGTCATGAGCAGTCACACCTTTGCACCTTCTCGGGCGCCCAGTGTCTCCCCTTGCTAGACAGTGCGGCCTCGGGAGCAGGATGGGTTTTAGTTCACCTCCTCTGCCTGTGCCTTCTCATCCGTAAACTCTGCCTTTCTCCTAAAAGCGCAGAAGATGCAGGGGTGCCAGGCACATGCTGGCCTCAAAAAAGGAAAGTTGGTCTCGGGTTAAAATGGCATCTGGCTGCCACCTCTGTGAGAGGGTCTCTGTAACTCCCACTGGATGCCCATGGAGAAGCAAGTGAAGACCAAAGTTCTAACAAAGAGGCATTTCTACGACCTTCAAGTCAGAAGGACATACGCTGGAAACACATCTCACGGCACATTGGTGGCGGCCACGACACACGCAGCCCCGGCGAAGGCCACCCCCACGAACTCTCTCTCTGCCCAGCCCTGCCCAGCCCTGCCCAGCCTGCCACAGGAGGGAAACATTAGTGCCCACTCACCAAAAAGCCAACCAGGTCTCTCTGGACGATAACGCCTCACCACCAAGGCACACGATGGAAGAATCGTGGAAGGATTTTTGTTTGGTTGGCTCCTTGTCTGCGGCCTGGCCCACGTGTTAGGAACTGCTCCCTAGGCCCTAATAATGCTGGGGTGCCTTCCCTTAAGAACCTCAGCTCTACCACGTGGGTGCCTGGTTTGGAGGAGCCAGATCGTAAAGGTCTGCTGCCCAGGGGGAGCTACGGGTCCCAGGATGAACTGCGGGCCCCAGGGGGAGCTACGGGTCCCAGGTAAACTGTGGGGTCCCAGCATGAACTGCACGGTCCCAGGGTGAACTACGGGTCCCAGGATGAAATACGGGTCCCAGGATGAACTACGAGGTCCCAGGGTGACCTACGGGGTCTGAAGGGAGGCTACGGGGTCCCAGGATGAACTATGGAGTCCCAGGATGAACTACGGGTTCCCAGGGTGAACTACGGGCTCCCAGGGTGAACTACGAGTCCCAGGATGAACTAGGGGGTCCCAGGGGGAGCTACGGGGTCCCAGGATGAACTACGGGGTCCCAGGATGAACTAC